>NC_085844.1:77390752-77719815 GCF_035594765.1 Anolis carolinensis
GACCTTTGGTTTTCAATCTTTGGTCCTCTAGGGGTTTTGGACTTCAGCTTCCAGAAGCCCCATTCAACTTGGTCAACATTCAAGAATTCCACAACATATGAAGGACTGATATTTGAGGACCATGTGTGTACACCATTTTAATGGGCTGAAAATGTGGCGCCAAGAGATTTGTGATGCAAAAACATCTGGATAAATTACGTATTTCCCACACTTACACTAATATCTCTTTCATTCTACATTGTTCTAATTCAGGGATTCCCAAAGTGGGTGCTACCTCCCCCTGGTGGGTGCTGCAGTAATCCAGGGGGGCGGTGATGGCCACAGGTAGAAACATTAATACATATATCTTTGTTTAATTGCTATTAAAAAAATTTAAAAAATAATTTCCACAGGGCGCTGAGTAATATTTTTTCTGGAAAGGGGGCAGTATTTATTTATTTATTTACAGCATTTATATTCCGCCCTTCTCACCCCGAAGGGGACTCAGGGAGGATCACATTACACATATAGGCAAACATTCAATGCCTTTTAACATAGAACAAAGACAAGACAAACATAGGCTCCGAGCGGGCCTCGAACTCATGACCTCCTGGTCAGAGTAATTCATTGCAGCTGGTTGCAGCTGGCTTGCTCTCCAGCCTACGCCACAGCCCGGGCCACAGCAGTAGGCCAAATAAGTTTGGGAACCACTGTTCTAATTGTTTGAGATCACTTTGAACTGCCAAAGCTCCATCCTACAATATCCTGGGATTTTCTGTTTGGCAAAAAACTATAAATATTTGGCAGAGAATTCTCACACAAAACTGCAAATTGCAGGATTCAACCAATTCGAAGTGCTATAACTGTGTAGTGTGAAAAGAGACTTGAGTCACCTGGGCCTATCCTTGTGGATCTTTCTTTAGCCCTTCCCTCATTATCCAACAAGTAGGGTTAAATCAAAGCAGCTGAGCTCTCTGGCAAAACAAGCAAGCAAACAGGGGAGACTTGCATGCAGTTAATATCAAAGATAATGTGTATTGGTGGTTTCTGAGCTGAATATCTAATGGCTCATTTAGTGAATTCTTTCTCTCTCCAGTTTGAGTATTTCTTTTGTCTGTTATGTTTTAGGCTGAGTTACCAAGTTGACAACTGTAATTGGATTGTTTGGAATACTAAAATGGCAAATGTTCCCTGAATAAATATTACCTAGAAAACTATTATAACATCACCATTATTTGGGATTCTACGTGAAGATACGTAACAACTGCTGAGATATTCTTTCCAGTCAGCTACCAGGATACTAGGTACATAATGACAAAGTGAACAAGAATATTTTAGAAACTCTTGTATCAAGAAATGCAGCCATCACACAGTGAGTGTTCCCACAAGGGATGTTTACAACATATGCTAAACACTAAAAAAAGTATATTGTTGAAGACTTCATGGCCAGAATCACTGGGTTGCTGTGAGTCTTTCGGGCTGTATGGCCATGTTCCAGAAGCTTTCTCTCCTGACGTTTTACCCACATCTGTGGCAGGCATCCTCAGAGGTCACAACCTCTGAAGATGCCTGCCACAAATGTGGGTGAAACGTCAGGAGAGAAAGCTTCTGGAACATGGCCATACCAGCCTGAAAGACTCACAACAACCCACTAAAAAAGTACTTCCACTCACAAAATGAGAGTTCTGCTCTATAAGATGTAAACTTCTAGAGAAGTGGTTCTCAACCTGTGGGTCCCCAGATGTTTTGGCTTTCAGCTCCCAGAAATCCTAACAGCTGGTAAACTGGCTGATATTTCTGGAAGTTGTAGGCCAAAACACCTAGGGACCCACAGGTTAAGAACCATTGCACTAGAGACCTCATCACACTTACCTTTTTTAGCATCCTAGGATGCTAAAAGGGACACAGTCCAACAATAGATAGGTACGTTGCCCATCACACAATGTCGCTGGACCTGTTGAAGCTCTGCCCCCAACTGGGGTGGAAGCACTGTAAGACATTTCCCTCCTAACACAAGATGGCTCCCATGTTGTGCTAGCTCCATTGGAGCCAGCATACTTCAACAACACTTCAGCGACACTTCAGGAGCAGCACGTGGGGCAACAGAGTCTGGCGAAATGGAGTCTAATGAAACGGAGTCTGATTTTCTGAGGTTTCACATTTCCCCAACGCAAGTTCATTTTGGTGTGTGTTCACATCAGTTAATGAATGGCCACAAAAATCATCTTTAGAAAGTGTTTTCAGAAACAATTACAGTATATGTATCTTTGTGTGTATGCACAGAAATGGATCAAGTCATATGCATCAAAGTTTTCTAATGTATGCACTTTTTGGAAGCCCTTTCCTCAATATAATGTATGCACAGTTTCTTCCAGTATATGTATTTTTCAGCATGCACCTATGTTCAGTTTTGTTTATATGCTAAATACATCTGAATTTGATTTACATGCTTCTTGACTGAAGATGAATGTGTTTGAAACAACATTAAAATTGGTAATGGTCATCTCCATACACTGTGGTGATTTTGAAATAAAATAGAATAGTTTGTACTGAAATGGAGTCTGGCAAAACAGCAGGGGGGGGAGCATGATCTGTGTAATGAAGTCGTAAGTCAGCATTCCCCGAATTAGTGTTTTCTGGTTATATTCAACTATAGCAACCTGATCTCCAGCCTTCCAAAATCTCTTCCCATGCTATTTTTGTGAAATTTGAAATCTGAAATGAAATATCACCTTTGTACTATAGCACTTGCTGTTCCTGATATGTGAATTCAAGTTATTTCTAATTTATGGTGAGCTAAGGTGATCTTATCAGAGAGTTTCCTTGGAAGGATTTGTTTAGAAAGGGACTTCCCTTGCTTTCTGAGGTTGACTTGGCCAATGTTACCCAATGGGTTTCTGTGGCCAAGGGGGGATTTGAGCTTTGGTGTACTAGCTTCCTAGTCCAATTATCAAGACACTGGTTCTCACTATAGCATTATAACTATATACAGTGGAGAAAATACTGCAATTATTAAATTTGCTACAGCAAATCCATGGTATGTTAAAGAATAACAGTGGTTTTCTGTGGTTATTTCCAGCAGCTGACCTGGCTTTGTAACCTGTAATTTCCCATTTGGAAAAAAGGTTTTCAGTATTTACTGGAAAGGATACTTAATGGAAATGTAATCACTTTGCCATCTAAGCATATGTCTCCATTTGTGGTCTGTAACACAAAAGAAATTAAATGAATTGCTACAGTTATGCCTAAAGTTAAACACTGCTAACAGAAACCACTATTCTAATCAAAGTAAATAAACTACAGTACTTACACAAAAGCAAGTTTCACTGATTCCTCGCTGAAGCTGACCTCTTAGGGCCCTTCCACACAGCCAAATAACCCAGACTATCAAGGCAGATAATCCACAATATCTGCTTTGAACTGGGTTATCCAAATTGACACTGCCATATAATCTAGTTCAATATGGATTTTATACAGCTGTGTGGAAGTCCTTAGTGATAAATCCTCAGTCCCTAGGTCACCTAGTACTCTGTTCCCTGCACCTCATCAATTTCGCCAGCCCTATCATACATTGTTTTGCACTATCCCATGCCTGACCAACTTTATAGCCAGGTCATGCCCATTTTGTAACTATGGTTATTAGTTTTTTGTTGAACACAGTCTGATGGAGCTTAAATCTTGCTGTTTTTTCTCTTATGCTTAACTGTGTGTATACGGATTGTTGTATTTTACGATGTTCCTATTTTATTTTATTTTATTTTAGGGGTGGTTTTGTTTTGTTTTAATGGTTTGTTTGCTTTTATATCTGTTGAACTTCCTCTTCTATATGTAAGCCGCCCGAGACCCTTCAGGGAGATGGAGGTGGGTTATAAAAATAAAGTTGTTGTTGTTGTTGTTATTTTATTATGACACAGCAAACAAGATAGATATGCTGGATTTCGTATCACAAAATCACAAGTCGAACACTTCCCAAGTGTCTAGGACTGTGTGATGTATTTTCGGATGATAAGCGCAGATCCCAGCAGGGTGGCCTTTTGCAGCTGGCAGATCGTAATTTTGTCAATTTCTATTGTTTCCAAATGCCGGCTGAGATCTTTTGGCACGGCACCCAGTGTGCCCATCACCACCGGGACCACCTGCACTGGTTTCTGCCAGAGTCTTTGAAGTTCAATCTTGAGGTCCTGATAGCGGCTGAGTTTTTCCTGTTGTTTTTCTTCTATTATTATTATTATTATTATTATTATTATTATTATTATTATTATTATTAGGGGCCCTAGACAGCATGCTTAGGCTTGCAGCCTATTCTTTATTTAACAAAAAATTATTTGTAGATAGATTAAAATCTGCTGTTACAATGATTGTGTTGGCTGCAAAATATCTCTGACGAGGATTGGTATGAAATAAGAACACATCAGCTGAAGAAATGGTTCACAAATGTCATCCCTCCACATGTTTCAGATTTCAATTCAGACATCTCAATAAGTATGGCTAGTGGCCAGGGTTTTTGGGAATTAAAGTCCAGAATATCTGGAGGGACAAAGGTTGACAACTATTTAACTAAAGACTTTGAAAGGAGGATGTAAACAAAAGTTGCTGATATCCCTCAGGAGAACTAAAACATCACAGTCTTTAATGACAAAACCATGCTCTAATGTTCTATATCTACAGACCTAGAAGATTTTAATGGTTTTTAACTGTGGAATTTTTAATACTGTTTATATTTAATTCTGTTTTAATGTTTGTATATTTGTACATTTTAAATGGTATACAAATGCTTTTACATGAAGCCGCTTTGAGTCTCCTCTGGGAGAGATAAAGCAGGTTATAAATAAATATAATAAATAAATAAATTAGTTTTTAAGAGGAGTTGCTGTTTGTGATTATATCTCATCTCAAACAAGCAGTGGATTGCAATGGACAAATGGATAATGCAGGCATGGTGCAAGGCTAAGGGAAAGAGCAATGATGCAGAAGCTTGATTTTTATTTTTATTTTTATTTTACTATAAAAGGCTTTGTAAGAGCACTGGACAAATTTGTTTAGAAATTTGCTTTAAAAAATGTGCTTAACTGAAAGGATGGGGGAGTTAATTTGTGGAACAGATCAATATCTGCAGATCATCATTTTGCTTCCACCCATGCTCATATCTGCCAGCTGCTTACACAGGACTACAGACTGTGTACAAACTGTCTGTTGTCAGGTGTGATCATGGCACATCATATACGTGCATTGTTCTTATGTTTGCCAGACGTAAATGGGTGCGTAATAATTCTGTTCATAGGAAAGAAAAACTGTTAGGCTACAGCAAGCAAGCAAACAAAATGGCAAAAAACAAAACTAAATGCTTTTTCCTTTTCCCAATTTATTTATCCAAATCATCAATTTCCACTATTTTGGCATCTGCTTTCTCATTTGACATGGTTAGATTTTTTTTTCATCAGAAAACAGAACTTCTGACTCACATCAGAATCTGGAAACATTTGCTTTTCAGGGCTATAACTCCCCAAATACTCTAGCCAACATGGTAGCTAGGAAATTCTAGAAACTGTATAATATCAAATGTAATCTTGACATAACAGTTAATTAAGTGTGACCCCCTATATCTGTGGGACTGATACCTACAACTTAATGTATCTACTTCCAACAAAATGTGACTTCTCTGGACATTTTCTAGATCCTCCAGAGCAACTCTATAGTATTCTTGTACTGAATGTCCTTCATTTCACTAGAGTTCAATATTATCTTTGGTTTCGCGTATGTTCCCATGGCAATTACAGTGGAATAACAGAACTATAACTATGATAGGGTCTTTAAGTTTTAGTTTTTGAGCTCTTCCCTGAATTAAAGTCCTCTTTTACAGGCTCCCATTTTAACTGCTAAAGAGCCAAAATACCCTAAAGCAGGAGTCCTCAAACTTTATAAGCAGAGAGCCAGTTTACGATCCCCCAGACTGTTGTGGGGCTAGACTATAGTTTGGGAAAAATGAATGAATTCCTATGCATACTGTACATATATTATTTGTAGTGTAATAATAACAACAACAACAATAATAATAATAATAATAATAATAATAATAATAATAATAATAATAAAAAAGAACAATTATAACCAACATAAACTTACTAGGATTTCTACGGGAAATATGGGCCTGCTTTTGGCTGATAAGATAGTCAAGTTCATTAGGATTGTTTTTGTTATGTGCCTTCAAGTCATGTCAGACTTAGGGTGACCCTAAGTCTAAAGTTTAGGGCTGGACAAAAGACCTAGGAGGGCCACATCCAGCCCGTGAACCTTAGTTTGGGAATCCCTACCCTAAAGCTACTAACGCCAGTCTGATCTTGAAGGTAAGCTGGTGCTTAGTAGGCTATATTTGCCAGTAGGGAACTGGCAAACCACCATTTATTCCTTTCCTAAGGAAAACTCTTAGAATGTATGAGTTTGCCATAAGTCAATAGGTGACTTGAACGCACAGACACACATTTCTTAACTGCTAGTATTTGTGTATGCAATTTAGATTTGTATATTATTCCAAATGTATAAAAATACAGTTGGGCCTCTTTATCCACAGATTCTGCAGTCACGGATTCAACCACCTATGGCCTGAAATGTGTGTGTGTGTCCCAAAAATTACAAAAAAGCAAGCTTTCATTTTGCCACTTTATATAAAGGATTTGAACATCTATGGATTTTGGTATCTGGAAGATGTTTTTAGAACACCCACACACACCAATTTTGTGAATAAATCTGATTGTATAGTTTCATACAGAATAACCTTGAATAAAAGCCCCATCCAGAACACCCCTAATTTCTCGCTACCTTTATTGGATGCAAATTAGATGTTAAAATGGGTAGTGCTGCACTTGTGTTTTACCTTTTATTGGCTTTCAGTGGTAATAAGGGTTGCAATTAGTCAGCTGGAAACCTTTTGAAGTTCTGAAATAGCGAGAGTTAATGGAACATGGTGAACAAAGAAAGCACTAGGTGTACTTGGAAGGAAAACCCCATGTGATGTACTGATACCAGTCCTTTTTGTTTGTGGATGTGGGGGAAGGTTATAAATGGTCTTGAATAATAACATAGACTTGTAGTGAGAGGAGCCTTTTGAGTCATTACCTAGCAACCCAAGATCTGAACATGTTGCCTGACTGGTGAACTATAAGTTACTTAGAAATGAATCCCTAACAATTTTAATGAACTAAGGATTGGCAAAAAGTTGGTGCTGTAACAATTTCCTCCAGAAAGAGATGGGGAAAGCAGATATTTATTTAATTTTTTTGTTCTCTAAATAGTCATCAAACATACTCTTTGTGACATTCCAGTGGTGTATTGATTCTTGTGAAACCCACCAAATGGATGAGGAAGGCTCCCCAAAAAGATAAAATAGTTTGAAAAATTACTTGCCTGAAAAGGAAAAGTATACTTGTCTGCTGGACAATGAGAGATGGAAAACAGAGAGCTGTCTTTCTGTGCTGGGTGTAGAGGAAAAGGCTTGCCCATTTAACCATGGACTTTCCTGCCTATAGTTCCTCATTACCTATAGGCTCATCCAGGTTAGACTAAGGAAGCTTGGCTTCTTACAATATTGGGTTTTATCAGTTCCTGTTGCCACCATATTCCATTCTTTTTGGAGATATTTGCAACAATCTCTTGTATCTACGTTAGGGCTCTTTCAATTAAATAACAAAACAAAACCAAGAACATGCATTGCTGACATAAGGACTGATTGCTGATATCCTCTTATGGGTTGAAGGGCATATTTTTAAAATAAAATTTGAGTTGTACTGTAATTATATCTGGCTCATTCACCATTATGAAGAATGAAAATGTAAGTATCTTTACTGCCTCTCTTTCTTGCAAGCATTTCTTCAACTATTACCACATCAAATTGGTTGTGTGTGTGTATGTGTCAGGAGCAACTTGTGAAACTGCAAGTGGTTCTGGTGTGAGAGAATTGGCCGTCTGCAAGGATGTTGCCTAGGGGACGCCCAGATGTTTTGATGCTTTTACCATCCTTATGGGAGGCTTCTTTCATGTCCCCGCATGGAGCTGGAGCTGATAGAGGGAGCTCATCCACGCTTTCCCCGGGTTGGATTCCAACCAGCAACCTTCAGATCAGCAACTCAACTTTCAAGTCATCAGTCCTGCCAGAACAAGCGTTTAACCCACTGCACCACCAAGGGCTCCACCACATCAAGTGGTGAGAGGGGATTTATTTTTACCACACATCACTTAACAGATGTTGTTTTTTGGGGGATGGGGGAAGAATAATTCTCTATATAGGCTTATTGCCAACAAGTTTTTCTTCATTTATTACATTTGTATCCCACGTTTCCTGCAAGGAGTTCAAGACACATATGCCCCTATTCCCCAGTTTTATCTACATAGCAACACTGAGATGGGTTAAGCTGAGATATGGTGTCAACCTGAACAAAGTTGTTAGTCATTTGGAGATTTGAGCCTGGTTTCCTATATTCTGGGTCAATCCTCCAACCTCTATACTAGGCTCCCTCTCAGTAATTTTCACTTATGTGCATTAAAGGCCACATTGAAAAGTAGATTGTGTTGACTCTTTTTGTGGTGCTATTTAACCCATTACACTTGACACACTATCATTTTGTTCCTAACTAACATGTGCATAAACAAGTTGGCCAATAGCGTTGCCTTCAGGTCAGCTCCAACTACCCTTAAACCTCAGAAGGCAATTGTGCCACCCTCCAGATCTTGATGGACTGCTATTTCCACCAGCTCTGGCCAGTATAGCCAAGTCTGAAAGCTGGAAGATGTAGTACAACAACATATGGAAGGCCACACCATTCCCATACCAGTTCCATACTCATCACAAGCAACTAGCCAAAGATGTAGGTACTTCTAAGACAGGTGGGAACTGTGCATGCAGTCCTCCAGGTCTTCTGTGCACTCTCTAGTAAGTTCGCCTTTTAAAAATGGTAACAGACTGGGGGATTCTATTTCTAGAAATCCACCAAGGGGTGTGATTCTCCTTCTCAAACAGGATGGATTCTCCTCAGAATCCTAGCTAATTGCCAGTGACCAAATGAAGGATGGATGTGACAATGTCCACAGGAAGCACACATGCCTGTGCCAACCATTTTATTCTGACATCTTCACAGATTCTGTATCTATGGAGTCAACCATCCATGGCTTGGAAACACTAAAAAAATATCAAAGTGATTAAAGAACGGGGAGCAGAAATAAGTATAGCAACATAGAGTCATAGAATAGGTGTGACATCTAGATAATAGGCATTAGAGCCAAAAGACAATTGGCATACAAATGCAAACTTTCCTAGCCCTGTTTCTCCATTGGTCACATCAATGTAGAGAACTCAAAAATGTGTGTGGGAGGAGGGAAAGGCAATCAAACCCACATGCTGCTCAAGCACTTTTTTTCTATATAGCTGCCTCAGGTCAAAAAAGGGAAGTGGTAAATAGGATTTCCTGAAACAGGCCTCAAAATACTCTCAAAGCAAAAACAGAAAGGAGACAAACACAGATCTCTAATCATGTTATGGACAATGTTTGTTTTCCTTTTAGAAGAAGACCAAAATATGGGTGTGTGGGGCAAAGACCATAAAGGAAAGGACAAATAACAAATGTTATTCCTCTTTATGAAACCTTGAATACAAAAATAGTTGAAGAACTTTCCATAACTGGGAGAAGCAGCTTACATAATGCTTTATACCTATATGATACTACGGACTTTATTGATCAAGGCTGTCAAATTGGCATTGCAGCTGGACTGTTGCGTTTGGCAATGGTCCCTATAGAATGATGCCATATGTATCTTGTTGCTGGTCTGTTATCTTCCCACTATTAACCTGCCCCCCACTATTGGCAGACAAAATCTGCAAATTGTTCATACTCCCACAATGCGCCCATCACCCCTCTTGCTGAAATGGATTCATTCTGCTAATGTGTTACCATGTAGACAACAAAGTGATATCAGAGGGTAGGATTCTTCTTCTATAAAAATATACTATAATAGTATTTGCCTTTTTGTTATTCATTGCTAGACCTGCAAAATTGCTAAGAATTTAAAAAATTATAGAACAGCTGAAGTATAGGAAAGTGGGATTACAATACTATGTGGAGGCACTATCGCAGGGCTTGGCTTTTCGAATCAGCACAATTGCATGAATGAAGTGATATATGATATCTTAGGTGCCCATGTAGACATATATCCACTATCTATCATACTGTGACTGCCATGGAATATTACTTCGTGTAATAAAGTCTTGAGAATCTATGAGTGAAAACCCAGCTGCCGAAAGTGTAGTGGCCTGTTCATAGATGAAAATACCGACAAGCGCTCTGGCAGAACGAATGTGTCGATTGCACCTGTATCTTCAGTGGCCTCTTTTCTCATCTCTCTCACTCACAGAATTTGCCCAGAAGTATTTAATTGGTTCTTCAGATGTTTGGGACAACTCCTGAAAGCTCCAATCAGCATGATCAGTGGGAAGGGATTATGCCAAAATCTAAAATTTCCCCATTCCTTTTAGCCATTTCAATTACATTAGTCCAAGGCCTCATATTTCTGTTGTGTAATTAAAAAAGTGTAAGTTGTTGTAATGGACCAACATTCCATGGTAAAACACTAATTATCAACTAATAATAATAATAATAATAATAATAATAATAATAATAATAATAATAATACTTTATTTCTAGACTGCCCTCTCTCCCCAGAGGGACTCAGGGAAGTTAACATACATATAAATGGCAAACATTCAATGCCACAACTACTTCACTTAATATTAAAAGTATAAAATGACGATAACATACATGATTATAACTACTGTTCTTTCTCGCATTTTCCAAATTTAGAAACATCACAATTCATTTTATATCAGTGGTTCTCAACCTGTGGGTCCCCAGGTGTTTTGGCCTACAATTCCCAAAAATCTCAACCAATTTACCAGCTGTTAGGATTTCTGGGAGTTGAAAGCCAAAACATCTGGGGACTCACAGATTGTGAACCACTATTTTAGATGAATGTTGAAATTAATCTACTAGGCCAAATCAAGAGTGATCTTTGACACAACACATAGTTTTTCCATGCTTTAAAAAGAGGAGCGGGGTAGAATTAAAAAATGGGGAAAATAATTCAAAATATATTGCTTGATATATGACTTTGCACATAGATACACAACTGTGCCAAAGGCTAACAACATTGTAACAGCAACAACTGAATTGAGCTTCTATCAACTGCTATGGACTGTCGTTAAAATTTTACGAGAAGCCTAATTCAGTTGTTTCTCACAACTTGATTTGACCTATTAAATAAATAGAAACTTAGTAGATCAAGTTTTATGTACATACCATTAATTCAATTAATTTAGTCTAAAGATTAGATTTAGGTCAAAGGCTGTCGCTCTGGCAGTGGACTTTATTGTCTGAACCCACTATCCCATGACAGCCACTTTATCATTGATAGTGAATCCATACTGCATGAAGCTCACTGGACAGCTAAACAGTAAACACAAACATGCATACATTTGTTTCAGCATGGAAAAACTGACCTGGAAATTACCCTACATTTAAGAACATTTGATTTCCTTGTTACAGTTTAGCCAACTCCAAAACATGATCTATTCAATGTGATATAATGCAGTAAGTAGAACAGTGTCATCATTCCTTCCATAATATCTTGTCCTGAATATCATAGCCTTACATAACCGTCTGGCTATGCTAGAAAATCTCAATGGTATGCGTGAAGGTGTTATGGAGGGAGGGGCAGATTCCTAACCACTACATGCAAATTACACTCAGCATCTCTAATGATAACCTAGTTTCCCCAGAGTTGGATTGAAGGTAAAAGGCTAGGAAATATATTGCAATAATAATTTGATTACACAGTACCAAAAAAATTAACAGGTGGATGTTCAAATGTAAGGGTGCAACAGCATTACCAGAAATAGTTAGAGATGGGTGTAACATGGCCTACTAAAGCTTAGGAAAACAACTTTTTTGGACTATAGTTCCTCAAACTGCCCAGTCAATGTTGCCATGCTGATGGGGGATTTTTGTTGCAAAATGGTGGCTTTTCTAAGATCTAGGTCGAACCGTATGAATTCTCTCTTTATCAACTCTCCATACAATGACAGCTGCTAAATTTTGCTTGGCAATGCTATCCATATAGGAATATGGATGACTGAGCAAATACAGAGCTATCATGTACAGATCAGGCTCTGGCACCACACAATGCCAGATTGTCATTATCATACGTAAACCAGAGAGATTGTAAAACACTGAAACATTGTTCTCTTAACATACAGTGTCTGGTGAACCCCATTCAGGCCATTTTCCACACTCAGACCACTCCTAACATTAAAGGTTAGTACAATCGAATTTACTCAGTAGATGAAACAATGGAAAATCAACCTATCGATCTGGAAAATGGCAATAATCTGGGCAGGGTCTTGGTTTAGTAATGATGTAATATAGGGCCACAGTGAGATGAAGTGAACAGCTGTTCCAAGCACTGTTTTCCTTGTGAGGAAAAGAGATTCACTCCAGAACTGCAAAGGGAAATATCCTGTTTTTTCCAAATGGGATTTACTATTTAGACGAAAGAGCTACATCTTAAAGGAGAACATCTTTTTTAAGTTCAAATGAGAATCAATGTATATTTAGTTTTGCATGGGAAATATATCTTTCAACAGATCTTGAAAATGTTCAGGTTTAGACACATTTTTAAAGAGTATAGTATCTATAAACAAAAAAAGAAAGACTCATTCTATTTATTCTTAATTAGGTTGAATGCATTAGCATTACACTTCCTTATAACATAAGATTTCGGCCCTGAGTCTTCTTGTTGCCCTTCTCCCGCCCTCTTCCCCATTTCTTTTAATATCCTCTTTAGACTATTGGCATGAGGGCAATAACCATCTTGTGTTTGACATAAAAGTTGCTCTGAGATCCATTACAACTACAAAGTGATGTATGAATGTTATAAATAAATCAAGTATACTCAATATTGTTATTTAGCTGCTTGGTGATTTCAACCTACTCTCTTCCTTGCTCTCCAAACTTACCGATGTACAAAAGATGCAGCTGCAGTCTTGCAGAGAAGTCATTTTATCCAGGGAATATTCAGATAAGCACAGTTTGCAAGTAACCAAAGGCTCCAAGGATAATTCCCCAACTTCTGATATTCCAGTCATCATGATGCTGTGGCAAATCTTTCCAGGAGAGGCCATCAGCTTTCCCAGATCTACAAGGGATACAGATAAGAATAAGCTGCAACAAATAACTCTCCCGGACAATATTCAACATGTTTGCCAGTTTAAAAACTTCCAGTGCTGCTGCAGCTTCTATTTAAAGGCCATTTCAGATTGCATTTGGTTGATAGCACCAAATATCACCTCACACCATTCTCATTACTTCTCCAACTGTTCCCTTTTCTCAGAGGGCAATAAGGTGTGTGCAAGACAATTTATCCTAGGCCTCCTAAGGATATTGTTCTGCCTCACATGTTCTGGATGCTATCCTAGTGTATAGGTAGTCCCCAAGTTATGAACAAGATAGGTTCTGTAGGTTTGTTGTTAAGTTGAATTTGTATATAAGTCAGAGCAGGTACATTTTTAAATGTAACTCCAGCCATACACACACACACACACACACACACACACACACACACACACATCTTTGGATAGCATAGAGAAGGATTAACACCCCTGTGGGGTTTGTTTTGGTGTCTGTGCCTCTGTTCAGAAGATTTCACCTCACTTTCTATCCCTGTGATACTTGGATTTTGAAAAATTCAACTTGTTACAAAAACAAGGATTGGTGATAAACCTTCAATTGCGAAACCTTTTCTCTATGACAGTGGTTCCCAAACATATTTGCCCTACCACCCCCCTTTCCAGAAAAAATATGACTCAGCGCCCCCTGGAAAGGGGTGTGTGGCTTAGAGGGGTGGGCATGGCTTCTGCTCAAGAGGGCAGGGCTGAGCCTCTCCCCTAGTCCAAGATGCAGGGCTGGGAGGGGGAGGGGAGGTAGGCGGGGCCACAAATGGGCAGCCAGGACTGGGATGGGCGGAGTTACAAGCTCTGAGGCAGGGCTGAGCTTCTATCCCTGTGCCAGGATACAGGGGCGGGTCTAGAGGAGGGGGCGGGTCTAGAGGAGAAGCCAGGGACTCTTCCCAAGTGCCTGACAGGGCTGAACCTCTATACCCCACCCCCGTGTTCTAACAAGCGCCTCAGGGGAGGTATACAGAGGCTCTTGGGAAGAGGCCCCGCCCCCACCCTTTAGTCCTAAAAGACCTCTCAGGAGAGGTATAGAGGCTCAGCCCTGTCTCGGGCTCTTGGAAGGAGACCCTGCCCCCTTCCCTAGCTCCGCCCTCTGTATCTCAACAAGCGCCTTAGGAGAGGTATAGATTCTCAGCCCTGTCTCAGGCTCTTGGGAATAAGCCACGCCCACTCCTCTAGCTCTGCCCCCAAATGCACCTGTGGCCATCACTGCCCCCCTGGATTGCTGCAGCGCCCACCAGGGGGTGGTAGCGCCCACTTTGGGAATCACTGCTCTATGATAACTGATTCTGAAGTTAATTTCCCTTCCTAGGGAGAGGTAGATTTTTCTCTCTTGTTGTCTCACTCCCATACTTAATTATGAGTTGTTTGTAAGTCGGATGTTTCTAACTCAGGAACTGCCTGTATATGTAACAATAGGACTCAACTGTCAGTACAAACATGGTTTGGAGTTTTTAGTGGCTTGAAGGAACAGAATTTCTGTTCACAGTCTCCCACATGGAAGCATTAAGTCTTCTTGTAGCTTTGAAGGCACCCTACTCATGTTTCACAACCTGGGACTTATAGATGATTGGGAAGGATGGGTGATCCTTTCTTTCTCCCGCTACATTAATTTACCTGTGCTGTGCAGAAAACAGCAAGAGTCCATCGTGTGTTGAACCTGCACATCAGCCACCAGGGGAAAAGGGGGTTAGTCACCTCTGGTGAGTTGGAGACCTGCATTTGATAACTGCCCTGGACTAAGCTGGAGGAGGTATGCATATTTCACTCATGTGGACAAGCACACTGTGAGCCACCCTGAGTCCCTTCGGGAGAGAAGGACGGGATAGAAATGATGGAAATAAATAAATAATGCTGACAAGATACGTCTAATTATTAAAATATTATTCTAAAGGAGTATAAACTATTGGAAAACAAATTTAGAATAAGTTTCAGAAAGAGTTTTCATATTGTATGGTTTTTATCACTGTTTACCGCTTTGAGTCCCTTTAAAAGAAAAAAGTGGTATATAAGTAAATACAATAATGATGACAATGATGATAATAATTGAACAGTTAGGTCAGAGTAGAAGTACAGAGAGGCTATACAAACGTGGCAGAGTTTGTGCTCTCAAAACAAGAAGCAGCATTAGACATAATTCAACAGCACAGACACATTTGTTGCCAATATCTTGGTTCATTTGTTTGATCAGGCTACAGTATGTTGCTTATCAAAGGTGGTAGGTATCCACCATAGTATCAGACATGCCATTTCCATAAGGGAGGGATGAAAACCTGTAGCCTTCCAGCTGTATTGGGGCTCATGTCACTTCTACACATTGATTCTGGTATTAATCCAAGAACAACACATTTCCACGCCCTGCTACAACAGACCTTCTCAATGGTAAAGACTATTTAATCCATTTGAGAAGGGCTTGTACATAACTGAGCTGATTAGTAGGTTCCAAAAAAACCAACTACACTCTTAAGATGAAAGAACTAAAGTAGGGAGTTTAAACTGCATACCTCTGAAACTAAAATATTTGATGTTTTGCAAACAGTGGAAGTACCCCTGTGCTCCTTGTGAAGGAGAGGATTCATGTAATTTAAGAAGGAGTGAAATTACACTTCATGTCTTCCCCCATCCTGGTCTCAATATTCACAAGGAAGATTCTTTCCTGTGTCAATATATGGAAGGGTTTGTGCATCTGAAATTTCATCCCTATAATCATGTGGAGTCCCCAGTCAATAATAGAAGAAGGGAGTGTTACGATATTTTGACAAGATTGCTTCTACTGATCTATTTTTGGGACACTGAAAGCTTCTTAGAGTCCATTCCTATTTCTTTATAATTTGCAAACCTAATAGGCAACACCAAGTTTTGAAATGTATGGCTACCATCCGAAACCCAGAAAAGGGACAAAAAAGGAAAGTTAAGAGCTTCTTCTAATGGTAAATGAAAGGAGAGTGAGTCATAAAAGTCTGCTTCTATAAAAATAACCATCTGCCGCAGAATTCCTACAAAATAACCCCTACACTCCTTTTAGCAAGAAATTATTCCTGATGGGTAAGACTGGAATTGGAGCTATTACCAGAAGACTAAAGAGCAATGGCTTTCAGCCAAGGCAGGTCCCATAAGCCATCATTACATAATTGCGGCAACAATGAATCAATGATTCATCAACAATACAATGACTCACCAAGAGCTATCTTTACATGTTGCATCTGTAGTCTCCTTTGAATCCAACAGCACAAGAGTATAGGAATATGTGTTCTTTATGCAGCATTTCTACAAACTCTTGCTACCACCATACACTGAGAACAACAATTCTTTTAATTCCTCCACATAGCTCTTCATTTCATCCCAACATTAAAGATGTTTCATATTTTTAGATTAACACAGTTCCTTCTAATTGTTAATAGGGTTACCAAACTGAAAGCTAGAGAGATTATGGTGATCTCATGAATTTCATAGAATTTTCTTAGACAAGGACTACTCAGAGATTGTTTTGGCAGTTCCTTCCTCTGAAATACAGCCTACAGCACTTGGCAATCATTCCTCCTTTACACAACCATTAAAAGTACAGGTGAGATTTTCAGTTTTCACTCAGGCATCCCTATTTTCAGAGTACAGTTCCCACTGTGTGTCAAACAAACATCATTCTCTTTTTGGAAAGTGAAAATGAAATACTTAGTGAATGAGCTAGAGTCCTAAAAGCCTTATTTGGTTTACTGAGACTTAAGGATAGCAGGATTAAGTGGCAACATGCCAGAAATATGCTACCACCATATGCTAAGAGGCACTGAACCCATTAGTTCACATAGTTCTAAATTTCATCCCAACAGCAAACATCTTTCATATTTTTAGATTAATATGATTATTTCTAAGATCTACAGAGATAGTTGCAGGAACACCTCAGCAAGCGAGAGTCCAAAAGTGGCAGGTTAAAACCCAGACCCTAAATCCATGCCTGATACCAGATGAGAAACTCCCTCCTGGGCACACAAAAGACTGGGCGACTTGGAAGGCACTGAACAGACTGAACTCTGGCACCACAAGATGCATTGCTAATCTTAAGAAATGGGGCTACAAAGTGGAATCCACAACATGTGAGTGTGGAGAAGAGCGAACTACAGACCACTTACTACAATGCAACCTGAGCCCTGCCACATGCACAATGGAGGACCTTCTCACAGTGACACCACAGGCACTCCCAAGTGGCCGGCTTCTGGTCAAAAGAAATCTAGTATAATGTCAAGTTTTAAACTTTGTTTGCATTTTTAATACATTCTAACTGTATTCTCAATTTGCTTCTGACTCTATAAATAAAATAATAAATAACCAGCAGATACCGAGGGCCTACTGTATAGTCGTGTTGGTGCTGCCTGCTGTAACAGAAGGCCTCAATCTCTATACTTGACCAGCCAATCATACTTTTTTTTTCTTTCTTAAATTCAAACAGAATTTTTCAGATTATGAAGCCATTGGTTAGTAGTTAAAGACTTCTGAAAATATCAAAGAATAAAAAGAGGAGTTTATGAATGGTGCAACAAAGATCAATTGAGAAAGTGCCTTCCCAAAGTCAACAACATTAAAACACAATGCACTCTGTACCATTAAGGGTTGTCAGTTAGGTGTGAATGAGGAAAAAGCAGTGAGAAGCCGTGCTGAAAACATAAAAGAACAAGGAATTAGAGGTGGCAGCTCTATCTAAAATGTGCTTGTAAGTAACTAATTAGGAAATCCACTCCCTCATTTCTGAGGTTTGGACTGGGAAAGGGAGGGAGAAGAAAAACAACAGCATTTAAAACCAGGTGTCAGGTTGACCTTTTTGTGTTACCTATATCATAACACACGTCTACAATAGTTTAGTTTCCCTGCAAAATACACAAATACAGAATTGACACTGGGTTCCTCAGAACCATAGCTTGGAAAAGGTAACTTTTAAAGCACAGTTCTCTCTATTTCCCAGACAGCATGTCCACAGAACCAGAACATGTTGCTCTACACCAGTGGTTCTCAACCTGTGGGTCCTCAGGTGTTTTGGCCTACAGTTTACCAGCTGTTAGTGAAATTGAGCTAGAATTTGGGGGGTCCCTTCCTTGCGGAGGGCACCCTAGCTTCTCCCGGCACAGGTTCGATGATCCGGGCAAGGAGGAGTCACTAAAGATCAAGGTTTCCCGCTCCCAATGATCTCACCCACAGACATGAAGAAAGAGCACCGAGTTGTTGATTTATTCAGTTCAGCTGAAAAGGATGACACCCGCAATCGTTCGTCAGGGAGCCATATCATGCAACACAGAACATCAACTTTTATAATACAGAAAACAGGGAGGCGTGATCTGAAGTTCGCACCACTTGTTTCCCCGCCCACCTGTGTGCTGATTGGTCTCTGAAGGAGCAGCGTGAACTCTCATCCAATCGGGGAGCTCCTGTCGCTTCCGTTTCTTCATCAGTCAGAGGCGAGGAGGCGGGTTGAGCCGAGAACAATGAATTGCTGAGTGGATAATAGATAAATAAATGACCTGATATGTCAAAAGAAAACGCCAAGGACCCCGCTGAGCCCTCAAGGCAGCTTCCAAGGGTGCAAATATACATGTGAGTCTGACAAGCCTTATCAGACCCAGCGAGTCAGCTTGTGGAAGTATTTGTTTTATGAATGAGTCCAGTTCAGTAACAAATGGAGAGCTGTCATCCAGAATAATCCGGACTTTCCTGCTCCAGGTGTAATAAGAGTTCAGAAAAGAGGAAGGAGTCTATGGCAATCCAGGTGAAATTGCCATTCTGGGCCAAAGGTCAGCAGAGGGGGTCACTCCAATGGTGAGGGCAGTTCATAGATGGCAAGCAGGAAGCCCTGGGTGACCCCCTCCGTGCCCAGCACAGTCCGAACCTCTGATGACCCGATCTTGCAGGGAAAACTGTGTCGCAGCGTGGGAAACTCCATTTCGACAGTTTTGACAATCAGCTGATTTGCTTCCTAAAACTGTATTAATTTGAGAACAGGTGGTCTCCTTGTGATGGGGAGGTCTTTGGAGTTATAGGTTAGGAAGATGGTCATGCTTGGGGTCGAAATGAGAAAGATATGACTGGAAATAAAGGCTGGGGGGGTTAGTCCATGATTCGAAAGGGAAAAACCTCTCTCCTGCAGTTTGTCCGGAGCGAGGGAGAGCGGCAGAGCTCCTAAAATTGGAGGGAAATTCATGCTATAGTCAAGGAAAGGATACAAAATAACCATTTGGGAAGGAGTAGGAGTGAAAAGATACTTTTTATTAGGGAGTTGTTACATGGTTAATGGTGAGAAGCGGATAGGGAAGAAGCAAAAGATACATCTTAAGCTACTGCTGGGGCATGCACGCATGGGCAGATTGGTCTCAGCATGGTTCCTTCCGATTGGTGGAACTCACTGCTGCAGGTCAGATTAGACTGAATGCAGATGGCCAGCCTGGTTCAACCACATTAGGATTACTGGGAGCTGAGGCCAAAACATCTAGGGACACATAGGTTGAGAATCACTGCTCTACACTATATTTTTTCTGAACTTGTGAGGTCGAATGTGACCACCCCCCACCCTCCAACATCAAATTAATAATAAAATATAGTTGGAACCGCGGCGGGAAGACCCATGGAAAGGAAGAGCTCAGCTGATGATGATCAAAGGAGCGGATGAGCCAAGTAGCAGCGACCAAGTGCCCTGGATACATCTTCCCCCTCTATTACAAACTATAAACGTACACTTTGGTGTGTTACCCTTATAGTTGATACCTTGTATCCTTCTTGCCGCCTGTGTCTTTTGCCTCCTTTGTCTTTTTCTCTCTCCTTCTACCTCTTGCAGATGGCTCCGGTAACCACTTGGCCCCATAGCCTTCTCAGAGCGAGACTCCTTTCCTTCTTTTCCCTCAGAATCTAGTCTCCCTTTATGTCACCATCCCCAAGTCACCCCGCACTCCTATGGGTACCCTGGTTCCCACGATTGGGGGCTCCCCGGTATCCCCAAGCACACCCCTTGTGTGTATAATGTCATATTTTATATTTCATATAAAACTTTTGAAGATCAAGCCACCAAACCAAAGCTCAAGTAACCTTTCACCGACACCTCTTGACCCTGGAATCCCCTCCAGCGGGTTTCCTGGTCATCACCCAACTACAATTGACCCAAGCACCCATCATCTCTGGAATCAATCCATCTATATTGGTTCCCATAAATCCAACTGTGCATGGAACAACAGGATCCACAAACCAGGGCACCCACCCTTTGTGCAGTCACTTGGACAAAAAATAGCACTAATCACCCAGAACTCCTCCAGTACACCAGGAGGTCCTACCCCCATTTATCCACAATGCCATTTCCCCTTTCCCAGGAATGGACTCCATAATCCTCTCATCTTGGACAATATACTGATATGGAACTCAATGGACACTAGCACCAAAGGCGTTGGACTCATTCTCTGAGGACTCATAACACAATTATACTAACAATAAAACCCATGGGATCCAAATGGCCCCCTTTGTTCCCCCCAAGGATGGGACACAGTAATCCTTTCATGAAACCATGTCTTCTTTTGTCCCTCTGGTCATGCTGCCCCATCAGCCATTGGAGAGCAGAAATTTGCATCGGAATCGGGGAACACTCTTTGACTGGCTGGTGGGCGCCGCAGTCCCGCCTCGCAGAGGGAATCCTCCCAGATGGCTGTGATGTCAAGACTGGCTCCAGCTGGGCATGTGTGGGAAAAACAAAACACTGTAACATATATAAATGACTATTCTGCTTGTACAAAACATGTTGGCTTCCTTTTGTGGCTTATCATGGGCTATCATCCTTTTCACCTGGATTGAATAAAATATCTCGGTGGCTTCTTCTTCAACTGGTGAGTCTTCTTGATTGGGGAACATTGGATTATAGCTTCTTTGTCTTGACAGGCATGGATGCACAGGCGGCCCACGGCCAGTACCCAGTATCCGCGGTCCAGATCTCACTATCCATGACTGCCCTAAATTGCTCAATTTCACTTGTATTTGGTATTATCTTCAGAATAAGGGGAATTCTTTGGTTTTCTATTATAACTGCTGGACTGAGACCACATGACACAGTAACGTCCAGGAGATTTTGATCTATGTAAACCACTCTGAGTCCCTATCGGAGATAGAGCAGTATATAAATAAAGTTTTGTTGTTGTTGTTGTTGCTATGTAAACAGATTTTCAAGAGAAGATAAGAGTCAGTCTCTGGTGAAGTAAACAGCCAAGTTGCTTGCCACGAGTTGCAGACGTTCTTTCTACTGTCCATAGTATCATCAGCATTTCTGTCCCTTCCAAGGGACATCTAGATTGTAGAATGAATGCAGTTTGACATCACTTTAACTGCCATTGCTCAATGCAAGGTGAATTATATTTTACAAAGTTTTTACCAAACTACAACTCCCAAGATTGCACAATATTGAGCTGTGGCAGTCAAAGTGGTGTCAAACTCCATTTATTCTACTGTGTAGATGCACATACCCCCTTGGTGGAAACTTGCATTGTTTTATCTGGGTGGTATCTGGCTCTATTATAGTGTCTCAGCATAGCCCATGAACAACAAAGCAGAAATGAGCCTTTACAGCAGCACAAAATCAGCAAAAGATAAATGCACTGCTATCAAGTGGAAACAATTTCCAAAGCCATATGAATTCAATTACCTTTGAGATGCCCAGGAATAGGGTGTCTTGACCTCTTTGAAAGCCACTGCTTTCATACGCCAGGGTAAGATCCCACCATTTAAAACTATTCTGGTCACTGCTGAGGGTTGCTTCCAGCAAGGAAGGCTTTTTTTATCTCCTCCTTGTGATCAGCAGGCTATGATATATATTGCTGCTTTAACTTTAAAAGGCCATTCAGTTTTATAAATGGCTTGCTGTGAGCCAGAAGCACAGCTGTTCTAGAAAATACACATTTGGACACACAAAACTAGCAGCACAGCTCCATGAGATTATATTATTTTTTCACAGTTAAGTCTACTTATTTTCATAGATATCTGAAATGGGAAGTAAATAATAGCAGTGCTCTACATTTGTTGAGATTCCTGCAGATGTCTTCTCTCAGGTAAAAAAGAATATGGAAATTGTGTCTAAGAATTTGCTAGATTCTCCCCGTGATTCTATGGTATGCTTCCCCCCCCCCAAGATGTTCCCACGGAATTGCATTGGACAATATAGTAAATTCCTAAAGAAGATGTCTCTATAGAAATCTCTGAAGTCCTCCAACACCAAAAATAAGTTAAATTAATGACTTTTGTTCGTATCCACAATTTCAGGTAAATATAATCTGACCAGGAACATATCCCCCATGGATACAGGGTTCTTACTACAATGGAATCCCAAGTTAAGAGCATCTGAACTTAAACGTGTTTTGAGTTAAGAGCTGTTGCTCTGCCTGAGTTTTGCTTTGACATACGAGCAGCATTTTGAGTTAAGAGGATGTTCCAAAGGGAGCGCTAGTGCCAGAGTACAGGGCTTTAGGCTTCAAGGGAGCGGTCTCCGTGCCTCATGCCTCATGCTCTTGTCCACTTTAGGAGATTTCTGTCGGCTTTGCTCTTGTCTGCTTTGAGAAACTTTGGGTTGATTTTGTGTGGTTTTTATTCCTGGTATGTTTGGCTTCATGAAGAGAGGGAAGAAAGAGCAAGAGAGGGAGGGAGGCTAGAATGAATACAGTATGAAGAAAATGATGCTTCTGCCTCTTCACTTTGTGCTTTGTGCTTCCTTGCCTCAACTTTGTGCTTCTACTATAGTGCTACAACTTTGTGCTTCTACCATTTTAAAGTTGATCTTTCCTTTTTATTGTTCCATGTAATTGTGCATTTAAACATTGTTATTTATAAAGTATGTTTTCTTAATTAAAAACATGTAACCTAAAATTGGGGGGTTCGGGGGGGGGCGGAATGGATTAATAGCATTTCAATGTGAATGTTTGCTTTGAGATCAGAGTGATTTGAGTTAAGAGCTCAATCACAGAATGAATTAAACTCTTAACTCAAGTTATCATACTGCTTCCCATAAATAAATATCTCACCCATGGGTAGTTGAGGGAGTGGTTGGAAATGGATCTTTGCCTCAGCAGACTCCCACCCTGAATTCCCCCCCCCCCCCCATTGCATTTTGCATCTAAATGTTCAGAGTTAATAAATGTGATCCCATTCAAAGCAAAGCCTGATATTTAGTATCTGTATAATACACTTAAATTCAGACTGTGATTATATGTAGCTGTAAAGAACCTTTATCAAGCTCCTTTACTGGGCTCAAAAAGACATTTGATCCCAAAAACAATCTTGTAACATAACAGAATAACAGTCCCTTCCGGGGATAGGGCAGAATACAAATGATGATGATGATGATGATGATGATGATGATGATGATAAAAGGGTCTGAATCCTTTATCCTTCCATACCCAATCATATTTACAGCATTAAGACATTAATCAATAGCTGTTAATAGTATCTATTAAATGATTGAGAACAGGATTTCCTTCCTCAAAAAATATATGAATTAGAATTGTTGGTTCCGATTATTTTTCAGCAATACTGCTCTATAACCTCCCCGTCCTTCCCCACATGTACGTAAGAGTTCCCTACAAAAAGGTGAGACAAAGCCAGGTCTAAAACTGCTTATCTTTAGAGACAGTAGCTCATAAAATATTGTCAAAGCACCATCTAAGTGCAAGTCTAAGCACTCTGGCTATTAATCTAAAATTGAATCCTACAATAGAAAAAATAACAAGCTAATGTGATGAAAAGTAGAGGCGAACTAGCAGCCTTACATTTACTTAACCTTTAAAACCCATTACCCTGAAAACCTTTAGAGAGTGTGCAAGCACATCACATAGACTTCAGAAACCTTTGGTTTTATCTGCTTTAGGAAATCCTGCAGCCTGTTTTCAGCATTGAGGCACAAGCAGGTTTCTTATCTCTCATGATCATCTTGTACACTCTTTTAAGTAAATATATTTAAAAATTAATCTTCCCAACAGAACATCTGGAGGAAGGGGGTGAGGAGCAAATGCCTTATCTCTTTAAAGCACCAAATGTACAGAATATTTTTATATTGCTTCCTAGCCATAAAGCTGACTGGAAAAAGAACAACGTAAGCAAGAAGCTGTGATGCAAAGCACTGAGTGATGGGTGGGATTGCTATCATGCTTTTGGGGAAAAAAATCAGTTACTTTCCTAAATAAAACTATCCATTAGGAAGGCAGAAGGTCAAACTGCCTGCATTGTGCTTCTGTACGATTCTGCTGGGCCCATGACATTTTAAGTGCTGATAAACTAAAAAATGAACAATTTCAGGGTCAAGTACGGATGTTTAGTGGAACATTTCTCTCTTCCCTGAATCTGACATTAGTGCAAGATACCTTTGTGCACTTTAAGTACATTAAACATAGATTAGGCATGTGTCTGTTTCTTTATTGCTCTTATTTCTGCCAAAAAAAATGGTAAGCCAGCCCACTAACATGAAAATTGAAGAAAATATAGAAACAATTCAAAATATGTTGGAAACACATTCGTAAGAAGACACAGTAGTTCCCTTTATCTGAAAAACATCTAAAATGCCAAACTCTGAAATTAGAAATATCTTTCCATTACCATAACTAATCATTATCGTTCGTTTTAATTGGCATGCAGACCATATCAAAACTTTCAAAAATATTTCAGAAGGACAATAGAGAGTGGGTCAGCCTAACTTCCCTCAGCAGGGAGTTCCAGAGCATGGGAATAGCTCTGAAAAAGCCCTATTCCATTTCCCCATCCACATCAAACGGCATCTGGGCATCACTGGATAAAGAGAAGAGCTTTCCTGAACATCTTAAAGCCCATGTAGACTCATATGGGAGAGTGCAATCTTTGAAATAGTTCCCATGTTGACTACTGCTCTAGAGGTCATAAGCAGCACTTTGAATTTTGACCAAATATAGATGAATAGACAGTGTTTCATTTCACTGTGTTTCAGGTTGTGTGCAGAGGATGAAACATTCATGGGAAATCACAGTAGCCCCTCCTCCTTAGAGACAGATGTTTTGAGAGGAAATTATGGAACAAATGGGAAGAAGAGGCAATGGAGAACCTTGTCCTGTAACAACTCCTCTAGCCCATCATGGTTTTCACTGGGGAATCTCATCATGGTAGGTGTTCATTACCTGTAGGGCTGGCCAGAGCTCCACCTTCCTTTCTACAGCATTCCTAGTTCCATGCCTCAGGCAGCAGCCACCCAGTCAATGGAATCCTGCTGAGCAATATACAATGCCAAGGCTGAGATCACTAAGCAAATCACTCATTGGCGGCAGCAGGCAGGCCACTCTATCTGTCCAGAACCCAGATGGGTCTTCACAGCAGTTAAATAGTAATAATAATAAACATCATCATCATCTTTATCTTTATCCTGCCACCATCTCTCTGGGCGGCTTACAGAGCACTCGTAGTATAACAATACACACAGTGCAATAAAATACAAAGGTATTGTATTTTTTACCAAAAGTAAAAACACAATTTACATTACCAATATATAAAACAATAACACAATAAAATCAATCAACCCTAAAATAAACATTGATAAAATGCCACAATATTATGGACATAAAATGAATAGCAACCAACCAGACATATAAAGTGCTTTCAGTGGAAAAATCACTGGGTCTACAAATTTTTAGACCTTTTGGGCTCTATACCTATTGAAAAGCTTGATTACAGAGCCAAGTTTTTAGGTTACACCGAAAACACTGGAGGGTGGGGGCTAGACTAGTTTCCCTAGAAAGGGTGTTCCAGATCCGGGAGACCGCCACCGAGAAGACCCTCTCTCTCATCCCCACAAACCACACTTGTAAAAGTGGTGGAACTGAGAGGAGGGCCTCCCCAGTGGACTTCAGAGCTCGCGCTATGAACAGCAGTGTGTGCTTGGTTGTGGGATGAAGAGTGAGGGACAGACAGACTCTGCAGGACCTCAAAATGGTAACACCCTTGCTGATGAAAGCTGGGATGGACTAGGACAGAACATGCAGGTGGTCGGGGCAGTCTGGTGATAACTGCACAATCAAGTAAAGTAGTCATAAAATGGAAATAACACACTCCCTGTAACTTGCCCTGGTTAATCGTGAAATGCTAAAAGGTGGAGCAGAAATAATACCACAACATCTGTGCCCTATTGTCCTGGGTATCAAATAACAGTTTGAGTATATAAACGCAGTGGAAAGAGGAAATGCTTGCAAATGTACAGCATTGGTCATATAGATGGACATTTGTTTAAGCAATCAACCATACTTCCCATCAATCAATACATCCACTGGAAACTATTGAAACAATAAGCCTGAAATGGGACTGTTTGAAACTCCGTCAAAAGCATTAATTTTACCTACCTACCTATACTTTAATACAATGATGAAAAAAACAGATTCTTCATATTTTTACTTAACAAGTGACAAATGCAACAACAGTGATGAAATACACCAGGAGAAACGGAAGCATTAGCATATAAACAAAAATGCTTTAAAATAATGTATGATCTAGTTCGTTTAGCCAGTGATACTGCTCTCTATTAAATCGCTTTAAAATGGATGCAGATGGGATCAAGGCATCAGATCTTGTCTAATCTTGGAAGCTAAGCAAGGTCAGCTCTGGTTAGTCATTGGACGCCCACAAATACCAAGTGCTGTAGGATATATCTCAGCGGAATGAACTGGCAAACCACCTCTGATCATTCCTTGGCTAAAGTAAACCTAAAAGTATATTCACAGGGTCAGCTAAGTCAACAGTCAATATAACTCTTAGGTTATATTTGTGAGTGAGTTGTAGTTCAAGTGGGAAGGCACTTTGTGAGGACTGAATAAGTTCCCTATTATATGCTCTCACCATAGGGCATTATGTTGAAAGTGAAATAAATGATGCCATCAGCAAAGGGGATCTAACCAAAGGAAAAAAGGAAAAACACCTCTGTTAGGCATCAGAGCACATAACATTTTCCACTGCTTTGACATTTCACATATTATCTGGCAAATGCGTAAGTTGTTTGTTAACATGCAGCTACAATGGGTTCATATAAAATTATTCATTGACAGATACAACCACCTGAAACTGAAAACAAAAGCTAAATCTTACTGGATGCACTTCTGATTAGGAGAACAATAGTTCTGTGTCAGGCTGTTACCGTTTTATTCCAAGGCATTGGTTTTCAAAATGTGTTCTGGAAAGCCCCAAGGTTTATCAGAAGTTTGTTGCAGATTCCACAATGAGATCACAAATGGCAAACTTCCTAAATAGATAACCTGCTCAGCTTGATTATCTAAATGTTGTGTTTCATAGTTCGCTAAACTTTGTGTTAGGATCCCCAACCTTCTTTTGGTCAATGAGGACACTGGAAAGTTTTAGGATGTATCATGGGATGGGTGCTCTACAAAACAACTGTAATTCACAAAATGATTACCACAATGGATGTGACCAAACCCTAAACACTTATTTCACAAAAGAAAAAAATTGGTACAGCTAAAAGGAAAACCGATGAGCTGCTGAACTTGCTGACCAAAAAGTTGTTGGTTCAAATCCAGGGAGCAGGGTGAACTCCCGCTATTAGCCCCAGCATCTGCCAACCTAGCAGCTCGAAAACATGCAAATGTGAGTAGATCAATAGGTATTGCTCCGGCGGGAAGGTAACGACACTCCATGCAGTCATGCCAGCCACATGACCTTGGAGGTGTCTACGGACAAAGCCGGCTCTTCGGCTTGGACATGGAGATGAGCACCAACCCCCCAGAGTCGGACATGACTAGACTTAATGCCAGGGGAATACCTTTACCTTTACCTAAAAGGAAAAAAGGAAAAATATCCCCCAAAACAAAGGTTTAACTCTGACTTCCAAAACACTTTTCTGAATGTACAGTATTCAGTGTCATACACTGCAAAATAACAAGACTTTTGCAGATTGAATTATTTACAGGTTAGATTAATATGTTATCTCTAACAATCTCTAGGTCCTTCAGCAGGACTCTATGGTCAACGTCTGCTAGAGGCTGATCACAGAGTCGCACTGCCACATGTCGATATTCCTGGAGAGAACACTTCTCAATAGCTTAGTCCTACAGCACAAGTCAATGGTCAAGTTCCAGCTGAAGAACTTAGAGATTCCTAAAGAGAACATACTAATCAAATTCACAAAATAATCAAATCTACAGAAGTTAAACCCACAAAGCCCTTTTCCACTGTAAAAGTGTATAGGGTTTACATTGGAAATCCTTGATGTGAAAAATGTTAATGAAAGAATAAGGCTTCAAAACCTTCCTTCTAATGAACCATCACTGTCACATATGAGTACAAACAACTCGTTAAAACATGCCATGGCAATAACCTAGAAACTAAAGGGAGGAGAGATTTCCTTAATTACCTTGTGTTCCTATAAAATGACAGAGAATATTCCAGTGTGTAATCCACTGACTTCCCTTTAAGTGTGTCAGATGGACTGTGTGTAAAATCTAGCTCCTTTCTGCATAGAGTGGGCAGGGTTTGGTTTCAGATTCCCCCATTGTTGAACCAAATAACCCTCCCTGATAAATATATAGTTTGCCAAGGACTTTATAACAAATATATTAATTTTTATTATTATTTTCCAAGACTGTTTTGAAGCATCAGAGGTTGGGAACGGACCGCCTGCAGTGGCTTCCCCAGAAAGACTTTATCGTTCCAACCCTTTAATAAAATGTAGGAAAACAATTGTCCCCATTTTCACTGGTTATCCCCCACATACATACTTCCTATGTCATAAACGAGGGTTAGTTCCATGACAGCAACATTTGGGGGAGGGGGGTATAACATGAAAACAGGGGGAAACGGTTTTACTCTTTCAACGCCCCCTCCCCCCTGTAAAATGGATTAACATTCTCTGTAAAGGCTCCCTTTTGGTCTCCACCCGGAAAACAGAACAGATATTCTATTGCTTCATATAAAGTGTATATGTTTCTTTATAAAATGTAGCAAGGCATAGCTGTTAGGAATTCCTCTTCTTCAGAAGAGAAAGGGGAGCAAGAAAGTGTTCATGAATCTGAGGGTGAGTTGGAATCTGAGGAGGAGATTTTGCAAGTAGCCACATTTCAGGAGAGGTGAAAGGAAGCAGAGCAGAAACGTTGTTCAGCTAGAATAGCTGCCAGAAATGTAGCTGAGTAATTAGGAACTGCTCTAGCAGCTGTGAGGGGACTCAGGGCTATAAAGGAGAAGCAGGTGCAGCCAGCTCTTGCTGGTAAGAAACTGACTCTTCGCTCCCCTTGTGCCTGCTTCAAGTCTGCATCTGGGAAACTGCTCCTAAGGATTTATTACTGTTTCTTTGTCTGAAGTAAGACTGCTATTTGATTTGGGAATTTAACAGAGACTAAGAACTGTGTTTACCCTAAGACTTCCTTGCTTCCTTTTGCATTATTCCACTGAGTGTGCTGTACTTTATGTTTTGTCATTTACTTAACACAGTGTTTTAAGGCTGTTTTTGAAAGACAAAACAGGACAATAGTTGTAACCCAACTAAGGCATTTCCCAGGCAGGAAAAGTTGGGCAAATCTCTCTGGCTGTTCCCAGCCAGAGCAATCATCATAATCCATTGTATGTGTATGTGAAGAGATAGACAGTTTATGTATCAGACCGGATAAGCCAACAAATATTTGTTTAACTAAGTGGTCCGCTTAGGCTGAGAGATTGCTGACCACGGAAACAGAGGCTCAAAAATATACATTTGTTTAACCTTTTTATTGAAAGCCCAACCCCTCATGGCCAAGAATGTGATGTCTGCAGAGACTCACACCTTTGTTAAATTTGGAACTGGACAGTTGAGTTAGAGGCTCATTTTCATTCCTTTGACATTTCTTTCATGAAGGACACCAGTCCCCTCCCAGGGGACATCCCACAAGCTGATTGAATCCCAGACTGTGAAAGGGAATCCCTTCCTGGAGGTAGCGATGTGAGCAGCACCCTCAGCCTATTGGGACACCGATCCAGACCAGTCCCTCTCTCAGCCAATCAGGGATGGAAGTGGTAGTTCTAAATAGCTTTCATGTTATATAAGAAGTCTTGCCTTTCTCTGTGTGTTTATGCTTGCACATTTTGAAGCATCCGCTGTACTTGCATCCCTTTTGACCAGACTGAATAAGGACAGGTTGCTCACCTGTAACCATGTTTCTTCGAGTGTACTCTGTGAATTCACACTAATGGAGAAGCTGCGCCTGCGCAGGTTCCGACGGAAACTCTTCCAAGCTGAAGTTCAAATTTTGGCGGTAACCACGCCCCCCTTCCCAAGGGGCATATAAGGCAGCCCCAGGCGCCCGCTCTCCAGTTCCTACGCCGCCAAGGCAACGAGAAAGGGAGAGGTTTGCCAGAGGGGAAGGAAGGGCGGGTTTGTGTGAATTCACAGAGTACACTCGAAGAAACATGGTTACAGGTGAGCAACCTGTCCTTTTTCTTCGTGTACTCTGTGAATGCACACTAATGGAGACTAACACGCTAAGGTCCCGGATGGTGGGACAAGGCAAACTCGACAATCAGTGAATGTCCAAACACATGTTTATTAGGACATAGAAAAAATAACCGTCCCAAGGGACCAGTGCAATAAATTGTCCGAAAGGACCAGTGCAATGCAACATGAGCATCATAGAAGAAGAACATAACATGGAAGGAATTTTTCAATAAACATGATAGAGAAAAATACACAATTGCGTAGTGCATATAAACGCTCTCCCAGGGGGAGAGGGACAAACACATCTTGGTCTTTGGCATATCCGCCAGGGCCAACGAGGCGATACAAAGCAACAGAGCAACTGCTCAATACAATCATGGGAAAAAAAAAACATATCCCTAGAGGCAGGTATGGGGAAAAAACCCCGTCCAACTTGAAGGAGAGGTATAGAGAGTCACCTGTGGGTGAATATGAAGAGAAAAAACGTCTGAGAGTCAGGAGAGGCAAGATGAGAGTACTGATCTTGCAAAGGCCGAGTCTTTAAGGGCCTTACTGTCCAGCCTGTAGTGAGAGACAAACGTGAGAGGGTTTGACCAGATAGCCGCTTTACATATGGAGTCAAGCGGAATACCCCTAAGGAAGGCGGTCGACGCCGAGAGGCCCCTAGTCGACCTCGGGCGGATGGAAGGAGGGGGAGGTCGCTTGGCTAGTTCATAGGCCAACTCAATGGCCTGAGCGATCCAGTGGGACAGTCTTTGGGAAGAGATGGGATTACCCAACTTGTCCTGGGCATAGGCGACAAAGAGTCTTTGTGACTTACGAATGTCCTTAGTACGGTCCCTGTAGAAAAGAAGTGCTCTCCGAACGTCGAGAAGGTGCAGTTTTTGCTCGAGAGGAGAGGAGGGGTTAGAGAAGAAAGCTGGTAAGACAATGTCCTGGTTGAGGTGGAAGGCTGACACCACCTTAGGAAGAAAGGTAATGTCCGGGCGAAGAACAGCGCGGTCATGGTGGAAACGAAGATAAGGCTCGTCGACTCTGAGGGCAGCGAGCTCGGATGGCCATCGTGCCGACGTGATCGCCACCAGAAAGGCCAACTTCCAGGAGAGCAGGCGTAGATCGGTCGAGGCAAGCGGTTCGAAGGGAGCAGAAGACAGTTGAGAAAGTACAAGTTCGAGGCTCCAGCCCGGCGTAGGTGGTAGCGACGGCGGGCAGATGTTATTGTAGCCCCGGAGAAAGGTTTTGATCAGGTGGTGAGAAAAAAGAGATGGCTGGCCGTGGCGCTGAAAAGACCAGGAAAGAGCTGCGAGATAAGCTTTTATAGAGGCAAGAGAAAGTTTCTTCTCGACGAGAGTCATGAGGAAGTCGAGGACCACCGATACCGAGGTCGGGAAGGTGTCGACGTTACGGGATCGAAGGAAGGCATGAAAGCGAGAGAGTTTGTAGGAATAAGCCTTGGTAGTAGACGGCTTATGGGCTGCCCGCAGGACGTCTTGCAGATTCTGCGGAAGAGAGGCTAGGTAAGAATCCTCCATGCAGTGAGATGAAGGGAAGAAAGGTCCGGGTGAAGAATTTTGCCGTCCTCCCGTGAGAGAAGGTGCGGCGAGAGAGGCAGAGGGTGAAACGATCCTCTGGAGAGGCGAAGAAGGGCTGGATACCACGGTTGGCGGGGCCAGGCCGGAGCTATGAGAATCGCCGTGACCGAGATCGAGAGAAGTTTTTCGAGAACTTTCGGTATGAGGGGAATCGGTGGAAAAAGATAAAGCATCTCCGCCGACCAGTCCAGAAGAAAGGCATCCCCTAGGCAGCCGGGGAAAGAGTTCGGGGGGAGCCTCGCTCCGTAGCGGGGTAGCTGAGCGTTGTGGGGAGACGCGAAGAGATCCAGAGTAGGGCGCCCCCAGAGGCGGAACAGACCGTCGAGGACCTCGGGATTGAGCTTCCATTCGTGAGAGGAAGAAGTCATCCTGCTGAGGGCATCCGCTAAGCCGTTTTGGGCGCCCGGTAGGTGGATTGCAGAGATCTGTACGCCGTGGGCTATGCACCAAATCCAGAGACGAGAGGAGAGGAGCATCAGTTTCCTCGAACCCGTACCACCCTGTTTGTTGATGTAGAATACTGCTACTAGATTGTCCGATTGAATGAGGATGGACTTGTGGCGGATGAGGGGGGAGAATGCTTTTAGGGCTTTGAGAATGGCGAGAAGTTCGAGGAAGTTTATGTGGTTGGCCCTCTCTGACGGGGACCAAAGATTTTGAACCGTTAGACCGTTCATGTGGGCTCCCCAAGCGTAGGTGGAGGAGTCTGTGGTTATGGTTAGCGATGGCGGGGCTAGATGGAAAGGAAGGCCCTTGCACACGTTTTGGTGAGACATCCACCATGAGAGAGACTGGCGGACGGACGACGGTACCGACAGGTATCTGGAGTTGTGGTGGTGGAACGGTTTGAAAGTGTCTATAAACCACCTTTGCAGGGTCCGAAGGCGCAGCCTGGCAAACGGGGTCGTGAGAACCGTGGAGGCCATGTGGCCTAGAAGGACCTGAATGACACGGGCTCTGACCCTCCGGGCAGATCGACAAAGGGCGATATGGTGGCGGAGAGCCAGGAATCTGTCGAACGGAAGTGACACAGTCTCTGCGACGGAGTCGAGGAGGGCCCCGATGAACCGGATTCGGGTTGACGGGGAGAGATTTGACTTCTCGGAATTGAGTTGGAGGCCGAGAGATTTTAGAAGACGCAGCGTGAAAGAGACGTGATTTTGGAGAAGAACCGGGTCGGGCCCGACGAGAAGCCAGTCGCCCAGATAAGGAAAGACCGTGATGCCATGTAGCCTGAGGTGGGCCGCTACGGCGGCGACAACCTTGGTGAAGACCCTCGGGGCCGTGACGAGACCGAAGGGCAAAACGGTAAACTGGTAGGTTTGGTCGAGAACTTTGAAGCATAGGAACCGTCTGTGCGCCTCTCGTATTGCCACGTGGAAGTAGGCGTCTCGTAAGTCTATGGAGGCAAAGTAGTCTCCCCGCTGCAGCATCGGGAGGATAGAGGCAATAGAGACCATCCTGAATTTGGAGGGGCGGATGAATATATTGAGTGCCCTTAAGTCCAGAATCGGGCGTAGCCCGCCTCCTCTTTTCGGGACTGTAAAGTATCTGGAGAAGAAACTTAAAGGGTCCAGTTCGGGAGGGGAGGGACGGATAGCGCCTTTGGCCAGTAGCGCTTCGACTTCGGCCAGTATCTCTGGGGAAGGGTTTGAGTGGAGAACGTGACCTGTAGGAGGGAGGTCCATGAACTCTAAGGCGTAGCCGTCTTGGACAATGCGGAGAACCCATGCATCTGAAGTAATAGAGTCCCATTGATTGTAGAAAGGGGCTAGTCGGTCTGCAAAGATACCGAAGGGACGAGGCAGCGTGGGCTCTACAACGGTAGCGGGCGAGGAGCTTTGGCAGGGGTTGGCGTCAGGTACGCCGATTAGGCTGCGGAGGAGCAGGGGTGGATCGACCGCGTTGCTTTTGCGGATGAGGTCCCCGGCGAGGTTGGTGATGGGCTTGATTGTTCGAGCCCGAAGGCCGCCTGAAAGAATGGTGTCTGAAAGATTGCGGCGGGAAACGGCGGGAACGGTGCGGGAACCAGCGAGTGCGCTGAGGTTGAGGTTGGTCGCCACATTTAGACGCAAGAATTTTAAAGTCATGATTAGACTTGAGTTTGTCATCGGTACTGGCGTGAAACAGTCCGAGCGCGTCAAAGGGAAGGTCCTCAATGACCTGTCTGGAAGATGAGGAGAGACCCGAAGACCTCAGCCAGGCGTGGCGGCGAATGGAAATCGCGTGGGCAATCATTTTACCCGCAGTATCACCTGTATGCTTCGCCATTTGTATTTGGTGGTGAGCGAGCGAGTCTGCCTCCTGTTGGAGGGTAGTGAGGACGGAGCGGTCTTCGTCCGACATCTTAGCGAAGAAGGGCTGCGCCTTCTCCCAGATAATTTGTTGGTAGGCACCCATGCAGGCTCCATAATTCGCCATGCGGCAAAGCAAAAGGGGCTCCGGAATAAAGTTTTCGACCCACGGCGTCGAAGCGCTTCCCCTCTCTGTCGGCCGGAGTATTCGACTGACGACCTGAGGATTGAGAGGCCTTAACGACCAGGGAGTTAGGGTCGGGATGGTGTTTGAGCCACTCCAGGGTATCATCGTCGGTACGGTACCAAGTCTCGATCCTCTTCGAGGTCGGAGGAATGGAGGAAGGGTTTTTCCAGGAGGCCTGGATAACGTCCAACAGATAAGGCAGAAAGGGGAGAAGCGTGGCCGGCGGAGCTTGGGCCTGCACCCTTTTGAAGACTGGGTCAGACACTGCTTTGGAGGTTTGCTTGATCTCCAAACCCAGGGCGTCGGCCATCCTGACCATTTGCTCAGCGAAAGCGCGAACATTGTCAGTAGGAGAAGGCGGGTCCGCCTCATACGCGTCGTGGGGAGGAGAGAGGTCGAGACCGAGAGAGACCACCGAGGCCGAGAGGACAGAGTCTGGGCGGTCGACATCAGCATCTTCCTCCTCAGCCCCTTGGGGGGACTGAGGGGGAGAAGACAGCACAGTCTCGGGAGGAGGCAAGGCCTCGCGGGAAGAGAGGGCCGGAGGCCGAAGGTCCTTAGAGGCTGAGGCCTGGGCTGCCCGAGCCAGGCGAGCCGTTTGTCTGCCACGCTCCGGTGTCGAGGTGGGAGGGAAGAGCTGTTGGCGCGACGAGCGAGGCGGCGCAAGGGGCTCCGGCACCGGCACCCTGACCACCGTTTGGGTAGAGTGGTGGGGTGAGTCCTGCAGCTCCCCATCAGACAGGGGGTGCAATGGAGACTGAGAAACATCTCTAGGCCTCTGGGCTGGTACAATAGGAGAAGACCTTCTCGAGGAAGTTGTCGAGGAAGATGGCGGGTCTTTCTTTGAGGAGGCCGAGGAGGAGGAGCGCTGAGTTAGCCGTTTCTTCGCCGGCGGTTGCTTGGATGCAACCCTCAAGGACTTGCCAGGTGTGGGAGGAACCACAGCTGAGTCGGATTGCGCTCGACGAGACTCCTCGTGAGCTCTTTTAAAGGCTATTTTGATAGCAGAGGAGGACGGAGGGGAACCGATACGAGAGCGGATCGAGGTCACCGAAGCCAGAGAGCTCGACGTCGAGGAAGGTCCCACCTTTCCGGAGCGGGTCGACACGGTCGCCGTCGTCACAGTACACGGTGGTTTGACCGGTTTAGCGGCCCTGGAGGTCTTGGACGCTCTGGACGAGACCGAGGAAGCCTTGGCTGCCGGAGGCTTAGTTGGTGGTGCCGACATAGCTCTCAAAGCTGAGGACGCCGACGTACCCGACGTCGACGGAGTCGGTTCTGGCGCGAGAGATTTTTCGTAGAGCGCCGCTCTAAGCCTAGCGGCTCTGTTCTTTCTGGCCTGAGCCGTGAGAGCTAGGCAAAAACGGCAGGTACTGACCACATGAGCCTCGCCAAGACAGAAGAGGCACTTGGCGTGGCCGTCCGAGTCAGGAATTTTAGCAGCACACTGCGTGCAACGCTTGAAACGAGTAGTAGACATGCGAAGAGTCCGAAGTGAACCTTGCGGCGGAAAAAAAGGAACTGGAGAGCGGGCGCCTGGGGCTGCCTTATATGCCCCTTGGGAAGGGGGGCGTGGTTACCGCCAAAATTTGAACTTCAGCTTGGAAGAGTTTCCGTCGGAACCTGCGCAGGCGCAGCTTCTCCATTAGTGTGCATTCACAGAGTACACGAAGAAAAAACCTCTGTGGCTTGTTTTCAATCTGATGAGTGTTTTTTCTGTCCTGGTCCATTCAGTAAGCTTGCACTCACCAGGCTTAGATCCTCTTTATCCGCGTCTTAGTTATCCACAACACTGTTAATACCAAAATCTGTGGGTGCTCATGTCGCATTACATAAAATGCTGCAGTAAAATTGTATCTCTTATATAAAGTTGCAGAATCAAGATTCGCTTTTTGGATTTTTTTAAAAATATTTATCTCCAATACTGAGGACATTGCACAGGCATTAAGTATTCCGCTAAAAGAGTACAGTAGAGTCTCACTTATCCAACACTCACTTATCCAACGTTCTGGATTATCCAACGCATTTTTGTAGTGAATGTTTTCAATATTTCGTGATATTTTGGTGCTAAATTCGTAAATACAGTAATTGCTACATAGCATTACTGCGTATTGAACTACTTTTTCTGTCAAATCTGTTGTATAACATGATGTTTTGGTGCTTAATTTGTAAAATCATAACCTAATTTGATGTTTAATAGGCTTTTCCTTAATGCCTCCTTATTATCCAACATATTCGCTTATCCAACATTCTGCCAGCCCGTTTATGTTGGATAAGTAAGACTCTACTGTAGTTACATAAAACGTTGCCTTTCATGGGTCGTCCATAATTGACCCATTGATGATAGCAGGGTTTTTTGGTCAGGAGTTGGACTGCCTGTATATTGCCATTCCATCTAAAAATAAATCTGCAAGGCAATTTATGCAAATCTGGGATCACAAACATCAATACAAAAACATGTTGCTCAGTGTAGCAGGACCAATAGTAACAGAAATACAGATGCTATGAAAGGCAACTGGGGGAAGCAGTGAAACTTATGGCCCTCTGTCTTTTTGTCTCCTAAAAAGTTCTAGAAAAGCGAATGAACTTATATGGTTCATGACATTTTGAGAATAAAAGCTCAGGCAAGTCTAACAAGGCAAAGGAACTCTTGGAAACTCTAGTAAGAAGGCCCTACCAATTATAATCAGATACAAAATTGGAATCAGGGGCTTCCAAAATTGCTAGTGCAGTTTAGTAGTCATATAAGATAAGACAGTTACCGGCATTATATGTCTGGAAAAAGATACCCTGTTTCCCCTAAAATAAGACATCCCCAGAAAATAAGACCTAGTAGAGGTTTTGCTGAATTGCTAAATATAAGGCCTCCCCCGAAAGTAAGACCTAGCAAAGTTTTTGTTTGGAAGCATGCCTGCTGAACAGAACACCAGAGCATGCAGGATCGGTAAATGTACGTACCATAGGGTGTTGTGCATGGAAATAATGATAGTAACAAGAAATTCTTGATAAGATTCACAGTTTGTCTGGTTATGCTGGTTTGTGATGACAACTATTGTACAATATATAATAAATGTTCATTTTTTTTTGTTCAACAATAAATGTGAATTCTTCTTCATGGAAAAATAAGACATCCCCTGAAAATAAGACCTAGTGCATCTTTGGGGAGCAAAAATTAATATAAGACACTGTCTTATTTTCAGGGAAACACGGTATAGCATTGAAGGTCAACACCAGCGATTTAAACTGAATCCCAAAATGAGCAAGGAAACAAAGCTGATAAATGTTATAAGTATCATTGGCTTGTTAAAATGTTACTCTAGATCGGTCACTTTCAGTGTCTTTTCAACGGCACACAGAGAACATGGCCATCATCTGATGTACAAGTTGTCAAGGTATGAAAGACAATGGCTAGATGCTCAGGGTGCAGCTGGCATATCAACTAAATTGGTGAAAGCAATTCCTGCCATTGCTACCATTTAGGAATATTCCCAAGCCACTCACTTGTTTATTGAGGGGGTAGATCCCATTCCTAGCCCAGGGGAAAACATCTGCCTCTTATCTAGAGATTGCTTTTTGAATGAGTCACATCATACACTTTTAAATGTTTCTTCATGATGCCCATGACTACAGCAGAGGAACAAAGACAAAGCATTAAACCAGTCTCGAATCTCCTAATATTGAAAAATCAATACTGCTATGTGGGAGTAAGTGCAGAAAACAAAAGCCCAGCACAGTCTTTTAGTTTATAAAATATAAAGCTTCATGTGGCCATGTCCTTCTGTGATTACCATCTCTTCTCAAAAGGCCTGAAGCATTTGGTCTCAGTGTCATCTCCAAAGCAATGTAAAATATATATATATTGAGGAGTCTCAATCACAGAGTTCTACTCCTGAAAAACACTGGAGTTATCTTCTTGTGGAGACAAAAAGTGTGGTATAAATATTATTATTATTATTATTATTATTATTATTATTATTATTATTATTATTCATTCTCACACACTCACACATAATGTGAGTTGAAATATCTTTTTTGCTTCTATGGAATTTTTACCATTAGTTGCTATGGAATGGGACGTGAGATTAAATTTATTGTGCGCCTTCAAATCATTTCTGTGTTATGGTGACTCTAAGATGAACCTATCACAGGGTTTTCTAAAGATGAGAATGTGTGACTTGCCCAAGGAGACCCAGTGGGTTTTCATGTCCAAACAGAGATTTAATCCTGGTCTCCAGAGTCATAGTCCAAAGCTCACTACGCCACACTGGTTCTCAGAGAGACATGTACTCCACCCCAAACTAAATTTAATTATAAACCAACCTTTGAAAAGCTACTGTATAGATGTCAGAACACAACACTCATAATTAAACAGGAAATGAGAGCTATCCATATCAATGACAAGGCTTATGATTATCAAAAATACTAGTGGTTCTAGACAAAAGTTTAGCCTAGTAGTTCTCAAGTTCTGATATTCTAAAACAAGGGTTCTCTAACTTTTTCAGCAGTGGAGCCCTTTTTGAAGCAAAGGTTTTTTTGTTGAGCCCCAAGAAATGTTTACAGATTATATATTATATTATATTATATTATATTATATTATATTATATTATATTATATTATATTATATTATATTATATTATATTATATATAATGTATATATATCAAACATAAACAAACATTTTGATGCATTGTGTTTTAAAATTTGGCATATGGCCAGGCCAGTGGCAGATGATGGAGAGTGCTTGTGTGAACTAATTGAAAAAAACATGAACAAATTCCAAAGCACACTGCACATATCCCACTTGTAATGCAAAAAATAGGAGAGAAGAAAACAATACAATATTTAAAATGAAGAACAATTTTAACCCACATAAGTTTAACAGTATTTTGGTGGAAGACTACAGGGGTCATTCAGTCCAACTCCCTTCTACCATGCAGGAAAAGCACAATCAACGCACCCCCTCAACAGATGACAACCAAGAAGAAGAAAAAGAGGAGGAGGAGGAGGAGGAGGAGGAGGAGGAGGAGGAGGAGGAGGAGGAGGAGGAGGAGGAGGAGGAGGAAATTATTAGAACAAATGCCATCAAATCCAGAACTGAAAAGTCAACCAAAGATTCCAAGTGTAGACTCTGCAAGGAATCAGACGAAATGATGGATCACATCCTCAATTGCTGCAAGAAAATTGTAAAGACGGATGACAAGAAGAGGCATAATACCGTTGCTCAGATGATCCATTGGAAATTGTGCCACAAATACCATCTGCTGTGACAAAAAACTGCTGAGATTACAAGTCTGAAAAAGTTACAGAAAATGAACACGTCAAACTACTCTGAGACTTCCGAATTCAGACTGACTGAGTCTTGGAGCACAATACTCCTGACCTCACGATTGTATTAAAAAACAGTGTGGATTGTCAATGTTGCAATCCTAGGTGACAGCAGAATCAATAAAAAGCAACTGGAAAAGCGTACTGATACGAGGATTTAAAGATCGAACTGCAAAGCCTCTGGCACAAGCCAGTAAACGTGGTTCCAGTGGTGATTGGCACACTGGGTGAAGTGCCAAAAGACCGTGGCCAGAACTTGAAAACAATTGGCGCTGACAAAATTACCATCTGTCAGCTGCAAAAGGCCACTCTACTCGGAACTGCATGCATTATTCACCGATACATCACATAGTCCTAGACACTTGGAAAGCGTCCAACGTGTGATCCAATACAACAGCCAGTATAGTGATCTTGTTTGCTGTGTACGAATCTTGTTGTGTATCAAATAATAATAATAATAATAATAATAATAATAATAATAATAATAATAGCAGAAACCCAGGGGCCATCCATTCAGCTCCCTTCGGCCATGCAGGAAAAGCACAATCAAATCACCCCCTGAGAAGTGTGTGGGGGGAGATAGGGCTTTGGAAGCAAGGGACAAAGGGATCTGGGAGGTGGAGGTGGGTAGGCTTTTGGGGGTGTAGAGGCTGAGGGGAAAAGGCTTTTGGGGACAAAGGGGCCAAAAGAAGGAGGCTTTGGGGGGCAAGAAAGATAAAGGAAAAATATTTTGGGGGATGAGATAGGCAGGGGGGAAGGCTTTTGAGGGAGGTGAAGGGGGAGGAGCAGGAAAGAGGATAGAAAGCTTGGACTGGAGTAACTGTGATCGCAGATATTTCCTTCCTGAATCTGGTGCCCTCCAAATGTTTTAGCATGCCAGCATGCCCAGTGCTTGGATATGACGGGAGCTATAGTACACAGTATATACTCTACACAGTATGGTTTGGGAAAAGCTGATTTATAAAACTAAAACTTAAAAAAAATGAAAGAAAAGAGTTTATTGCCCTATTCATAGTGTCTTTCCTGAACTCTTCCTGGCTGAAGTTGTGCCTCTGTTTTTTTTAATCCAGTTATAAAAGCTTTAGCCTAGGGCCCTATTTTGCAAAAATGTGAAAATAATGAGCTATACAACAAGCAGGTTCTCTGAAAGCACATCAAATCCAAGTTTATGACTGCATCTAGAGAAATCATATATACATTTTAAAGTCTTGTCGAAATCCTTTTAAAATTAAAAATTAGAATCTTGCTTCGGTGTTTATTAGTACAAGAAAGCCCCTCCTAAGCCTGCACCTTGTGTGAGAAAGGCAAACTATGAATACGAAACTCAAAGTTATTTGGCCTAGGAAACTAAGCAAACATTTCTAAACATTGCAAACTAACCTGATGATTCAATAGCTCTTAATGATGCAATGACACTCAGAACTACACTTTTCATGTGACAAAGACTTTAAGGGCAGAAATTCTAATGTTCTGTTCAACTAAACCAGTACAGAATAAAATAATCTGTCATTGTTCTGGAATTGTTTGTTAAAAATACCTATCTGCATCCTAAGTATCAAGTTAACTGGATTTTTTTGGGTTGTTGTATGTTTTCCGGGCTGTATAGCCATGTTCCAGAAGCTTTCTCTCCTGACACTTCACCCACATCTATGTCAGGCATCCTCAGAGGTTGTGAGGTATCTGAGGATGTCTGCCATGGATGTGGGCGAAACATCAGAAGAGAATGTTTCTGGAGCATGGCCATACAGAAAACACACAACCCTGTGATTCCAGCCATGAAAGCCTTCGTCAACACATTGGATTTTTTTTTTGTCAACTGGAGCTTATTTTCAAAACTAAAAGTAATGCTCCTGCCACACCAAAATTCTATGATCTATGGCAGCTACACAGGAATAACTACGTGATCCATCAAGAAATTGTGCAATACCCAATACAATGGGTTCAGAAGAGAATGAGAAACCCAGGTGTATTCATGTCTACCCAAACTTTAGAGTTGTCACAATTATGCTATGGCTCCCAGCAGCAATTATTGTCTATTCCTTACAATGACCTTCAGCCCCTTCTCTTATGAATCTATTCATTGAGGCCCATTTCCTCTTTGTAAAAAAAGAAGAGAGAAAAGGGAAGTCTGACAACAATAAACAAACACAGCTACCTGTAATAAATCTGAGTTAGTTCTCCCTTTGACTTGAGAAAAAATAAACTGTCAAATTTTCTGGTTCCACCTTTTGTGCCTCATACATGACCCTGCATCATACCAGGATATTCAGAAAGCTTCAAGTTTATTAATGCCTCCGCAGACTGGGCTACAAACCTCACCCTGTGGTTTTTTACCTGTGGTCATCATGCAGCATGGATCTTTCTGACTACCTCTGGCATTCTTCCACTGAAAACAGCTGAGGAAATAACAGAGGAAACCAGAAGTTCACATTGGGGTAATGTCAAAAGACACATAAACACAATCTGAGAAGGAAGTTAAGGGCAAAACCCACCAAGTGACATGTCCCCAAGAAGATTATATCCACTCAGTTTGTTCCAGAATTGCAAAGATGAAAAGATGATACCAGTAACATGGGGTGCAGGGGATGGGGGTAAGAGTGAAAATGGATCACAGTTTTTCAATTTGTAAAAGAGCAAAATATGCAGACAGTTGGTAGTCTGCACCATTCATGTATTAAGAACCTGTGCAGCTGGGTAAGATGCATAAGAAAGCAGAAGGGGCGAAGGTTGTCACATCAGCAGATGTCCTACTTATTGCCAGAAGATTGTCGGTAATTTGTGTGCAGGGGTCTACACCAGCAGACCTCTGGTACAGTTGGCTTTGATAACATATTTTGTATCTTGCAAAAAGAGAAAACACAAATCACTTAGATAGATTTGAGAGACCATGTGAAGAAGTTGCAAAGGTCATAGATATTGCCAGCAGGTGCAATGTCAATTCCTCTCTTTCCACACAAACATATCTATCTGCGGGTGTGACAACTTGCTCAAGTCTAAGTTGAGCCCTCGGTGGCACAGTGGGTTAAACCACTGAGTTGCTGAACGTGCTGAATGAAAGGTAGGTGGTTCGAATCCAGGGAGTGGGTTGAGCTCCCCCTGTTAGCCCCAGCTTCTGCCAACCTAGCAGTTTGAAAATATGCAAATGTGAGTAGATCAATAGGTACTGCTCCAGCAGGAAGGTAACACTGCTCCATGCAGTCATGCCAGCCACATGACCTTGGAAGCTTCTACGGACAACGCTGGCTCTTCGGCTTAGAAACGGAGATGAGCACCAACCCCCAGAGTTGGACATGACTAGATTTAATGTCAGGGGAAAACCTTTACCTACCTAAGTCTAAAGCGGATATGGCAAAATACAAGAGGAATATTTGCCAGGCATAAGACTTTATACTGAATAGGATTTTCAAAAATCTTTCAGAATATTAACTGGAATTTGGGGTCTGTTACCTGACCAGCATTGCATTATGCAAACCACAAACACATGCACAAAATATTCACAGCAGGCATCTATTCTATTGCCATCCCTAAAAAAAAAATCAGTGTCTCCATGATGATATATATCCAAACATATAAGCTTTTGGGTTTCATTTTCTATTTACAACGAGGAAGTAAAAATACCACATATTCAGCATTTGCCACCATAAGGCTGATGTCTAAAGTCTTAAAGCAATGAGACAAAACAAATAATCTTGTGTCCATGTAATCTGGCGTATTTCTCCCACACAAGACATATGTGGAGTTGTGCTGCCAGTCAGATGACACAACATACAATGCATAGATTGTGCTTTTACATAAACAAAACTCCCCTTTCTAGATCAAGTTAATGGATTTGTAATCATCTCTCACCACTCCAGTTTTGGGTTCCACACAAATAAAATGTGCATTTTTCAATAATCGAACAGGGTATCTGTTTTTCGGGAGGGGGAGCGGTTGCAGTGCTGTAATGATAAAAGCAGCCTCCCTCTTTTCCCCAAAGAACCTGATACATAGTTATCACTCTGACATTGGAATCGAATATCTAAGACACACATCTTTTGCCTCAGATGGTTTTCTAAGAACCTTGCATTACAATTGTGTACAGAAGTGATTTTTGGTATGTTAGATCCCCTTTCCCTTTAAGCACTGAAAATGAAAATTCCACCTCCTGCTGTAAAGAAACACAGGTCACCGCAGCCTACCTTGCGGACGGAAAGCAGAATTCACTCCCAGACGTTTTGACTTTTCAATAGCTTCGCTCACACTTCAGTGCTTCCAAGACATATCACAGCCAGCACCAGCTCGGAGTCTGAAGAAACATATTTCTCTCCTTCTTTCCTTCCTTCCTTCCTCCCCAGCCTGAAAGCTTGACACATTACAGGTCTGAAAGAGGACTCATTGTCCAACCCTCTCAGTGCTCTGAGAAATAATCTCCTCCCTACTATTAAGAGCATGTTGCCATTATCTCTTCAAACGTATGTCGCCACACATATCAGGAGCTGTGGGAAAGCTACACTTATTTATACAGGAAGCTTAAGCTGCAGCACTTCCTACTTCCCACGTCTCATTTCAACTGCAGGTGATTATTTTTAACCCTCCCCAAGCCTCGCTGATCTATACCACAACTGCCTTGGCTCTTTAGAACGACAAATTGTCTCTGAACTCTGACCGGAAAACGTGTGAGGGCAAATGTTAACACACCCGTTGGAGACGTGGCCAAATACTCTAACCCTTGAAAATGTATTTTTTTAAAAATCTTCACACAGGCAAAAAGCCCTTCTTAGGATTGCCGCCTTTTCTATTTTTAGCAGGCTCCAATGTTTTTAATGTTTGCATGGCAGGCAGAAATGCAACTTTAGACACCACCAAGGACAGCAGAAATTGGATTTCTAGAAGCACCCACCACCCCATTTCTGGTATAGAATTCAAATGACTTGTAAAGTACAGTGTTCCCTCACTACTTCGCAATTCACTTTCACGGACTCACTGTTTAGCGGTTTTTAATGAACACTAAAATAATATTATAAGTCATTAAAATATGATTTACAGTGGCAGTGGTCTCAGTCGGGTGCAGGCGGTGGGGCGGAGGAGCCCAAACAGCAGTGGGAGGAGAAAGAGTTGGTACCCTGTTCCCCTGCCTTTCTTCCCTTCCTTCCTTCCTTCCTCCCTCCGTCTTTCTACTTCCTTCCTAAGGAGAAACCTAGCATCCCTACTTGACAGATTTTCACTTATCGCAAGTGGTCCTGGAACATAACCCTCGCGATAAGTGAGGGAACACTGTAGTCTTAAAAACAGGAGGAAGTACACAGGGATAGTACTAAACTCTTGCAGTCATCTGCTCTTGGTAAAATTTTACATCATGCATACCGTACATATTGCAGTGAACCCACACACCGAACCTATTGCTGGGGTAAAAGAAGTTGCTTCATCTGTATTCTTGTTTTGGATGGGATGTTATACTCCTGTGGGTATTACACAGTATTGCCTATGTGTATTACATCACACAACGGTGCTTGAAGTACCAGGGAACACACATCATAAATTAACTTCTGGGTTACTACCTGTTGGAGGGGGAAAGGATCCTCCTGGACCTAAAATAACTTTTAGGGCAAAAATATCATAAAGTCACCCCACACCCTCTAGAGCAGTGGTTCCCAGCCTTCCTAATGCTGCGATCCCTTAATACAGTTCCTTATGTTGTGGTGACTTCCAACCATAAAATTATTTTCATTGCTACTTCATAACTGTAGTTTTGCTACTATTATGAAGCATAATGTAAATATCTGATATGCAGGATGTATTTTCATTCACTGGACCAAATTTAGCACAAATACCAAATACACCCAAATTTGAATACTTTTGGTGGGAGGATTCGCTGTCTGTTTCCAAAAAGAAAGAGAAGGACAGGCAGAGAGATCTTCAGCCCAAACGTGAACACTGGTGGAGTTTGGGGAAAATAGACCTTGGGAGTTGTAGTTGCTGGGATTTATAATTCACCCACAATCAAAGAGCCCCTTGAACCCTACCAACGATAGAAGTGGGCCAAACTTCCCACACAGAACCCCCATGACCAACAGAAAATACTGGAGGGATAAAGAGCTCTGTCAGCTTCAGAGGAAGGGAATGGCAAGCCCCCTATGAGAAATCTTGCCAAGAAAACCTCATGCAAAGTTTGTCTTAGGGTTGTCATAAGTCAGAAGGAGGAAACTGCCCCAGGACCATGTATGGCTTATGGGCCGTAATTTCCCAGCTTTACCCTACAGCATAATAAAGGGTTGAATAAACCCTTGAATACCCCTAAGATCCCATTTTCTTTCGCCTTTTAGATTTCTTGTCAGAGATTCTTTAGATTTCCCTGACCTTTGGCTTGGTCAAATTTACTTCTTTTAAGTTGCTGTTTTGGAACCCTTTGCCTCTGGAGAAAAAGAAGCACTCTTTGCTCTCTCTATCTGTCTAAGGTAAATGTAAAGGTTTTGCCTGACATTAAGTTCAGCAGTGTCCAACTCTTGAGGTTGGTGCTCATCTCTATTTCTAAGCTGAAGAGCCGGCATTGTCCATAGACACCTCCAAAATCATGTGGCCAGCATGACTGCATGGAACGCCATTACCTTCCCGCTAGAGTGGTACTTATTGATCTACTCACATTTGCATGTTTTCAAACTGCTAGGTTGACATAAGCTGGGGCTAACAGCGGGCGCTCAATCCACTCCCCGGATTCAAACCTGCGAACTTTTGGTCCGCAAGTTCAGCAACTCAGCGCTTTAATACGCTGCGCCACCGAGGGCTCCTATCTGTCTACTTCAATGTAAAAGCAAAGCTTGGTGATGCATGTGGGAAACTCCATCCTCTGTCTTTAGAACAGCAACGAAGAGGATGATGCTATGTGAAATTTTCTGTTACTGCTCTAGCAGTGTCTAATAACTAACTTTTCAAACTTGTAACTTTTGTGAGGTTACTTACATAACTTCTATAGATAGCCAGGAAATATCAAATACATACAGAAACAGGGGAAAACAGAGGTATTTAAATACCTGAGTATCAACAGGAATCCAAAATTCAATTCCCTGCTTGGTCATGGACTCTGGGCAAGTCGCACACTCTTAGCCTAAAAAGACCAGTGGTAAGTTTGCCAGAAATGACTTGAAGGGACGAAACAACAATGCAAATGCCTATTATTTGTGCTGGGTTCATGCTCAAATGTCACAGCAATGGGAATGTCTCTCCTTATCATATCATGGGTTAATGATACAAGTCATATCGGCAGAAGAGTAAATTGAAGGTGCTTTTGAGTGACATGCATCCTGCAACTGCCTCAGAATCCTGTCCTCTACTGTCCACACAAATCATACTTTGTCAAAAAAAAAGTTTAGGAAAAGCAGTTTCAGCAAGATAGCAACACCATCTGCATCAGTACAGAATGGATATTGTAGGGAATTCCTAAGGAAAGTAGGCTGGGTTGAAAGAGGAAAGAAAGAGGAAGACTCTGTCTGAGGTTTGGCAAAAGAGAGTGAATATATGTTGAAAGGAATATATGTGCAATACGGTTCCTCTCAATGGTGTAGTAAGAGTACTTTTTGTACGGAATGAACATGGTTAAGTGTGTGCACACATGAGCATACAGATTATTGCATACACTAATTTGTATTTGTTATTGATAGTAAGGAAGTTCCCGTATGCTGTATTTTGATAAAGTTATATTCATTAGGTAAAGGTTTTCCCCTGACATTAAGTATAGTCATGTCCGACTCTGGGGGTTGGTGCTCATCTCCATTTCTAAGACGAAGAGCCAGCATTGTCTATAGATGCCTTCTAGGTCATGTGGCCGGCTTGACTGCATGGAGCACCGTTACCTTCCCGCCAGAGTGGTACCTATTGATCTACTCACATTTCATGTTTTCGAACTGCTCAGTTGGCAGAAGCTGGGGCTAACAGCAAGAGCTCACTCCGCTCCTTGGATTCGAACTGCCGAACTTTCATTCAGCAAGTGTTATCAATAAATAAAATCATTGCCTACTTCTATTAAGGTATCACTGTTACTCTGCAGATTCAAAATACGAATTATACCCTTAAGCTAAACCATACACTTTCCTGTATATAGGGTTCAACTGTGAAGTACAGTATAGCTATCAAACTAAATAAGTTAATAAATATACTAACAGGCTTCAGTAATAACACATGGGAGAAGACATAAATGAATAACCACAGCAATTCTCATCCTCAAAGCAGAGTTGTCTAGACATTATTGGTACATTTCTTTCTGAATATTTGATCCATTGTGAATGATCATAACAGATAAAACCAACAATACAATTTTAATTGTAGACAGATTCAGAAAAGAATTTCTAAATATAAGCATCCCAATTCATGTTGAAGTGGTTCAACAAAGCCTCAGACTAAAACCTATTAGTAGCTACAAGTTTTAACATGGAAACCTGGGGACATTCATATTAGACAATTGTAACACTATTTTTCCAGTTTAACTACTATGGTTCCATCGTGTGGGATCCTGGAAGTTGTAATTTGAATAGAACCATGGCAGTTAAAGTGGAATTATATAGCACTATAATTGTCTAGTGTGAATAAGCCCCTGTTAGTGGTACACATGAGCTACTAATAAGGTTAACCAGAAAACAGAGTGATAGATACTATCACTAGTTCAGCCATACCATGATTTAGTGACCTACTAATCCATCTCACAATATTGTCATGTTAGTAAATTAAAACGTATGCTCATTTTGGACAAAGAAAGCAATGAGCAATCCATCCCATTCACCTGGGCATTTGGATGTTTTCACCACATGATCTGTTTTTAAAAAAGACAACATTGGTTTTGGAGACATTTTATATCACACTGTCTTTCATCTAGTAAATATACTGTACATAGTATAACCAGCTAACAGCACAGTCATTTTTTAATCGTATCAGAAGCGACTTGAGGCAAGTCGCTTCTGTTGTGAGAGAATTGGCCACCTACAGAGATGTTGCCAAGGGGATTCCCAGATGTGTTACCATCCTACGGGGAGGCTTCTCTCATGTCCCCACAAGCTAGAGCTGACAGAAGGAAGCTCATCCCGTCTCGAGGATTCGAACCGGCAACCTTCAGGTCAGCAGTTCAGGCAGCACAAGGGTTTGATCCATTCTGCCACCATGGTCATATAAAAGCATAATAAAAAATCAGATCTTTTGAGTTCAATAGGACTTACTTGCATTTATATGTACATAGAATTACAGTCTAAATTAAGAAAAGTAGGTAATGTGTAATCTACTTTTTAAAATCCATTATTGTGATATTACAAAGTGTTACAATATGATGCGACTTCCCAATCGGCCACCCTCCATATGGATATACACATTTACAGAAAATGCTTGTTATTTTACAATTACCTGCATCTATACCTGCATAGAGAACAAAGCTATCAATCACTACTCATCGACCAGCATGGGAGGTAGTACTGCTCTAAACATGAGTTACTAGGAAACACAACCAGGAGGGTGCTGTTCAGTCATGTCCTGAATCCGTCTCTAGATGCCCACTGTGAAAACAGAACACAAGGTTTCTAATCTGTTACAGCAGGCTTCTTTTTATGTTTGATACTGTGTAGACTTTCCACTTGGTGATTATGAAGGGAACAATCCTTCCTGTGCTTTTCGCATCAGTCTTCATCAACCTAATAACGCTGTATAGATCAATGTTTCCCAAACTTTGGGGCTCCACACGTTTTGGACTTCAGTGTCCAGAATCATCATTGGTCAAAGGCTGCTGAAGCTTCTGCGAGTTGGTCAAAAATACCTGGAGGACTAGTTTGTGAATAAGATCTCTAGATATTTAAGACCACTGTCCATGATGATTGGAGCAGGTAGGAATTACAATCCAAACCATATGGAGAGTACCAGGTCAGAGAAGGTTGTTCTCCATGGAACATAGCTGTATATCATTGTAGGTGATCTGGCTGCATCATCTAGTATAGTGGTTCCCAATCTTTGGGCCTCCAGGTGTTTTGGACTTCAACTCCAGAAATCCCCGCCAGCATACCAGCTTTTAGGAACTGTGGGAGCTGATGTCCAAAACACCTGGAGGCCCAAAGGTTGGGAAACACTGATCTAGTATCTTATTGATCACCAGTATTGATTCCACTGATCTGACTAGCTAAATTATTTCACCTTCCATCACCTCTGCATGTTCACAACCCCCAGTGGGGTCAGTGGAAGAGGACAACCATCTAGATAGAAGAAAAGCACCTTTCTTCATTCAAGGAGTGTATCCTTGCACACACGTAAACAGTGAGCCATTGAGGTTTGGTTCCAGGACCCCTCCAAAATCTGTGAATTCTCAAGTGCTATTATTTACGATGGTGTAGTAAAATGGTGTCCCTTATAGGTAAAGGTAAAAGTTTCCCCTGACGTTAAGTCCAGTCATGTCTGACTCTGGGGGTTGGTGCTCATCTCCATTTCTAAACTGAAGAGCCGGCGTTGTCCGTAGACACCTCCAAGGTCACGTGGCCGGCATGACTGCATGGAGCGCCGTTACCTTCCCGCCGGAGCAGTACCTATTGATTTACTCACATTTGCATGTTTTCGAACTGCTAGGTTGGCAGAAGCTGGAGCTAACAGCGCCCACTCATGCCGCTCCCAGGGTTTGAATCTGGGACCTTTCAGTCTGCAAGTTCAGCAGCTCAGTGCTTTAACCCACTTCGCCACCTTATATAAAATGCCAAAATCAAGGCTTGCTTTTTGTAGTTTTGAAAAATATCATCAAGCCACGGTTAGTTGCATCTAAAGATGCAGAAGCTGTGGATACAGAGTACCGACTGTTCTTCATGTTCCATCACAAAGAGGCACATATAGATGTTACTTAGAACATCAAGAGAAAGTGTGAAATGGAAGAGGAGAGCGATCAAGGCAGGAAGAGATTGTTGCCACCTTCCATATTTTTAATTTAATTTGTTTAAATGATATATATCTGTTCCCTAGTGATATGTCACAGATCACTCTAAGGCATCTTAATCACAGTGAGTAAAATATAAAGGTAGATGGATTTATTGTTTTGTTTCAAATTTAAGGCAGTTAGGCTACGTAAGAGGTTTCCAGCTGGCAGGCTAAGCCTGGAATCCTATGCATGTCTATCTATTAGGGCTATGCAAAAAGTCATTTCTGCATCATATGTCGGATCTATTTAGTAAGATTCGTACATACGACGCGATATTAAGAAATGGGGTTGGTGCTCATGCAAAAAAATTAAGATTCAAAACACTGACCCATGACTTTTCAGATGTTATGTAAGTCTTGTAAATGGTTCCAGGTCTCCGTCACAGGCACCGCTTCTCCCACAAAAGGGTTGGGTTTGGTTACCCCAAAGGGCCCCGAGAAGGATGGTAAGGCCATAGTCGAGGCAGAAGCCCTGCTTTTTCCTCAAAGGAAGTGGCAAGGGAGGCCCAAGGTGAAGGGAGGGAGGGATGCCTGGCTGGATGGCCGGCTAAGGAAGAAGCCCTTCCAGCACATGGCCGGCCCAGAGAGAGACAGCCAGAGACCACACTCATCACATTGAGACTTTAACACATAGGCAGTCCCAATATTCTGAAGTGAGCAGAATTATGGAAAATGTAGTTTAGGGTGGGTCCTTTTGAATTCTCTGCCATAGAGGTTCTTGCCTTCCCAAACTACATTTCCCAGAATTCTTCCCTGAAAGTTTTGGTGCGGGAAAACCCATGTTAATTATCTAAAGGGATTTTGAGATAAAAGTGGATTGTTGGGAGTTGAATCAACCCTGTGAGGTTGGCAAGGCAGTAACTCTAAACTTTACCTAGTAAGTTGTTGTTGTTGTTGTTGTTGTTGTTGTTGTTATTATTATTATTATTATTATTATTATTATTATTATTATTATTATTATTATTATTATTATTTCAAAGGCTGGATGGGCATCTGTTAGGGGTGCTTTGACTGTGCCCTGACAGAAGTGGGTTAGACTGACTGGGGAAATGATGCCCTGGTTATGTTGTATCATTGAAAATAGAAATTCAAGGATTTGAGTCTTGTAGGGTTTTTTTTAAGGTGTTCATAAAAACTTTTTAAATTCCCAAAAATTAGTGAATGTGCAAATGTTCTGAAACTGGGGGTGGGGTAACAGTGGTAAATATGCTCTACAATTTTCACCCTGATCGCTCTTAAAATGGGGGAGAAAAGAGTTCCGGAAGCTCCTCCTCTTGCACAATTATTATGAAAAAGTAATGAAATTTTCATTATATCATTATAGTTTTGATATAGACCCCTTATGATATTTTAGAAACATCTTGGAAACTATTTGCCGCCACCCCCACCCCTTAATTTTGTAATGAATACTGAAACTTTTTTTTCAGTGATCGCACAGGCCTACTATCTAGAAATAAGGTGCAGAAATAGTATAAGATTTATATTTGAGTAAATAAGCAAAAGATCAAGATACATAATGCCATGGTCAGGTGACTGAAACAGGAACAGATTCTTAGCTGTATTCATGGAGTTCCATGAACCTCATTTAATTTAAATATACCTTTCTGAGTTTGACTGTAAGCCAGAAGTGCTGCTATCTTTTTACTATTAATTACATATCTTGATGACCTACCTAATGTTGCAACAAGGCAGCCATGTTACACTATGCTACAAACAAGAAGATCAAAAGCACAGTCTTGGTAAACAGATCACTTTTGCTATCTTAAAGCTCAAGTATAGCCCAGGGTTTCTGGGACATTATTTCCATTTTTAGTTTGCTGTTCCTTTATTTCAAAAAAAATGAATAATTAAGATAATCAAGCTTTTGTATTCCTTCCTTCACCTCAAGGTTAGGATGTAAAACTAGCTTCAAATTAAAGTTTAGTAGAATTGCCACTTAAGGTTGAAATAGATCTTTTCATGACTACAATGTCAAATGATACATGTTGCTGGCCAATGTTCAGTATTTATTTGTTGTTCTCTGCCTCTGAGTCATTTCTGACTTATGGTGACTCCAAAGTGAACCTATCACAGGATTTTCTTGGAAGTATTTGTTTAGAGAGGGTTTGCCCTTACCTTCCTTTTACTTACCCAAAGTCAACACACAAACCATTACACCATACTGGCATATTATTAAAAAGCACTCAGTATTTGGGATGGGATGGGCAGGAACTGGAAAATAATGTTTTTGCACATTGCATAGAACAAAGATAAAGGACGGGAGGTCTTCCATATATTGTTGAGCTACAGCTTTCAAATGGGTTGCTTTGAGTTTTCTGGGCAGTATGGCCATGTTTCAGAGGCATTCTCTCCTGACATTTCACCCACATCTATATCAGGCATCCTCAGAGATTGTGAAGTCTGTTGGAAGCTAGGCAAGTGGGGTTTATATATCTGTAGAATATCCAGGATGGGATAAAGAACTCTTGTCTCTTTGAGTTAAGTGTGAATGTTGTAATTGATCACCTTTATTAGCACTGAATAGCCTTGCAGCTTCAAAGCTTGGCTGCTTCCTGCCTGGGGGAATCCTTTGCTGAGGGGTGATTAGCTGGCCATGATTGTTGTAGGAAGTGCAACCGATAGTGACATATGAAAGAAATTATACCCCCAAAATCAGCCAGAGTAAACCTCAGTTACATTACTGTTTTTATTTATTATTTATTTTATTTACAGCATTTATATTCCGCCCTTCTCACCCTGAAGGGCACTCAGGGCGGATCACATTACACATATAGGCAAACATTCAATGCCTTTTAACATAGAACAAAGACAAACAAACATAGGCTCCGAGTGGGGCTCGAACTCATGACCTCCTGGTCAGAGAGATTCATTGCAATTAATTGCACTGGCTTGCTCTCCCGCCTGCGCCACAGCCCGGGCCCACACACACACACACACACACACACACTATATATATATATATATTAAACAATATTAAACAATACTGATGGAATCACATACTGCTTTTAAATGTGCCATACTCTGCAGATCTATGGTTTGTAAGAAGAAGCACCCACAAAGTAGCTCTGTGACTGTTTAAATGCATGTACCTTGATCACAACCTACCGATGTGAGTACACACAGTACTAACTGTAATTCATCACCTTCTTTCAACATTCAACAGTGCATGACAAGCTGCAATCTAAAGATACAGTACAACAAGACACAGTTATTAGGATGGTTGAATAGTCGCTGTGTGCTCAGTAGTCGACATTTCAACCTATCTGCAGACTATAAATCTAGTATAATCATACATTGACTTATTTTCTGTAACTGTCACAAATGGAGATCTACTCGCAGATGCTCATTAGTTGTTTCAGTTAGTAATTTTTTTATTTGCCCACTTTTTGATTGATAGTGAAGTGTATATATTATTCCATACACACAACTTTTGCTATAGCTATCTTCTTCATCAGTCAAAGAAACATAAAGGTTCAGTTGGCTTCTGCCAGATTTTTTCCCCTCTTCTTTCCTTCCTCCTCTTATACTGCAAAAGACTAAAACAGCTACTACTGAAAATTACCATATATGTTTAAAGTAGCTGGAGATCAGTGTCCAGCCTTTTCAAATGTGGTATTCATCAGATATTTTGGACTGTAAAGCCCAGAAGTCATTTGACCCATGGCCAGTAGTTAGGGACAATGGGAATGGTTGTAGGCTTGGCTAAAATAATTGGACAAGGCCAGCATGAGAACAATCAGGGGAAAGCAAAGGCAATCTAATACAATAGTAAGCGTTCCTGGTTTCTTAGACTAACAAAGTTAAAGATCTGTATAGTTGGTGTTTTGGTATACTGTAAAAAAAAAGCTTATAAGTTGCCTCACTTTTCAGTCTATTTTGTTGTTCACACATGCACAATTAGAAATTCTTGAGACAGGTGCTGTTTACCTTGCTTATAGGAGCCCCAAGTGGCGCAATGGGTTAAACCCTTGTGCCATCAGGATTGCTGACTTGAAGGTTGGGTTGCTGACATGAAGGCTGCCAGTTCGAATCCGGGGAGAGCACGGATGAGCTCCCTCTGTCAGCTCCAGCTCCCCATGTGGGGACATGAGAGAAGCCTCCCACAAGGATGGGAAAACATCAAAACATCCGGGCGTCCCCTGGGCAACATCCTTGCAGATGGCCAATTCACTCACACCAGAAGCGACTTGCAGTTTCTCAAGTCACCCCTGACACGAAAAAGAAAACCGTGCTTATATGGCCACAGAATCCTCTTCTTTCCCAAGACTTTTGGTTATCGTACTGCTTATTGCAAATGTGCCGCTGCAACCTGACAGTGTACATTTGTGTTTCTCCAGCCCTCCTTCTAAAGACCTTTCAGCTAGACAGAGAGAGAGCAAGAACAGGAGAGGTGGGCAGTTATAAATGGGTGCATCTACACTGCAGAATTAATGTAGTCTGAAACTACAGTCTTTGATCTGTCACGGCTCAATGGTGTAGAATCCTGGGAACTATAGTTTGGTGAGGCACCAGCACAGCTTTATAGACAAGAATAAAAACCTTGCAAAAATTACAACAGCCATGATTCCATAGCATTGAGCCACAGCAGTTCAGTTAGTGTGATACTGCATTAATTCTACAGTGTAAATGTACCCTTTGTATAAAGAAGCTTTACTATCAGAGGCTTTGTTACCTGCTATATGCCTGTATTGTTTGTACTGCTTGCCAGCAACCATCAGTGAATTTTTTACCATCCCAGGCTCAAGATGCCAAAAGTGGAATCCAAAATCATCTACAAGCAAAGGAGATTATCTAACACTGATTTTAAAAGCAAAGAATGTGACACAGAAAATCTTTTGAGTAATTTTGGCCAAAATGGCTGAAATTCTGGAAGTTGGTGATACCTAAAAAAAATGTAACTTCGCCATGTTGTTGTGGCAATTCAGAATCGCAGGCTGATTCCCTACCTGACATAGTTTTCTAAGATCTACAGAGATACTCGCAGGAACACCTCAGCAAGCAAGAGTCCAAAAGTGGCAGGCTAAAACTCGGAACTTCAATCAGTGGCTGACGCCAGATGAGAGATTCCCTCCTGAGCACACAGACGACTTGGAAGGTGCTGAACAGACTGCGCTCTGGCCATCACGAGATGCAGAGCCAACCTTAAGAAATGGGGCTACAAAGTGGAGTCCACAACATGCGAGTGTGGAGAAGAGCAAACCACAGACCACCTACTACAATGCAGTCTAAGCCCTGCAACATTCACTATGGAGAACCTTCTTACAGCAACACCAGAGGCACTCCAAGTGGCTAGCTACTGGTCAAAGGACATTTAGTATAATTTCAAGTTGTTGTTGTTGTTGTGTGTTTTTTTTAATTTTGTGTTTTCAAATACATTACAACTTGTACCCATGGTTTGCTTCTGACACAATAAATAAAGACCCATTCTAGGTTCATATCTTGGCATTTCTCTGGATTGACACTGTGGTAACTTCCTCACATCCTCCACCATCTGTAAACTGGAGAGATAAGATCCATATACTCTCCATCGGACCAATACTTTTGTTTATATGATCACAGAGGTGCTTACTGCTTAGCAAAGTGTGTGTTATCACTCTGCATGAACATGCAGTATACAGGGCAAGGGATTTCTCAGTGCCTTGTTTAACAAATGATTCAGAGCAAAGGATAAAGGTAATGCGAATAATCGCTTTGGAATGTTGCTTCCCACACCCACCACCTAGTGCTGCATTCCTGAGATTAGCACAGTAGGTTCAAAACAAGCCGGCGACATAGATTTTCACTTACACTGAAATACTCAAAGCCAATCAACTTCAGGTGCCAGGGCTTCCTTTTAACTCAAGTTTCACTGTGTCACATATATAACATGTCTCTCTTATAAAAGATATCATACCTTGTTTATACATTTCCTACTTACCCTTGGCACCGACTTGCTGTAACAGACCAGTTTGCTCTACATAGAAATGGCAGTTTAGAAATTATGGAGAGGAAGCAAGGAGGGAGATGTTTACAATGTGTGTTGTAATGAAAAATGCAAATGGGCAAGGACCTTATTACAACAGCTTGTTGTTCCACTTTTTTCTAATCTGAAAGGCAATGGAAGAACAATACGTCTCACATTTGTTGCAATGTCAGTTTAATAAAGTTGGTTCCTGGTTTTTGCCTTCTCCAATGGTGATTCTTGATCATCCTTTTCCTCTTGCAACTAGATAATATTTGGCACTCCATTATTAATGAGCTTGTGGGGGTTTTGCACAGGAACACTACAACTGGGGATCAGATGGGTGAATTCACACCCAAAGACAAGCATACTTATAGGCATAATCCATCCCCAATATTAATAATGTTTTGTTAAATCTTGTAATACCAGCGTCTGACAGCATTTATTGCATTATTGCACTCTTTTCCTGCTCTCCCATCTCCTCCATTACCAAGTTTTAAAAAATCACTTTAGAAATCCTTGCCCATAATTTCCGCTCTTTCCTAAGTGCTCTTCCTATGCTATAGAATATGAATTCCATATTACAGTAGAGTCTCACTTATCCAACATAAACGGGCCGGCAGAATGTTGGATAAGCGAATATGTTGGATAATAAGGACGGATTAAGGAAAAGCCTATTCAACATCAAATTAAGTTATGATTTTAAAAATTAAGCACCAAAACATCATGTTATACAACAAATTTGACAGAAAAAGTAGTTCAATATGCAGTAATGCTACATAGTAAATACTGTATTTACGAATTTAGCACCAAAATATCACAATGTATAGTAAACATTGACTACAAAAATGCGTTGGATAATCCAGAATGTTGGATAAGTGAGTGTTGGATAAGTGAGACTCTACTGTATTTAAAGGATTTTGCAACATCATTATGATACAATCTAGCAGTACAGTTGGCATTCCATATCCATTGATTTGGAAATAGCTTGAAAATATTCAAAAATAAATACTGGCTTTCACTGAATCTAAGGCCATTGAATGTGAGTCACATGCTGGTTTCTAAGTGCATACAGAGGATCACAATTCAAGAGTTTGCACCCATCTCTAACAATTAAATTCATTTCAAGCAACCTCCATGGAGTTAGGCCAGCTCTCACTGCAAAACCTAACTTGAAGCAAGAAAGGGTGTCGGTTTTATATTCTGGAAACACCCTATTGGGCCATAAACTGTGTGGAATGAAAGAGAAATATGCTAACTTGTTGGACATGTATAGATGCAATATGCTTGTATTTGGTCACATTTTTTTCAAAAATGGAAGGATAACTTTTCTGATGAATTATTCAGTCATAAACCAATTCTTTAAAATGCCACTTATGCAAACATCACCCATTGTATTTCAAAGCACAGGAAAGAATCACAGCCCACAATCCCAAAATCTTACTGGTGAGTAATATCTTGGCAAATCATTCCTAGTTCCAAGCAATCACTTTCAACTGAAAGCTATCCTTTTTTGAGATAAACAGAAAATGCTACTGCATAGCTTTCTTTATACAGAAAGAGATATTATATAGAAAGAAGCAGAGTTTAGTAAACTACAATATACCTAGAATTGCCTTGACAGCTTGGATAGATCGAACAACGTACGTATATACAAAAAAAATCCGTATATATGGACATGACTCCTGCTGTAATGACAGTATAGATCAGGGGTCCCCAAACTTTTTAAACAGGGGGCCAGTTCACGATCCTTTGGACCGTTGCAGGGCCGGACTATAATTGGCCACCAAGCAATAATAATAATAATAATAATAATAATAATAATAATAATAATAATAATAATAATAAAGAGGATTGGAAGAGACCCCTTGGGCCATTGAGTCCAATCCCCTTCTGCCTCTGTGCACCAAAAGCACAAGCAAAGCACCCCTGACAGATGGCCTTCCAGCCTCAATGTTAATTAATAATAACAATAACAATAATAATAATAATAATTAGACCCTTGGGCCATTGAGTCCAACCCCCTTCTGCCTTTGTGCACTGAAAGAACAAGCAAAGCACCCCTGGCGGATGGCTTCCCAGCCTCAATGTCAATAATAATAATAATAATAATAATAATAATAATAATAATAATAATACCCTTGGGCCATTGAGTCCAACCCCCTTCTGCCTCTGTGCACCAAAAGCACAAGCAAAGCACCCCTGACAGATGGCCTCCCAGCCTCAATATTATTATTATTATTATTATTATTATTATTATTATTAATAATAATAATAATAATAAGGGTTGTAAGAGAAGAGACCCTTGGGTCATTTAGCCCAACCCCCTTCTGCCCTTGTGCCATGGGGGCCGGATTAATGGCTTCAATGGGCCGCATCCGGCCCCCGGGCCTTAGTTTGGGGACCCCTGGTATAGATAATACAGAGCTGTACCTGTGCAACAAGGATTGGAGTCAAGTGCTGAAAGGACTGCTGAGGAGCCGTTCTGCAAAGGGATCCTGTTTGGATTCCAGCAATTATACAAACACCTAAAAAACTCTGGATGACATTAGTGGAAACACAAAAGCAAATAAACTTGTAGAACAAAAGAATGACAGAGGAGGAGGAGATAACAAAGGAACTGGGGTACTTCCAAATGAGGCTTTCATTATGTAAAGCAAATTGCCCTGCCTTATCTGTGGAGTTTTTAGGCGTCCCAGGCAACTAAATCTTCCATTATGGCCTATTGTTTGTTGGTTTTTTTCCCCCAAGACGTCTTCCTTTACTTTTTCCTAGCACAGCATAGAATATTTTTTGAGAGAGCCAATATGGTGTACTAGTTTGGTCATTGGACTAGAGGGACATCTACACCGTATAATTAATGCAGGTTAACACTATTTTAGGAGCCCCCAATAGCACAGCGGATTAAACCGCTGAGCTGTTGAACTTGCTGACCAAAAGGTCAATGGTTCGAATCTGGGGAGCGGGGTGAGCTCCTGTAGTTAGTCCCAGCTTCCGCCAACCTAGCAGTTCGAAAACATGCAAATGTGTGTAGATCAATAGGTACCTCTCCGGCGGGAAGGTAACGGCGCTCCATGCAGTCATGCTGGCCACATGACCTTGGAGGTGTCTACGGACAATGCTAGCTCTTCAGCTTAGAAATGGAGATGAACACCAACCCCCAGAGTCAGACACGATGAGACTTAATGTCAGGGGAAACCTTTACGTTTAACACTAGTTTGTCATGACTCTGCTATAGAATCCTGTAGTTTAGTGAGGTACTAGTACGCTTTGGCAGAAAAGGCTCAAGACCTTGTTAAACTACATCTCCCATGATTCCATAGCATGGAGCCAGGGCCATTAAAGTGGTGTCAAATTGAGTTCATTCTATAGGTCCTTCTCAAACTGTGCTCCGCGCGCGTGCGCACGCACACACACACACATTTCTTGGCATTCCATGAGAAACTTTTGCTTCAAAAAGGGCTCAGTGGCTGAAAAAGTTTGAGATCCCCAGGTCCAGATGCACCCTAGGGCTCTGGAATCTACGTTTGAATCTACGTGGGAAGTCATTGGCTGACCTTAGGCAAGTTGCACTCTCTCGGCATCAAAGGAAAGCAAAAACAAACAAATCTTGCCAAGAAAACAGAGTTTATCTTATGGTAACCATCAATTGGAAAAGGACTTGGAAGCACATAATAATGACAACAACAACTTTCCAAGATCCTGAATCAAAGGCCTCATTCACTGGCTGGTCAAACCAAAGTCTACTTCTGAATGGAAAAAAAATCAGTTAAGGGGGGGAAAGTAGAATACCCTTTGCCTGGCAGCACCACAGTTTATAACCCTGGAATTAATATGTGTTGAGGATTGTGGATGGAAGCTCTTACATGTACCTGTGAGCCCAGAGACACCCTGCAGAATGATGCACCACTCAGCTTTACAGAACAAATAACACAGGAACTTTTACTGAATCCAAAAGATCAACAGAACAATGGTATTTACAATAGTCCCTCTGGTTGCTTACAGAAACGAGCAGTCAATGGGCAATCCTTCCTTAGTCCATGAATCTGCTTCATCGAAGATCAGCAGTAAACTAAACCTCAGAAATAGTCAGGCCTCTCTGAGTACAATCATCTTCTTTTCAGCCAGTACTCAGAAGACTCTCTCTCTCTCACACACACACACAGTGAGAAAACTGTTCAAACCAGTTCTCCAGCATCAGGATAGCAACAGTTGCAAACCAATTTCCCAGGTCCTTGCAAACTCAGCCAATCAGCTACATGCATTTGATTTTCCAGTTAACACACATATAGTATCTTTGCAAACCCTGACAATATGTATCCTGTTTCCCCAAAAATAAGACATCCCCTGAAAATAAGACCTAGTAGAGGTTTTGCTTAATTGCTAAATATAAGGCCTCCCCCAAAAGTAAGACGTAGCAAAGTTTTTGTTTGGAAGCATGCCTGCCAAACAGAACATCAGAGCATGCAGGATTGGCAAATGTACATGGAAATAATGGTAGTAACAAGAAATTCTTGATAGGATTCAGAGTTTGCCTGGTTATTCTGGTTTGTGATGACAACAACTGTACAGGAAGAACACATAAGCTATATGACACCACAGCAGTTTGCTTTTGCCTAGGTCTACAAAGAAGGGCATCAATCTTCCTCTATCTCTCCTCTTTCCCCAGTAATGCTGAAAGCAGACTAATTCTGAACTCACTGATGAAAGGGGCTCCAATTGTCTTTTATGTAGGTGCACTTTCACATTACATAATTAGACCTCTATGAGCCCACTCTCATTGACATACAGTAGAGTCTCACTTATCCAACATTCTGGATTATCCAACACATTTTTGTAGTCAATGTTTCCAATGCATTGTGATATTTTGGTGCTAAATTCGTAAATACAGTAATTACTACATAGCATTAATGTGTAATGAACTACTTTTTCTGTCAAATTTGTTGTATAACATGATGTTTTGGTGCTTAATTTGTAAAATCATAACCTAATTTGATGTTTCATAGGCTTTTTCTTAATCTCTCCTATTATCCAACATATTCACTTATCCAACATTCTGCCAGCCTGTTTATGTTGGATAAGTGAGACTCTACTGTAGTTCCATTTCCCTTTCTTGGGTGTGAGATGCTTCGATTATATCATTGCTAGTTTATCTGCTTCAAATATTCCGTCTTCTACCATTCTGTTTGATTCCTTTCTCTTTTAGTTCTTGATTTCATTTCTGTCCTCTCCTGGATCCTCCCACTTTTTTATTTCAAGTCAAAAGCATTACATAAATAAGGACAAGTGAAAGAGGTTATAATTAAATGGGCAAGAGATGTAGGCCGTACAATTAACTTAGCAGAATGGGAGAAGATATGGAAGAGAAATATAAAATGTACATATGCAACAGTACTGAAAGAAAACTGGTATAAGATCTTCTATAGATGGTACATCACACCAGAAAGACTAGCAAAATTCAGTAAAGGTAAGGGAGTTGGAAAATGCTGGAAGTGCGAAAAACTTAATGGGGATTTTATACATATGTGGTGGGGGTGTAAGAGATAAAAAAGTTCTGGTGTAGCGGAACCTTTGTGCTACGGTTCTTGTTGGCGCAGTGGAGGAATTTGAAGACGGACAACTGAAGGAATTTCCAAGAAAGCAGTTTTATTTCGCTAATGGCCACTAGGGTTCCCCCTAGCACAAAGTAAGTGCCTCTCCAGGGAGAACGCCCAGTGGCCGGCTGAGTAAACATTTATACACACTACAGGGTTCGGGTTATGCCCGCCCACAAGCAAATTCATTGGCTTAGAGTTGTGACGCTGCCCAATCAATGCTGACCAGCAGGCCGGCTGCACTCTTTTGTGCCGTGCTCACAAATCTTTCAGAGCGCCTGCGTACGCATGCGCTGTTTGTTTATCTTTAGCTTTCATTTCTTCAGAAACACATGATTTCCCAGAAGTCACATGTTTCTGTGAGTTTATGCACCCGGGTCGCTAGCTGTCGCCATCTCTGCCCATATATGGTATTTCCTGGGGTTCCTTAACCTCCCGCCTCACTCCCCCATTTTCTTTTTGCGAAGCGCATGTACAAAAGCTGAAGCAAAGCATTATGGTTCCATCCAATCCCGCTTGGCTTGGAGTATGGCTATCTTTTTTTCAGGTAAAGATTGTGTGACACACCTAGTACACATTTGCATCATTATTGGAGTGCAACACATAACTATGAGAACAATGAACAATCCTAAAATCCCTACCAACAATATGTTCTTCAACCATTCTATTGAGGGTAACCAGCTAGTCACCCAGGAGAAGGGAGACCAACCTTCTATCTCCTGGACATTATTGTAAATTAACTTTTGTAACGACTCGATGTCATCTTCAATAGTATTATTCAAGTTATGAAATTTCACTACACAACGCCCTCTAACCATGGCGCATAAGCCCCCCCTGGCCGCCAGTAGGTAGTCAAGGGCCAACTTATGCTGTAGGGCCATCTGGCTGATTTCTTCTACTTCAGACTGGATTTCCCGGAAAATTTTACCAGTGGCATTTATGGACTTTTCAAGGCGGCAAGTCAGGCCTAGAACACTTCTACGGTTTGCTTGAGCTACAATCCCTGGGTAAGCACCCAGTGTCAACAAGCCTGTGATCAGGCCTCCTCCTACACGGGAGGCTTCTGAACCTGACAGGGCCTTGTTAATAATGACCTCATCCGAGCATTCTGGTCCTAGAGGGCCTGTTTGCACAATGTCCCGTTTCAGGCGCTGATGCCCTTTGTGTAAGACCTGAACTGGGAATGTCAAATAACCCACACCGACACACTGGTAGTTGCCGGGGTGATAATTTGTGGCCCATTTATCAAAGAAAAACCATAGATTTGGATCCCTAATTTGCCATAACGGACAGAGGCTTTTACCTAGGCTCAGTTGGGTTAATTGTTGCAGTATGTTCATATAAGATTTTAGGCCCTCAATAGAATCATTCACACTAAATGTAGGATAATCTGGATACATGCTAGCCCACTCGGTTGCGGTTAGATTTAATCGTGAGACATAAGATGTATTAAATCGTCCATGTAGATAGAACCGGTCTCGACAATGGGAATAATTTCCTAATCGGGAAAAGAACGCCTGCCTAGTTCCCCAGTGTTTCCACTCAGAATTCCATATTCCCGATCCTCCACAACAGAAGCACAAACCCCTGGTGGAGGTATGGTATCTAAACCTTCGAAACCGAGTTTTATTTATCCTTTGCGGTATGCTAGAAAACACGGTAGGTGGACCCTCCTGAGCCTTGGACAATCCCTCCAACACAATCTGTGGTTCATCAATTAAATCGGGAAGAAATGAAAAATCTCCTACGGTGAGGGGGTGTTCATATATTAATGCTACCTCTTTCCCGTGCTGCTCAAACATATAATTGGCATGTTCTTTTATCCAATTCCCATGTGCTCTTTTTCCAAAAGAGAGAATAAAACTCAGCACAAATAATATACCAAACACAGTGCGCTTTCCTCCCCTCCTCATAACTTGTCTCCCACTTTTTCCTCTCAAAATGTCTAGCCACCATCTCCCGGAGAGCGCCTTTGTTGGGCCATGCTGCGACATACTTGACCACCGACGCTCCGTTGCACCCGAAGGGATCAGCTTCATGGCCTTGTTGACCCCTTAGGGAGTTGCCGGATGATCCTGAGTCTCAGGTCCTCACCAGGAACTCGCTCCGTCCGCCACTCCTCAGGTGCTAGTTTTACACGGGTGTAATGTATCCACGGCTTAATCTCCTTCACCTTCACTGCAGTGGGGGTAGACAGGAGCACAACATAGGGTCCTCGCCACTTGGGTCCCAATGGCTCAATCTTCCAATCCTTGACCAGAACCTCGTCACCTGGTGAAAAACAATGTAGAGGTGTGGTAGGGAATGGTGGGTTCAATTCAGAAATGTATTTTTCTAACTGCTGCATTTGTCTGCCCAAAGCCTGAACCTGGGCCAATGTCTGTTTCTCTCCTATGAGGTGTTGCTCAGCTCCTGTCTCTAAGGCTCCCTTCAAGTTCAAAGGGGGTCGTCCATAGAGTCTTTCAAAAGGGGAGAGTCCTGTCCGTTTGTGTGGTGTACATCTGATTCCTAATAATGCCATGGGCAAAACCACCGTCCACGGCAATCCTGTCTCTTGGCAAAGTTTCCCAAGCTGAGCCTTTAATGTCCTATTCATTCTTTCCACTTTTCCAGAAGATTGGGGTCTATATGCACAATGTAACTTCCATTTTATGCCCAAAATTCTACATAATCCTTGCACAGCCTGTTGAATATATGCGGGGCCATTATCTGATCCAATTTCTAAGGGTATGCCAAATCTGGGAATAACATCTTTCATTAGAGCTCTTGACACCTCTACAGCCTTCTCAGTTCTTGTAGGGTAAGCTTCCACCCATCCTGTGTATGTGTCCACGAACACCAGTAAATATTTGTATCCTTTGTATGGGGGCATTTCTGTAAAGTCAGTGACTAAAGCTTCAAAGGGTACCCCACCCACATGTTGGACTCCTGGTGGCTTGAGGGGTCCTTCTCTGGGGTTATTTTTGATACATGTCCAGCATCTTCGGGCTGCTGCTGCCGTTAGGCTATGTAATCCATCGATATACAACTGTCGTCCTAGCAGATTTGCCAATGCCATCTTTCCTAAATGTGTGTTTTGGTGCATGTGTTGGACTAAGTGCCATGCCAAGTCCTTAGGGACGTAGACACGGGCGTCTGGCATCACTATGAGTTCTCCTGACCACTGACCCTTCTCCTTTAAGGCCCATTCTTCTTCCTCTGGTGTATATGTAATGTTATGTTCAGTTAATTCTACCTGTAGGGCCATTACCTGATGTTCAATATAGGGCAGCCTAGCTGCCTCTTTGGCTGCCAGATCAGCCTGCCTATTTCCTTGCACTACGGGATCGTCTCCACGTTGGTGCCCTTTACAATGCATCACAGCCACCTGCCTTGGCTTCCAAACCGCCTCCAGGAGATCCACAATCTCTCCAGCATGTTTCACACACTTTCCTCCAGACGTGAGGAGCCCGCGCTCCTTGTACAGTGCTCCATGTGCGTGGAGGGTGGTGAAGGCATATTTTGAGTCTGTGTAGACGTTAACCCGCTTTCCGCTTGACAATTCCAACGCTCGGGTCAGGGCAATCAATTCGGCCTTCTGGGCAGAAGTCCCCGGGGGCAGTGACTCTGCTTCCAGCGTCTCTCCCCCCCACCGAACAACCGCATAACCTGAGTGTCTTTGATTATTTTCCATAAAGGAGCTTCCATCTGTGAACAGAGTGTCGTCCACCTTAGTTAGTGGCACATCCTTCAAATCCGGTCGACTGGAGAATACCTCATCCATCACCTGGGCACACTGATGGATCGTGGTGTCTCCTGGAGTCGGGAGCAAGGTGGCCGGATTCAGAGTGGAGCAAGTCTCCAGGGTCACCAGTGGGTTGTCACACAACAATCCCTCATATTTCATTAACCTCTCACTTGTGAGCCAGCGCGGTCCCTTAATGTCTAACAGTGCCTTAACGCTATGGGGCACCTTAACTGTCAGTGGCTGTCCTAGGGTCAATTTATTCGCTTCTTTGATTAAATCTACTGATGCTGCCACAGCCCTCAGGCAAGGTGGCAATCCACGAGCCACTGTGTCCAATTGCTTTGACAAGTAGGCAATCGGCCTTTGCCATGAACCTAGTGGTTGGGTCAATACTCCAACCGCTGTTCCTTCCCGCTCTGCAGCGAACAGAGTGAATGGTTTTTCCAAATCGGGCAGTCCTAATGCTGGAGATGACATCAATGCTTCTTTTAATGCCTTAAATGCCTGTTGACATTCTTCTGTCCACTCAAATGGATCTTCTCTTCCACCTCTCGTAGCCTGGTACAGTGGCTTAGCCAACACGGCGTAGTTGGGGATCCACTGTCTACAATATCCTGCTGATCCCAAAAATTCCCGCACCTGTCGCCGGGTGCTGGGAGTGGGGATGGCACAAACAACTTCCTTTCTTTCAGCTCCTAACATCTTCTTTCCTTCGGTCAGATGGAACCCCAAATATTTCACCGTGGGACAGCACAACTGGGCCTTTTTCTTCGACACTTTGTAACCCTTTTCTTCCAATGTCTTGAGTAATCTCAAAGTATGCTCTCTAGCGCCTCCTAGTGTCCGGCAAGCGATAAGCAGATCATCTACGTACTGAAGCCAAATTCCTTCTTCTTTAGGTATTACAAAATCCTGTAAGTCTTTGGCCAGGGCTTGACCAAAAATGGTCGGGCTGTCCCGGAACCCCTGAGGAAGGCGTGTCCAAACATACTGGGTCCTTTGCCCTGACTGCTGAGATTCCCACTGGAAAGCAAAGATCGGTTGGGATACAGGGGCCAATCGAATACAAAAGAATGCATCCTTTAAATCCAATACAGTAAACCATTTGGCAAATGCTGGTACTAGACTCATCATGATGTATGGATTTGGCACTACCGGGGTTAGGGGAACGGTGACTTGATTTACAGCCCGCAAATCTTGAACTGGGCGATATTCTCCTTGTCCTCCTGGTTTCTTGACTGGGAGCAGGGGCGTGTTCCATGGGGAACTGCATGGTACCAATATCCCATGCTGCAGAAGTCGCTCTAGATGTTTTCTGATCCCCTGCACTGCCTCTCGACTGACGGGATACTGTGGCTTACATATGGGTCCCATTCCTCTTTTCACTTCCACCACCACCGGTGGAACATATTTAGCCAATCCTGGAGGATTATCTTCTGCCCACACTAAAGGAGTCTCATGCCATGGCCATTGTATTTCTTCAGTAAAAATCCTAACTTGAAACAGTCTCCATTCCTCTTCCATGGGAAATGATAGTTCCATTTGTCCATTCTTCATGAACTGGAGTTGTGCTTGTAATTTTGATAAAATGTCCCTTCCCAATAAAGGGACTGGGCAGTCTGGGAGATATAACATCTTATGCTTGACCTGATGTCCGGCCAGATTGCAGGTGCGTTCCTTAAGAAAGGGGCACTTCTGGGTCTTCCCAGACACCCCTATTACTTTCGTAGTTTCCCGAGTTGGTGGACTAATTTTTGTATTTACTACTGATTTTTCGGCACCCGTGTCCACTAAAAAGTCCAATTGTTGGTCCCCGATTTCAAGTGTGACCATCGGCTCCCCGGGGTCCAACAAAACAAGAGCCTGGCTTCCTCATTCCTCTCCTCCATCCATATCTTCCCATTCTTCTTCCATCACAGCTGCTGCAGCTATCACCTCTCTTGCAGGAAAAGGTACGTAGTTCCCACGTCCTCTTCCCCTTCCTGGGTTTCTTCCTCTCTCAGGCCTTCCTCTTTCTCTCGGTCCTTCCTGACTTCCTTCTCTTCCTTCTGGGCATTCACCTTTCCAGTGTCCAAACTTCTTACATTTAGCACATTGGTCTCGACCTAACCTCCGAGGGGGCCCTCTTCTTCCTCCTTGTCCCCCTCTGGCATATCCTCCTCTTCCTCTCTGTCCACTTGCACTTTGTTCCATCATGGTAACTAATGCTTGGTATTCCTGCTTCTTCTTCCTGTCCTTCTTCTCTTCTTCTACCTGGTCCCTCGCCATATAAACTTGATCTGCGAGTGCCAACAATTCATTCATAGTCTTTCCTAGAAATCCTGGTTGCTTTTGAATCTTTCTCCGGATGTCAGGAGCCGCTTGACTGATAAAAGACTGTTGAATCGCCCTCCTACCGTTTTCATCCTCCAAATTATACGGGCTATACTTTCTATATGCTGCCTCCAGCCTTTCCAAAAAGGCTGTTGGTGACTCAGATTTTTCCTGTACCACTCCCTGAATTTTTACAATGTTGACGGGTCGCGGCGGGCCCCTCTTTACCGCTTCTACCAATATACGCTGGAATCCTCTCAGTCTCTGCAAATGTCCTTCTTCTGCGGTGTCCCATTGGGGATCTATTTCCACAGGAAACCTCTGTGCTCCCCACTCGGCTGCATCACCATCTTGTGGGGCACCAACCTGGGCTATGGCTACCCCATTATTCAACACTGCTCTTCTCTCCTCTGATGTGAACAACATATTCAACAATTGTCTGCAATCTTGCCAGGTGGGATTATGGGTTGCCATAATCCCTTCCAATAGCCTAGCCATAGCTTGGGGTTCTTCACTATAAGGTGGAGTATTATTTTTCCAATTCAAAATGTCACTACTACTGAAAGGCACTACCTGGTATGCTTGAACTATCTCATTCCTGTTGTTTATCACAGGCACCGTTCTCAAGGGCATCTGGAGGGCCGGTCCGGTCGGTGAATCACCAGACCACACCGGAGCTCCATGTCTCCGAGTTTGTGCCGGAGAAGCATCACTGGGCATCCGTTGTGACTTCTTCTTTTCCTTTGTTTCCTCCTGATATTTTTCTAGGCTAGGATAGTGTTTCTTGGCCGCTTCGGTTGACTCCGAAGAGTAGGGTGGGGGTCTCGTTCCTAGTGTAGGTGCACCGGGGGCTGTTCCCTGGGGTGGGGGGGGGCGGTGGCAAGGGTGGCGGCAATAATTCCTGTTGTCTAGCCTGTACACTCAACTGTAAATCTGGGTAGTCCTCCTCATTGGATTGGAAAACTTCCTTCTTTTTCCCCTCCTTCTTCACCACCATGCATTTGCCATTCCTGCACTGTCGAACCCAACCTGGATCTTCTCTAACTACCCGTTCCCACGTAGCAATATAGACCCACTGGTTCGGATGATTCACAGCACAATATTCTTCCACTGTTCGGATCAGTTTCAGATCCCACGTTCCTTCTACTTGCCAACCTAAACCAAACTCTGGCCATTCTTCCTGACACAAATTTCTCAGTCTATAATCTCTTAGGTCCCTTGGATTCCCTGCTACGGCTCTGCTAGCAAAAGAGCCAAAATTATCTAAGATGCATTGTAAGGGAGTGGAGCTCTTTGAATTTTTCCCTCCCATCCTGCCTAATAGAGGGGACTGTCCTGGCCTGGGCACCTGGCCACTCAATGGCATGCGTCAGGAAACACAAGACAGAACCCCTTTCTACCTCCCTGGGAACTTTTTTTTTTTGTCCCTCCCAGCGCTGGCGTTCCCTTAATATCTCATGCAAACCCCTATACTTGCCAGATTTCTGTAGACGTCGGACCAACCTTCGCCCCTGGGCTTTTTTCCCTGGATCCTTTTCCTCCTAGCCGGTTTCTGTGGAACCTCGCTGATGTTGCAGCTCTCACCGTCAGTCGGCGTTGGCATCAGAGGCAAGCACCGCAGCCGGTCGTGTAATATTCAGGGGCCCCTTCTCGTCTCACGGTAGTTGCCTCAGGCCCCCACCGCTGAGTTGAGGCCGTCCCGCCAACGGGATCCGTCTCCAAATCTCCTGGCCCGTCTTATAGGAAAATCACGTCGGGGTCACCAGAAAATGTAGCGGAACCTTTGTGCTACGGTTCTTGTTGGCGCAGTGGAGGAATTTGAAGACGGACAACTGAAGGAATTTCCAAGAAAGCAGTTTTATTTCGCTAATGGCCACTAGGGTTCCCCCTAGCACAAAGTAAGTGCCTCTCCAGGGAGAACGCCCAGTGGCCGGCTGAGTAAACATTTATACACACTACAGGGTTCGGGTTATGCCCGCCCACAAGCAAATTCATTGGCTTAGAGTTGTGACGCTGCCCAATCAATGCTGACCAGCAGGCCGGCTGCACTCTTTTGTGCCGTGCTCACAAATCTTTCAGAGCGCCTGCGTACGCATGCGCTGTTTGTTTATCTTTAGCTTTCATTTCTTCAGAAACACATGATTTCCCAGAAGTCACATGTTTCTGTGAGTTTATGCACCCGGGTCGCTAGCTGTCGCCATCTCTGCCCATATATGGTATTTCCTGGGGTTCCTTAACCTCCCGCCTCACTGGCAGGAAATCCACAAAGAAATGGAAAAAATACTCCAAATTAAATTTGATTTAAAACCAGAGTACAGTAGAGTCTCACTTATCCAACATAAACGGGCCGGCAGAACATTGGATAAACGAATATGTTGGATAATAAGGAGAGATTAAGGAGAAACCTATTAAACACCAAATTAGGTTATGATTTTACAAATTAAGCACCAAAACATCATGTAATTTGGCAGAAAAAGTAGTTCAATAGGCAGTAATGCTACATAGTAATTACTGTATTTACGAATTTAGCACCAAAATATCACAATGTATTGAAAACATTGATTACAAAAATGCGTTGGATAATACAGAACGTTCGTTAAGCGAATGTTGGATAAGTGTGACTCTACTGTACTTCCTTTTAGGAATTACAGACTTTAAGATGGACTACAATGCAAAAAAGCTCTTCACATACATGGTAACAGCTGCTAGGTTATGTATAGCAAAATTATGGAAAAGGCAAGAAATTCCCGCATCTGAAAAATGGATGTTGAGACTAATGGATATCAAAAATATGGATTTATTAACACAAAAAGTATCACAGAATATCTCTCCAAACCAATGGACAGATTGGGACAAATTGTGACAATATTTATTAAGAGATAAAATAGAACTCTATGTTTATTAGAAATCCTAGGCTTCAGGAGTCAAATGGATGTCTTGACGGTAAACTTAGTGGAGACAAAGAAGATGGCTTCCACGATGCAGAGGATCTGGAAGGGGTGACAGTCCATGGTCCCCTTTTCTTTTCTTTTTTTGATTTTTATGTCCTTTTCTTTCTATTCTTTATATACCACTTAATTGTTCCTCATGGAGCCTCCGGTGGCCTAGGGGATAAAAGCCTCATGACTTGAAGGTTGGGTTGCTGACCTGAAAGCTGCCAGGTTCGAATCCCACCCGGGGAGAGCGTGGATGAGCTCCCTCTATCAGCTCCAGCTCCATGTGGGGACATGAGAGAAGCCTCCCACAAGGATGGTAAAACATCAAAACATCCAGGCATCCCCTGGGCAACATCCTTGCAGACAGCCAATTCTCTCACTCCAGAAGCAACTCCGGTTGCTCCTGACACGAAAAAAATATTGTTCCTCCACTTTTTATGTACACACTTAAAATTATAAATAAAATATTAAATAAAAAATAAGGACTTCATCAGATTATGCTGAGAAGAATTCAGAAGTGTTTAGAAGAAGAGAGTTCAGTCTAACTCCATTTTGTAATAAAATTGAGTTTTTCCCTACCTTTACAATCACACTGTTTAGTGCACTCAGTTGTCTTGCATATTTTTCAATGAAGAGGTTTCCAAACTGCAGACATTTGGCCCCGACCACCATCCCTCTCAGTGCTTTTTGGGACTTCAACTCCAACAATTCCCAATAGCAGGAGGGAGAGAGAAAAGGGATGGGAGGGAAACCCATTTGGAAAGGCAACAGCAGGGGCTCTGGTGGTGTTTTGGACTGCAACTCCCACAATTCCCAACAGCAGGGAGGGAGGGAGAGGAAAGAGATGGGAGGTTTGGAACAGCAACAGCACTGGCCCTCCCAACACAAGACACAGACAAATCATGGAAGGAAAGAATAAAGGCACCCTAAAAGTTGAAGCGTTATGAGGTAGCTTACCACCAAACCTTCCTGCTTGGGGAGCAAAAGAAAATGGCAGAAATTGCCCAAAAAAGTGTATTTTGACTCCTCCTCCAATTTCTCCTCCCACAAATTGGGTCATCCTAACCTGAGAACAGCAAGTGCTACATCATTAGAAATTTGGCGAAACATCTGGAGTTTTGAGAAAAACCCATTTCCTCACCACTTCCTGATACATTGGGAAAAAATGCTGCCCTCAACATTTAAAAGACTCAAACACCTCACTTTAACCAAAACAAATGTGGTGAACCCAGTGGAATACCAGATTTTAAATGTAGAACTCAATGGAATTTAAATTGTGTGATGAAGTGCTAAGTATAAAAATGATAAAAATGGAGGAAACACAAGCGAGTAAATAATTTTTGACCAAAAGTGGGCAGCAGCAACCACACTGTCTGTAGCTTCCAACAATTCTTCCTCTGTACATGAGGCCCTGCCTCCCACTGCTAATGGCTACATATATTCTGCTTTTCTTCCTTCTCTCTCTCTCTCTTCCGTATCATCATCCCTATCACCATTACCCCATTTTTTGAATTTGTTTTATCTATTCCAGTTATATGTTTTAGGATCTCTCCCAGATTATTATTTTTACTCTTCTAATGCAGATCTGCTAACTTTTTTTTCATGTCAGGAACAACTTGAGAAACTGCAAGTCGCTTCTGGTGTGAGAGAATTGGCCGTCTGCAAGGACGTTGCCAAGGGGATGCCTGGATGTTTTGATGTTTTACCATCCTTGTGGGAGGCTTCTCTCATGTCCCCACATGGGGAGCTGGAGCTGACAGAGGGAGCTCATCCACACTCCCCCCAGATTCGAACCAGCAACCTTCTGGTCAGCAACCCAACTTTCAAGTCAGCAGTCCTGCCAGCTAACTACTAAACTATCATTAGTTTCTTCATTACTATCTTCTCCCTGGGTCCCCTGGGGAGAAGAGCGGTATATAAATTAATTAAATAAATAACGATAAATAAATTAGGTGCTTCCAGATAGGGGAAAAGTCTGGAGGCCTCAAAAGTTTCCAGTTCTTTCTGTTTTGATTACACTTGTTTATTCACAAGTGACACCCAGTCTCTTGCTTAAGTGAGTTTCCCTCCCTCATTCTGAACATGTCTGATGTAACATTTCAGGTTTTTACCAATTCACCAATTACTCAGGAATTGAAGTCAAAGTGCTTTAGCTATATTAAACTAGTTAAGCATTTGGATCATTCTGTGGATAGGTGTGTTCAGTAGTTAGAGATCCTAATTAAGAAGCAAAGGCACCAATGACTTGGAGGAACAAACTAAACTCCATTCTAAGATAGGAAAGTTACTCAGGGTGCTTAATGTAATCTAGCTTCATTCTAAGGAAGAGCTAAGAGAATACTGACAAGGAGAGAAGAGGTGGAAAAACACCCTAAGTATTGGGTTGTTTACATCACAGAGGGGTCAGGTTTTATAGACAAGGAAGAAAAACTTGGGTTACTCAAACTATCTAAACCCTACTACTACTGACTGCTTGGAAGCATTCTTGACTCTTCAATGCTAAGCATTGTTGCCAAAATCCCCATATTTTTTTCTCTTGATCTGTTGAATTTATGTCCTGTAAACAATAACTGTGTTTATTTACAATGACCATCTTCTGAGATGGTACAAACATATAGACAAACAGAAATACCTTTCATTTCAGAAAGTACTGGATTCATTTAAACCTGTGGCATAGGAATTAAAAGCCATTGGTAATGGTGGGAGTTTCTTGGAAGTATTTCAAAAACCTCATGTGGATTTCCAAAATTAAACCGGTGTATACAAGAACAAACTCTGGGGCTCGCTGGGCTTTTCTCTCTATCATCTGTTGGTATTCATTATTTGTAAAGCTGAACTTAATTTCATATTCTGAGTTGAAGAGGGGAAAACTACTCAAACAGGTTTTACTAAGAAGCTTGCCAGACAAGCGCAAGATCAAACACACTCGTGCCTGCTTTAAGGATTCCTAAACAAATATTTGCAAATACACACAGGTGAACATTGGCTTTGAAGTAGCTCCTTCCTACTGTTGTGGACTGGAACAAATATTGCAATTTGTCATATTCTGAAGAAAGTGAAGACATTTTAAATTAATTATCATTGCATTCTACCTAGTCTCCTTAATGCAGTTTGCCTCCCGCTCCGATCCACATGTTTCTCTAGACAGCAAGGATTGAACTTTTTATGGATTTAATTTCCAACAGTGTTGCTACTGTAAGTTCATTTTATGCAATTCTATTTTTATTTGTAGTCAATTTGTTAGTAGCCATTAGTCAATGTTTTCAATATATTGTGATATTTTGGAGCTAAATTCATAAATACAGTGATTACTACATAACGTTACCGTGTATTGAACTGCTTTTTCTGTTGATATGTTGTAAAACATGATGTTTTTGATGCGTAATTTGTAAAATCGTAACATAATTTGACGTTTAATAGGCTTTTCCTTAATCCCTCCTTATTATCCAACATTTTCGCTTATCCAACATCTGCCATCCTTTTTATGTTGGATAAGTGAGACTCTACTGCATGTACTGTATATACTCGAGTATAAGCCAACCCTAATATAAGCCGAGGCACCTGATTTTACCACAATAAACTGGGGAAACTTACTGACTCGAGTATAAGCTGAGGGTGAAAAATGCAGCAGCTACTGATAAATTTCAAAATGAAAATAGATCCCAATCAAATTATATTGAGACATCGGTAGGTTAAAGGTTTTTGAATATTTACCGTATTTCAAAGAAAAACAGTAAACTAGCTCTGTAAGTGGAAAAGTAGGGTCAACAAAAACAATACGGTATTAACAATAACTTTAATAATAATAATAATAATAATAATAATAATAATAATAATAATAATAATAATAAATTTCATTTATACCTTGTCCTATCTCCCCATAGGGACTCAGGCCAGCTTCCAACATAGTAACAGGCAAATATTTAATGCCTATATAAACAATGCAGAGCTAAAAATAGATCTATATTTATATATACTAATTTCACATATGCATTTCCCCCTGAAGCATTTGCAAATCCTCTCTATATATGTGTATTTCTCTCCTGCAATATTAGCAAGCCCTATATATCTATATTCATATATATCTATCTAGACATCTGTTATGGTTGAGCCTTCGGGCTCCGGTAATAGAAGAAGGGGTCATAAGACTCCTCGAGAGTCAGACTCTTTCGAGGAGCGTGAAAGAAAACGGCTCCGGGATTTGTTTACAGACCCGACAGATGAGGACTCATTTGAGGGTTTTTCTGAGGGTTTGGAGGAAGAGATGGCCAGCTCGGAGGAGGATGACATGGAATGGACTCGCGTGAGGGAGGATTTGGGTGTTGGGGAAACAGGCAATGAAAGCATGGGAGGTGATTGGCGGGTTGCAGGATCAGACCCATGGACTGGCTGGAGGGATGGAGCGGGATCCACAGCTGGGGATGCTGTGGGGCGTAGTCAAAGGTGCTTAAGCTCTGATGAGGATGATGATGTTGGGGCGCCTGGAATTGGGATGGCAGCTGACAGCGATGATGAGCTTGAACTGGGATAAATTGGGGTTTGGGACCAATGTCTAATTGCGTTGGGCAAGGTAATCTGGACGGACGCTTGGGCTTTTGTTGGGGAACTTCCTGAAGACGGGTGTGATTCGTTACTGGATACGTAAGTTTACCAAGGACACTGGGCATCGACGGCGGGAGGAACTGTGCGGGGTTTTTCTCTGTGCAACTTGTGTTTAATCTCAATAGCTTGGACCTCCGTCGTCTTTTTGACGGGCAATATCTACTCACACTGGATTGACGCTGGACTGACTGACTTCGATTCCGGATTATCCCTTCTGCTGGCTATCGGTGGGACCTTTGGATTTCTAGATGACTACGCTTGGCTATTGACCTCTGGACCGGATTGGGACCCTGCTGACTGCCGTTACCCTGACTGCTGTGCCTGGACCTGGATATCGTTGGCCGCTGAACCTTAAATTGAATCCTGTCTACGACCACGCTTTCGTTTGCTGCAGGGAGGAATAAACAAGCCTGGTTTATTCTCCTGCTGTTTCTGAGTAGCAGAGAGGAATCTGCTACCAGTCTGTTGTTTACATTCTGACTCCTGTTGATCCTCTTTTGTTTGCATTGTTTGCCAGGCTGAAGTAAGCACTTTTGATTTAATCCGGATTATACTTCTGTTTAACCCGGTTTATCCCTTTGAGTTGTTTAAGCTCAAACTGAGTTGTTTTTTGTTACTTATCACACTGAAGTCAAGTGTTTGCCCTGTTCTTTGTCTCCTACGGGCGTTTTTAGTTCTGTAACCTCAATAAACTGAGTTTTGTTTTACTCGCTGGCGTTCTGTCTATGACAACATCTCTCTATATATAGATAATTATATCTGTATAGGACTTGCAAAGACTTGCAAACATGTGAGAGGAAAATACATATATAAAATAATGTATACACATAGATACAGACATACATGTACATGGAAATCTTTAGATATCTATATGTATATAGGATTTGCAAAGACCTGAAAACATGAGGGGGAAATTCATATATAAAATTAATGTAGTTAGATAGATAGATAGATAGATAGATAGATAGATAGATAGATAAAGGTACATATGGGGGAAATGCTTATATATCTGTAGCAGAGATTAACAAATATTTCAGGGGAAAATGCTTTTATAAGATTAATGGGATTCTTCTTCCTGACTTGCAAGGGATTCTTTCCCTTTTCAAAACATTCCCTTGGTTTAGAGCGAGGGGAGGCTTTGGAAAAGAAAACACTGATAAGGGAGGGTAAGATGAGAGATAAATATATCATATATTGCAAGCAACGGCCTTGACCCGATTATAAGCCGGGGGGGGGAGGCTTTTTTAGCTCATTAAAAGGGCTGAAAAACTCGGCTTATCTTCGAGTATGTACGGTGTGTGTGTGTGTGTGTGTATATATATATATATAGAGAGAGAGAGAGAGTTCCTCCAGGAAATGTAGCAATGTGTTTGCAGCCCCCCTCCCCATTTCTAGACACTTTTAAAACAGAAAGGAAAAAAAAAGGCATCTGAAAGCCTTCTGGTGTGCTCTCAGCCACCGTGTGTCTCAACCTCCTCCCAGCATAAGGACAGTATGAATGGCCCCATTCTTATGCTGGGAGGACTGCTTGAAAAAGGCACGTGGTGGCTGAGAGCCCTCCAGAGCATATTGCCAAGAGGACAATCCGAGGATCGGGTGAGGAGAATGGGGAGGGGGATTGGGGGAAGGATTGGGGCAGTCGCCGTGTGTCCCGCCTTCCTCCCAGCATAAGGATAGGGCAAGTAGCCCCATCCTTATGCTGGGAGGACAACCTGAGGATGACCCAGACCCTGCCCTGCCCTGCCCCCTCCTGGCCCCGTCCTCTCTTGCTGTAGTATGATGAGGCTGTGATGGAGCCCATCCCATGATCTGGGGAACTTTCTGCCTGTATTCATCATGTCTTATTAGAGAAAAAGTGTTTCTCAAGTGTCGGGCAACAAGAGGAAGGAGGAGAATGGGATGAGATCTGTCAGATTTGCCTATGTTGAATTGCTTCAGTGACATGGAGTAAAGAGCATTTGTCTTCCAAGAGTCAGCACACAAAACTTCAGGTTACAGCTCCCAACACCAACTTTGCTACCAGCAACTAGCTATCCAAGCTTCAGCTATTTTTGCAAATCTCTCAAGTGATCCCACCTGCTGGCCCTCATCTCAGCCCAACGACTTGATCTCAGCATTTGAATTCTATCTGTTTTTAATTGTTTTTATTTATTTATTTATTCACAGTATTTATACCCCGCCCTTCTCATCCCAAAGGGGACTCAAAGTGGCTTTACAGAACACATATATGGCAAACATTCAATGCCGATTTCACAACTTAACAAAGACAGACAACACAGTAGAGGCAATCCTGTTTCCGGCATTGTTGGAGGTTATGCTTGACTTCGTCCACAAAGGGGTGCTGTCACTCCTTCTCCCATGCCGTCCATCAAGCTTTATAACCTCCCCGCTCAAAACAGTAGCTATATAGTCTATTCACATTTTTTTCTGCTTTCGACCCTGCTAGGTGGGCAGATGAGCTGGGGCTAGCGGTGGGAGCTCATCCCCAACCTGGGCACAAACTGTTGACCTTTTGATCCATAGGCTCTTTCTGCAGCACAGTGCTTTAGCCTGCTGTGCTAAGACCGGACCCTATTGTAGCCAGTCTGAAATATTTAATTCATCTCAGGGCCCTTATCCTGCCCTTGCTCTGTGCCCAGAGGAGTGATAAGTATTTCATTGTCCACTTGGGGTTGCTGTAGCTCTTGTTCTGAAGTGGTGGGTTCTTTATTGTCTTACAGCACATGCTGCTACTGTTATAACTATGTATGAATATTGTATATCATGTCCCGGACCAGAAAGGTTATTTTTGGGGTGGTCATCCTGGGTGGATGATTTTGAAGTAATCCAAATGAATTTTTCCAAATTTTGCCATTTGTGGAAAGAATGACAAATCCTAATAATATATGGGGAAGCTGGAAAAGTTACAGTTTGTGCGACAGCTCCCAGAATTGCCTAGACACCATAGCCATTGGACAAGAACTTCCTGGATGGAAGATTCTGGCAGTTGCAGCACAACAAAGGAAAATTTCTAAGTTTCTGGCAGTAGAGCAAAACATAACCTTCTTCCTCCACACCGATAGTTACTACTCAGAATTTTATCTGAGACAAAAATAATGCATTGTATCCTTTATATATATATATATATATATATATATATATATATATATATATATATATATTCCAACATTTATATCCCACCCTTCTCACCCAAAGGGACTCAGGGTGGCTTCCACAATTGGCAACAATTCGATGCCGACACATAGTTCAAATCATAACAATATATAAAATCCATTAAGAACAATTAAATACAATATAAAAATACAGTAGAGTCTCATTTATCCAACATAAACGGGCCGGCAGAACGTTGGATAAGCGACCCTTCCAGACTATGCCACAGCAACGCGTGGCCGGGCACAGCTAGTTGTATATAAGAGCAATGGATCATATGGCCAGAGATAGATCTGCTCATCTCTGTTTATCCCCTTGTGGGATCCCAGAGAGGGAGAAAATGGAAGCAACATCTCACTTTTCCCCCTACCAAGAAAGGCAGTTCATTAACTAATGCATGATAAATAATTTGTGCACAAACTGTTCATTATTTCACATGGACTCATCAGGAGAAGGTAATTACAGAGTCCCGGGTTCCTAGATATGTGCTGAACAATTGTAGCAGCCCATCCATTAGGCAATTTAGAACTCTTGTGCAGAAGCTTGCAATATCCCAACAGTAATGATTTCTCTGGAGTGCAACCAGTGGTTTTCAGACACTGCTGGTCAAAAAGAATAACATGGCGAGGGAAAGAGGCAATGCTGAGATGGTCAGTAAGGTTGATAAAGTGTCAGAGGTTGTAAACATTACATTTTTGGAATTTAAGGATCCTGCAGCCTACATAACAGTCTTCAGTCCTGTGGATACATTCATGTGGAAATTTGCAATACATGTATACTTTTGTCAGGCTGATGAAGCAAGGCTGATGAATCTAAGCATTTGTTACCTTGTTCCTAGCTCTTATGATGAATGAAGGTATGTAGCATAACTCTACCAACACCACCTCCTAGTGCCCAGCATCAGATTTCTCAGCACAAGGAACAAGACAAAGCCTGTTTGGAGGAAGAAAATTATAAATTCCTGTGGCACTATTAAAACAATGGAATTTACTCTACCAGTGGACTTCCATTATCTGAGTCCACACTGCCATATAATCCAGTTCAATGTAGATATTATACAGCTGTGTGGAAGGCGCATGAGCAAGTGAGTAAAGTGATGGGCGAGTGGGTTGGTGAGCAAGCAGATGGGTGAGCAAGTGTGGCTAAAGCTGTTTAGGGCCTATTAAGGGCCAAAGGTAATATCAAAGCAGTCATCAAAAATGATCATTTAGTATATTTCTATTTGATCATTCCTGAGGATGCTCAAGTACAGGGGAGTCTTGATGGTATAATGTTGCTTGATCATTGCAGGAGTGGCTCAGTATCCCTCCCCAGCCAACTATTGAGAGAAATCAGTCTTAAAACAATTATTTTAAAAGGTGCCTAGGTCAAAATTATCACAATGAATATAATTAGACAACTTCAAATCACACTCTCTGAAAATATTAATAGAATAGTTATTAATAGTTTTACGGTTTGAAGAGAGAAGAGGTACCATGATCAGTCCTATTCTGGAAGTATTCTTATTCATTCTCTCAGTCTCTCTCAGACCTACCTCTGTTCTAAGATCTGATGTAATTTAAGGACTGTGTCTATCTGAATCCAGGAACCAGCGTGATGGTTTGAGCATTGAACTCCAGAGACAAGGGTTCAAATCCTCACTCAGCCATGAAAATCCACTGGATGACCTTGGGCAAGTCACATTTTCACGGCCTCAGAGAAAGACAAAGGCAACTGCCCTCTGAACAAATCTTGCCTAGAAAGCTCCATAATATATTTGCCTTAAAAGTTGCTATATGTTGGAAATGATTTGAAGGCACACAACAGCAGCAATGTCTAAATACAACACTATTTTGACTGATATGTTATGGGAGCCCCAGATTGCACAGCGGGTTGAACCGCTGAGCTGCTGAACTTTTTGACCAAAAGATCGATGGTTCGAATCCGAAGTGAGCTCCTGCTGTTAGCCCCATCTTCTGCCAACCTAGCAGTTCAAAAACATGCAAATGTCAGTAGATCAATAGGTACCACTCCGGCAGGAAGGTGACTGTTCTCCATGCAGTCATGCCAGCCACATGACTTTGGAGGAGTCTACGGACAACACTGGCTCTTTGGCTTAGAAATGGAGATGAGCACCAACCCCCAGAGTTGGACACGACTAGGCTTAATGTCAGAGGAAAACCTTTACTCTTTACCTTTATGCAGGGGCTCTTGTTTTATGTTTGGTTGTGTAACTACAGAAATAGTCTGTATAGATAAAGCTCCTAATATTATTTCATAAGAATAAGCATCAAATGCATTCTGAATTGTATGTTTTTCTTCCCTCTCTGAATGTTGATACGGAGCCAAATAAAGCTGAGGAGCAGTGAGTAGATGCTCCGTTTCCTGGAAAGAAATGCAGGGCTGGAAACCAGTGCCAATTGGAAGAAAAAAGAAAACCATACGATCAGTATATGCTGCTTTCAATATTGTATGTCACTGCTCTTTGCACTCTGAGAAATGTTTACAAGACCAAACTCCCTCTTTACAATACCACCAATTCTGTTCTCTAACCACAAATGCACTGAGTTGCTTATGCAGGAAATGCGGTGGGAGAAGATATAAGCAAGCAAAAATGTCTTATTTGTTAAATAATCAAAAAATAAACAATAAGGTAGCTGTATGCCAAACAACACAATTTTAAATCAGCTGCAACATTTTGTGCATTAGGGTATTCTAGACATAGATTACTTTGAGTCCTTAATGTTTGCTTTTCCGTGCCCTGGAATGAGAACTTCAGTAAGTGATCTGAAAACTTAATTTGACAGTAGTATCTTTGTGTAACTTTGTACCCGTTGCAAAGATGGCAAGCAGTTGATGTATGACAAAACCTGCAATGATGACATACATTTTCCTTGGCTTTCTAAAACCATTAGGTAAAGTATAACAGTTTTGTAACACCTTAAGAACTTACAAAGTAGGCAGTATATCCTTAAAATAGAAAGCAAATTGCTTTAGAAATATGGATGTTCGCCTATTTCTAAGTCAACTTTTTTAAAAAGTTTTGTTTTTTAAAAAATATTAAGCATTTCCAAACAAAATTAAAACATGTTATACTTAGGGAATCTGGGGGTGAGGGGAAGAAAAACAAACGGAATAAAAAATATATAAGGATAGTCGAGTTATTATTAAATAGTTGCACCTTTACAGATGTCTGATATGTTGCAAAGAAAGAACGCAAAAAGTTTAGATTGTTGGAAAGGGGAGAGGTTCTTATACAAAATTATCATTGTTTTAGAGACCAAAAAAGGTTGTATTTCACCTTAAGCTTTAGCTGACAAACTTCCCAGAGCAGCTTACAGATTTAAAAAATGTTTATTGTATTGAAGGGCAGGATGCAAAGATTAATGAATAAATAATACTGAACTGTTCATATCAGAAAAAACTTATTTATAAGTGATCTGGAGTGCATGCTTTGAGTAACACAACAATAGAAGCATCAAGAAACTGATACCAATCTCACATATACTTTTCCAGTTAACATACAGGCCCCGTCTACACTGATCATTTAATGCAGATCAAATTACATTAAATGGTCAGTGCAGATTTACATAATTCAGCTCAATGTGTAATCGAGGTGACCACCCTCCCCCCCAGGACTTTGTAAAAGATAGTTCAAAAATCAAGACTTTATGTTCTATATTCCATATATTTATAGTAGAAGGTGATTGAGACTTTTTACTGGAGTTTACTGTGGATTATCCCTGCACTCTGAGGCAAGAGATAACAACTTCATGAATTGTAAAATCATGCTGCTAAAACTCCACTTTTATGAATTTCCATGCTGGGTTCTCCAGATGTTATGAACTTCGTTCTTATCAAATATTTTCAATTGTTTATATCATTCATGATTCCCCTTTAGGCAATGTAACTCACTTTTATGGATTCTCCCTTATTTCCATGAAATCTATCTGTCTGCCTATATGTATTTGTACTCTTTGGGATCCCCGGAAAATATGTATTTTTCCCAGCATGGTTTATATTCCAACTTTATTTTATCTTTTTCATTTTATTTCATATAATTGTCAAGTCATGAAATCAAATAGGAAATATTTTGAACTCAACCTGAACCCCAGAACCTATCCCATTTCCTATGACCCAGGCTTCCCTTCCCAAAAACAAAAGGATAATCTGCCACCGCTAAACCCAATCAAATTCAGATTGCATGGACAATATAGGGCTTGAGTCGCCGAATTCGGAGTGTTGACCTAAAGGTGATTCGCCCCAAGGCAAACATTGTCATATCTCACCCAAAGGAAAAACCAGGACACCTCAGGAAGGCGCCCTGCACAGCCTGTCAATATGGCTCATCACCACCCATCTTTGCTTCCATCTCTGACACCCCAAGGCATATCTGAAATCTGTATACGTGACAGAAACCCGGACACCCTTGATTGCTGCCATTAATCCCTTTAGAAATCGGTCTAGCAGGTCTTAATCCGACAGTTCCTGCCCTGTCACCCCATTGTTTCAATAACTCCCGCCTTCTCTTTCCTGATTGGCCTGAAAAGGCAGCTTCCTATTGGACCAACGGAGCAAGGCGGGAAACGAAAGCCCGTCTCGTTCAACCTTCTAGCCTATCAACGATGAGATGGGCGGGGGAGCGGGGCGGGAAATTCAAAGGGCTGTCGGACTGAAATTTTGTATAAATATGGCTTTATTTTGATTATGTGGGACCCTAGTAGACTGAATGATCGCTACTAGAGTCCTCTTCAGCTGAATTGCTCAATAAAGACTCCTTGGCGGATTTTCCTTCAACTTTGGCGGACCTTCTTCATTTCGGCTTCAGGTTGTATTGCGGCTCATATTTTCCTATTGGCTCCGCCAAGGTCCGTTCTCTCAGGACCGGATCGGATCTCTCCTTAAGGGCCCGATCCCCTAAAACGCGGTCGACAACAAATGCAGTTAAACTACATTATATGAGGGCCCTTGTACACTGCAGAAAATGCACAGGGAACCAGATTTTAAATCTCCAGTTCCCTGTACACTGAATTTGTTTACAAGTTGAAGCAGGTACATTTTTAATGTTACTCTAGGTGTGTGTATGTGTGTGTGTGTGTGTGTGTGTGTAATCTTTTGACAGCATAGGAAAGGGTGGTGGTGTTTGTTGTGCTCTCTATGCCCTGTTCAGAAGATTTCACAACAGCTTCCGTCCCTGTGATCATTTGATTTTGAAAAATTGGCCTTGTTGTGGAAACAAGGTGTGGTGATCAAGATTCGGTTGAGACATCTTTTCTCTATGATAACTTTTTCAGTAGTGAATTTCCCTTCTGAGGGATAGATTTCTCTCACTGTTTTCTCACCCCCGTTCTTAACTATAAATTCCTTTGTAAGTTTCATGTTTGCAACTCAGGAACTGCTTGTACATGAGCGAGCATGGTGCAGTAGTTTGAGCGTTACATTACAACTCTGGAGATAAGGGTTAAATTCTCAACTCGGCAATAAAATCCACTGGGTTATCTTAGGCAAGTCATATACCCTTACCCCAAACACTTTGATAGAATCACCTTAGGGTTGCCATAATTAGGATAGGATATGAAGACCCACAACAACAATCTAGACATGAACAAACTCCTTCAAGACTGTGAGATATTTTACACATTATATTACAAGGAATGTGCGAGACTTCCCTCAACCTGGGCATTAAGATCCTTAAGATATCAGCTTTGTCTGATAACCCCTTGCTGAACATTAGTAAGACAATGATATTTTTTTTTTAAAAAAAAAAAACCTGCTCAAAAAGAAAGGAAATAAGATTTCATATCTTCTTTTATAAGATGGAGTAGTGAAGGAAAATGACTACAAGATCAAGAGGAAGTGCAAAGCATAAGAACTTCAGGTCATCACTGTATGAAAGATAGGAAGGCCTAAAAGGAAAGAGACTGGCTCTTTGGAGATCCAAGTTCTAGTCAGATACAGGTCTTCCTCGTTTCAGAAAATAAGCTCACTTTGAGGTAGCAAAGAAAAACAGGAACAAACTACTATAATCTGATTGAAGCAGACAGTCATCACAAATATCATAATATTTATAAGTTGTGCAATTCAAATACTTGTGTACTGATTTGCCAGTTGTCAAAATTTACTATATATTACACTTTTCGCAGTCTTTTTCCACCCACTGGTCAGGTAATCAAAACATTGCCCCATTCCCAGTCTTTCAACTTTCACATGAAAGTTGGGTAGTTTCTCATTTTCAAAACAAAAGAGATCAATCAGCCCAAACAAGATCTACTTGAATGCCTAGCTAACGAAGCAACCGTTTTCTAACAAGCCGTTTTCCCATATATTCTAACTCCTATTATATATATCAGGGGTCCCCAAACTAAGGCCCGGGGGCCGGATGCGGCCCTCCAAGGTCATTTACCTGGCCCCCGACCTCAGTTTTATAATATAATATTTTAATATCAGTTTTAATAATATAATATATTGTATATACGTATAGTATTGATAATAATATTATGTTATACAATATAATACTAATAATAATACCATATAATAAAATTAATTATATGTTATATATTACATATTATATAATACTATAGTGGTATAGTTCAATATAGTAATATATAGTTCTAATATTGTGCTATGCTAATAATATAATATATTGTATGTACATACAGCTGCTCTGAGTCCCCTTCGGGGTGAGAAGGGTGGGATATAAATGTAGTAAATAAATGCAGTAAATAAATAATTAAATTTAGACTTAGGCTCGCCCAAAGTCTGAAATGACTTGAAGGCACACAACAACAACAATCCTAATTAACTTGACTATCTCATTGGCCAGAAGCAGGCCCACACTTTCCATTGAAATCCTGATAGGTTTATGTTGGTTAAAATTGTTTTCATTTTTAAATATTGTATTGTTCTTTCGTTGTTGTTGTTGTTGTTGTTACACTACAAATAAGACATGTGCAGTATGCATAGGAATTTGTATTTTTTTTTCAAATGATAATTTGGCCCCTCAACAGTCTGAAGGATTGTGGAACAGCCCTCTGCTTCAAAAGTTTGAGGACCCCTGATCTATATGAACATGTAAGTTGTAGCTGGCTGGCTGGCGGTCTATCTATCAATGATAATACAGTATCTATCAATGATAATACAGTCTAATACCAAAGCATGTTTAACATAGAAACTGCAGCTCCCAGCATTCTGCAGTCCAGCAATATCTCAGAGGGCATATTTTGCCTACCCCTGCTGTAAATGAAAGGAAAGGTTAGCAAATAAACCAAAACAAACAAAAGCACTACAAGACACTGCTTATTAAAGTGGAAGGTCAACCCCTTTGGGGACATAATCTGCAACAGAAAGAGCCAAGTCAGCACAAGTAGCAGGCCTTTGAAACTGAACCGGCATTGATGAGATCTGGGTGAGGTTTCTTTAAGGTCAGAAACTAGGGCCATGCCAAAGTATTCCATCTGTTTGCTTAATACCAGCAGAATATCAAGCTTCAGGACTGTCAAGGATTCCAACAGGAAAATATGTTGTGGTTTCCTTAAGGTAGCCCTTCTCAAGCCAAGGAAAGCTGGTGATTCAGGGTTTTCCAATGGGTCTTGTTTTATGGCAAGCCTGTTAAATTTACTTTCATGGCTGTGTGACAGATTTGTAACAGGGGGTGTAATAAATTTTCATTGGAATAGTGTTGAGTTGTTTTTCTGCAACAACTAAGGCTTTCCAATTGACTTTTAAGGGCACTATTGCAGGGGAGATACAAAACCATTGCCACTGCTGGGGTCGCAGCAATGTGTACTCTCCCACTTTTCAACACTATTTCCAGTGTGCATGGCCCAGTGTGCCAAAGCTGCTTTCCTTAGTTTCCTGGTCCGCCAGGCAAAATAGTTGGACCTGTAAAATAGGAAAGCAAGTAGACTGTGTGTTCATAGATATCTACTTGAAGAACCAGCTACAGATAAGCAACCTTTTCTCCACAGCCTCTAGGATTCACACAAATGGCTGATTAACCTGTTATAGAAAAGTCAAGTGAAGATAGATGGCAAAATTCCAATACAATATACTTGTGTGCTCCCAACTTGTTTGCGCTTGAAGGACATTGAGGGTTGATGGGAACACTGTGAACTAAAAAGGAATGAGGGAGCAGGTTTGAGGAGTTAATAGTTCCCACCAAAACTGCTCATCTCTAAAACATTCCCACGGAGCCCCTGCATAGGCACAAGACCAATTTGTGTGAGTCCCAAGGACTTTGAAGGAGAAATTACTTTACAACTGTTGCTAACCTTATCCTAGCCTTCAATGACATTGTGTACAATTTCTTCTATTCTAAGACACCATCAATTGTAAGACATATTCTAACTTCAGTACCACCAACAGGAAAATGCTGTATATGTGTGTGTTACAAACTTGATAGATGCAGGGAATGCTGTGAATCTAGAACATCTTTATTTCAGTAAGGCCTTTGACAAGGTTCCCCATGTTGTTCTTTTAAACAAATTAGTAAAATGTGGGATAAACAATACTACTGTTAGGTGGATTTGTCATTGGTTAAGTGACCAAATCCAAAAGGTGCTCACCCATGATTCCTCTTCATCCTGGAAAGAAGTGACAAGTGGAGTGCTGCAGGGTTCATTCCTGGGCCCAGTTCTGTTCAACATCTTTATTAATGACTTGGATGAAGGTTTGGAGGGCATGCTTATCAAGTTTGCAGATGACACCAAATTAGGAAAAATAGCTAATACTCCAGGGGACAGGATCAGAATTCAAAATGACCTTAACAGATTAGAGAGTTGGGCCAAAACTAATAAAATGAATTTCAGCAAGGACAAATGTAAAATACTACACTTAGGCAGAAAAAAAATGAAATGCAAAGATACAAGATGGATGACGCCTGGCTTGACAATAGTACATGTGAATGAGATCTTGGAGTCTTTGTGGACAACAAGTTAAACATGAGCTAACAATGTGATGAGGCAGCTAAAAAAAGCCAATGGGATTTTGTGCTGCATCAAAAGCAGTACATCATCTCAATTAAGGGAAGTAATGGTGCCCCTCTATTCTGCTTTGGTCAGACCTCATCTGGAATATTGTGTCAAATTCTGGGCACCACAATTTAAGAGAGATACTGACAAGCTGGAATGTGTCCAGAGGAGGGCGACTGAAATGATTAAAGGTCTGGAGACCATGCCTATGAGGAGCAGCTTAAAGAGCTGGGTATGTTTAACCTGCAGAAGAGAAGGTTGAGAGGAGACATGATAGCCATATTTAAATAGTTGAAAAGATGTCCTAAGGAAGAGGGAGCAGGCTTGATTTCTGCTGCTCTAGAGACAAGGACTCGGAGCAATGGGTTCCAATTACAGAAAAGAAGATTCCGCCTGAACATTAGGAAGAACTTCCTGACTGTAAGAGCTATTCAGCAGTGAAACTCTCTGCCTCAGAGTGTTGTGGAAGCTCATTCCTTGGATGCTTTTAAACAAATGCGGTATGGTCATCTGTTGGGGGTATTTTGTGCTTTTCCTGCATGGCAAGAGGTTGGACTAGATGGTCTATGCGGTTTCTTCCAACTCTATGATTCTATGATTGTGTGTGTGTGTGTGTGTACACACACACACACACATACACACAAAATTCTAAGATGCACCACATTTTTAGAGATGTTTATATGGGGAAAAGTATGTCTTAGAGTTGAATAAATACAGCAGCTATTATATATTCCACAGAAAATTAAGCGCCAATATTTTGATCAGCATCAGAAATACAACATGATCTCCATATCAGAAAGGAAAACATTCTTGGACTTACTGTGAAAATGTGAAACTGTAGGTAATTGTGAATCTTATTGAAATGAATGACTGAAATTAATGCACACCACAGACTTGCACTAGAGGACCTAGAAAATGTCTAGAGAGAAGACCTTTCCATTATTTGTAGGTCCTCCAGTGCTACCTGACGGTCAGTTTCAGGAGGAAGCATACCATAGAATCATGCTGGAAGTCTTAGAAAAATTAGGACATTTTTTTCAGACATAGCTAAGTGAAACTGTGGGGATTGACAGACACAAGGATCCTATTATAAAAAATACCCAGCACATAAATTTATGAGCCTCTCTAGAGTTTCCTGAAGGAACCAGATCCCATCTAATCTTGAAAGCTAAGCAGGATCAGTCTTTATTTTCCACACTGTGAACCTGATTGAAACTGATCATAATTGTACCAATTTTACTCAAATATTAGGAAATTATAATACTTTGCAAGAAGAGAGTTTGGTCTTTTAAAAGGCCATAAATACTGGCATATTCTTCAAAACATGGGCATCTAATCTTCTCCTGATGAGGACCGTGTGGATAGTTTTTCTGGGTCTTCCAGACTTAATGGCAAATTTCCACTGATTTCAACTGACCCACAAACTTTCTCTGTATTTACAGGCTAGTAATGCTGTATGGGTGAATGTAGCTGCTTCAAGAAAACTGTGGTAAGAGCGTAACTGAACCACTAGCAAGCATCACGCCCAGCACATAAACACACACACATTTCCACTTCACCACAAATATGACTGCAATGCCTTGCCATAAATTTGCCGAGCTAACAGTTTGCAAAAGATGCTTTAAGAGCAGAGGAGATTTGGGAAGCCAAGATTATATGCACAATATGCATGTCAATGCCTAGGAAAAGTCTGATATTTACCATTATACAGCAGCATAGAGTGATTCCATCTTTCTTCTGTGCTTTGGCAGAGTCAAGAACAGCCTGGAAGCTGGTTCTACTGGATGCAGCTTGTGTCTTGCTTCTTCTCTTCTTGCTGATGGAGATGTCTTCAATGAGGCAGATAAGGTAGTAATGACAATTTCAGGTCCAGGAAATTACCAAAAAAAGCTCAAATGGCCTTTTGTTATGCTTCTTAATTTTTTCCCATATTTCCTTCCATACTTATCTTTCCATATTTGCAAGAGGATGTTCAGAAGTTATCTCCATGCCTACCAGACAGTATTGGACAACTGCTAACTACTATGGAAATTCCTTTGCCATTCATGCATCTTCAGCTTGGGCTCAGTCTGTGAATGGCAGAGTTGTTACTCTTCTGAACTGTCCTCGACTGTAGAGGAGATTTACAAATGCAGCCGGCTTTTTCTCCCCATAGAAATTGATACAGGCAGTTTGTGTCTGCAGGCACCTCCTCCTCCTCCTCCACTACCTCCTCCTCCGACAAAGGGCAAATTCATTCTGCATTACAGGTCAGCAATACAGTGGAGGAGTCTGTCTAAGGATTCTGATAGCTACTGCCTTGGCAACTAAAGTAGAGAGGAAGGAAGCCTTCCCAAAAAGAAAGATGCTCACTCAATGTAGCAATGAGATTATCAGGAAATATGTAGTAAACCAATAGCCTTAGAAACAACATTAAACAAGTAGAACAAAGTTGTTACTCTTTGAGTTTATTACAGTAATATGTATTCTAGCCTGATAATAAAAAAGCGGGTGATCTGATATATACCTTGCATATAAATAAGTAAATGTTTAAATAGTATAGTACAGTAAAGTCTCACTTATCCAACACTCGCTTATCCAACGTTCTGGATTATCCAACGCATTTTTGTAGTCAATGTTTTCAATACATTGTGATATTTTGGTGCTAAATTCATAAATACAGTAATTACTACATAGCATTACTGCGTATTGAACTACTTTTTCTGTCAAATTTGTTGTATAACATGATGTTTTGGTGCTTAATTTGTAAAATCATAACCTAATTTGATGTTTAATAGGCTTTTCCTTAATCTCTCCTTATTATCCAACATATTGGCTTATCCAACATTCTGCTGGCCCGTTTACGTTGGATAAGCAAGACTCTACTTTATATAGATTTATACTGAATCACTAAGTCCTCCAATGCAAGTCTGTGGTCACTTTTTGCCAAACTTTGTGCTAGAGGACTCAGAAATTTCTAGGGAGGAGTTCTCTGTGTTAAAAAAAAAAACCCCTTTTTCATTTGTATTTGTTCCACTTTCTCAAGGGCTTGGTGCCCCTAACCACAGTGAACATGGAAAGCTAATACAGTAGAGTCTCACTTATCCAACATAAACGGGCCGGCAGAACGTTGGATAAGCGAATATGTTGGATAATAAGGAGGCATTAAAGAAAAGCCTATTAAACATCAAATTAGTTTATGATTTTACAAATTAAGCACCAAAACATCATGTTATACAACAAATTTGACAGAAAAAGTAGTTCAATACGCAGTAATGCTATGTAGTAATTACTGTATTTACGAATTTAGCACCAAAATATCATGATATATTGAAAACATTGACTACAAAAATGCGTTGGATAATCCAGAATGTTGGATAAGCGAATGTTGGATAAGTGAGACTCTACTGTACTACCAAGATATAAAATGCATTTAAAATACGCATACTGGGAACTCATCATGGATTGTTTAAGGCCCCTTCCATACAGCTGAATAAAATCCTACATTTTCTACTTTGAACTGGAATATATGTCAGTGTGGACTCAGGGCCCTTCCACGCAGCCCTATATCCCAGAACATCAAGGCAGAAAATCCCACATTATCTGAATGTGGAATCAGATAACCCAGTTCAAAGCAGATATTGTGGGATTTTCTGCCTTTATATTCTGGGTTATATGGCTGTGTGGAAGGGCCCTAGAGGAGAAATTAAAATATGCCTATCAAAATATTCTTTAAAATAATTTTGAAAAGTAAATAAAAGTCAGTAAAATGTGTTACTGGTTGCACTAGGGATAGAAATCATGAGGCCATACAAATGTTGGACTGCATTGCCAATGATGGGGAATACGCTAACCCAGTTAAAGCAGATAGTGTGGGATTTTCTGCCTTGATATTCTGGGTTATATGACTGTGTGGAAGGGCCCTGAGCAGCACACCCTTGGAGTTCTCATTACTGAAAGAACTAAAGTAAAGTGTTGTGATTTTAATTTGCTCTAAAGTATAGTGATAAATGATGGCTTGATGTGATGAGAATAGCTGCCATATCAAAATGGTTGTTCAAGTTCACTTTATTACGGCCAATGACCAGCTCATAAGAAGAGGGACCCAGTCCCGCACAAAATGGTTGTTAATGTTGTAGCTAGGTGCCTTCAAATCACTTTCAGTTTATGGCAACTCAATCACATTACTTTCTTGACAATATTTTTTCAGAGTTGGTTTGCCACTGCTTTCCTCTTAGGGCCCCTCCACACAGCCCTATATCCCAGAATATTAAGGCAGAAAATACCACAATATCTGCTTTGAACTAGGTTATCTGAGTCCATACTCAGATAATGTGGGATTTTCTGCCTTGATATTCTGGGATATAGGGCTGTGTGGAAGGTCCCTCAGAGTTGGTCTGCCACTGCTTTCGTCTTTGACAGATAGAGTATGACTTAGCAAGGGTTACCTAGGGCCCTTCCACACAGCCATATAACCCATAATATCAAGGCAGATAATCCACAATATCTGCTTTGAACTGTATTATCTGAGTCCACACTGCCATATAACTCTGTTCAAAGCAGATAATGTGGGATTTTATACAGCTTTGTGGGTTTCCATGCCTGAGCGAAGATTAAAATTGGACTTGCCCAGAGCTCAGAGCACTACATCATGCTGACTCCTGTCTGGATATGTTAACCAACCATAATTATAACCAAATACTGTGGTCCTAATTCTGACATAAAAGGAATATATGATAATAAAGCAAAAGCCATCTTCCAAATGTGAGGGACAAAAGCAGAACTACCAGAAGATCATTCAACATTTCTCTTGAATATGCAGCTAAGGTGATTTATTAAGTCCTTAATTATCTCGCCTTCAATCTAAAAGATCAAAATTGGATGCCAGCCAGTAGAGTTCCCCACTGCAAACTACGGGCAAATCATGTTTACCATATACTGTATACAGAAGGTGGTTTCTGTTCCTTACCTGCAAACAGGAGCTTATGCAGGTACAAAACTCATTTTACATGGCTATTATATTTCATTTTGGTCTTTCACAGTACTCTCCATTCTTTCAAAAATATGTAACAACTCAATTACTAATTTAGCTTATTAGCCATAGAAGCCCATTGCACAACAGAGTGCTATCTACTGTCTTATTTTTGTCAAGATTCATGACAGAGCTCAGTTTACAGAGCAGAGGGTTGTCTTTCAAGACAACCACTTGCCAGAATGTGCATTTCTTTATAGCATTAAATTTCAGTTGTGTTTTCAACTTAATTATCCTGAAGTGGTAGTATGTTTGTGTGTGTGTTTTGTTGTCCTTGAACAGGAATGGAGTCACATGACGATTCCTGAAACGTCAATCATTATACAATAATATTTATTTTAATTAACTTTGGGTTATTGCATTACGTCAAACTGTCCATGAAAATAATTTAAAAACATTCAGCTTTTGTTACTCAGGCTGGTTTATTCTGATACATCCATGGCACAGTACATCTAGTTAGACTGGACTATAAGAGCTACATATTTGTTACCACGTCTAGCTCAAGGTACTGGTGCTTTGCTGTAAAACTCTAAATAGCGTGGTTCCCAATATTTAGAAAAGCATCTCTTCCGATTTGTTCTGGGGAAAGTGTGTTATGCATGCCTGAAAGAATGAACTTTCTCTTGATTTTTAAAGTCCTATGAAGGAAGACCCATTTGGTACTGACATAAATAAATGCCTACATTGCTTAGTTGATCTGTAGCACCAGGAGCCCCCATGGTGCAGTGAGCTAAAGCGCTGACCTGCTGAACTTGCTAACCGAAAGGTTGGTGGTTCAAATCCGGGGAGCAGGGTAAGCTCCTGCTGTTAGCCCCAGCTTCTGCCAACCTAGCAGTTTGAAAACATGCAAATGTGAATAGATCAATAGGTACCACTCTGGTGAGAAGGTAACGGCGCTCCATGCAGTCATGCCAGCCACATAACCTTGGAGATATCTATACAATGGCAGCTCTTCGGCTGAGAAATGGAGATGAGCATCAACCCGCAGAGTCAGACACAACTAGACTTAATGTCCAGAGAAAACCTTTATCTTTACCTAGCAAATTTATTCCAAAAGTGTGAAGTTTTTTCTTTGTTCTCTGTTTTAAAAAAACTATTAAAATGAATAGGGATGAAAACTTTTTTACATCACAGATTTTCAGATGCTACCAAAAAAAACAGTTCAGTGCTATTTGCTTCCAGAAAACTAAACCATAGGTTATTTCTTTATCTAAATGCAAGCTTTCCAAAAGCTTAGTATCCTTTCTGTAATTATTTGGATGCATGCAACAATTTAAGATGTTCATAAGTTTACAAATATAATAGTCCAGTGATACATTTCTGTTCTTGCAAATGCCTTGCTATTTATACCAAGCAAGAAAACTGTGCTTTTTAAATAGTATAAAGCTTTTAAACATTCTAACAGTATGCAAATGTGTTTGGAGTATACTATACTAGCACTATGTTTTGTTAACAGAGACAGCGAAGAGATTGCAAGAAAAAACAAAGGAAAGGAAAGCTATTAAGAAGATACACAGCTAAAGGCAAAATGTTCTGGATGACACAACACGAGAACCAATGGTACCCTAAAACAGGTTCTCCTCTTTAAATAATACAGAGTTAGTGACATTTTTGTTGGCCATGATTCCTAATTCCCCAGTACTGCTTGCCTGCATCTTCCCATACAGACCAAGCCATGGTTCTAATATGATCCGTTCATACCTTTTAGCTACCCCAGTTCATCATTTACTTGTCCCACTTTCTCATATAGTTTTAAAATGTCTGTTTCTCTCATTTCCCCCACCTTTCACTCTCAGCATACTGCAAAATTAGGCAAGGAAAGGTGTTATAATTTTGATCTTCCCAATGGCTTTTGGGAGGGGGCGTTTTCTAAACTTACTACATACATTCCCAGATATCTATAAAACAATAGTTTTGTATTCTTCCTCATTCATCACTTTTGCCCTGCTGCTTCATGTTCACATCCTTTTGACCACACTCTGATGTTGCTCAACATGTGTCCTAGTTTTCACATGTGAAATGTTGGCATATGTGGCATTACATGCACTATGGAGCCTGTGACTGAATCAGACTTCAAAAAGTAGGAATAAAAATAACTGGATCACTCAAACACATTAGCAAAAATACTCCCTTTAAAGAAAATGCTTACAGTTGTCAGAATGATCCAGTAATTCCTATCCCTATGTTTGAAAGTCTGATCCTGCAAATGACTGGGTGAGCAAAGCTCAATTTTAAGGAACAGCCTTTCAGGAAAAAAAGAATAACTGGGATCCATACAACAGCCATCCTAAATGCAAAGTATGCTTCACTAAATGCCTTCTTATACTGTAATCATCTTTAATTCAATGATTTTAAAATTAAATTGATTTTATTTTGTGAGTCGCTCTGTGCACTCTGGTCAAAACAGAATGCAAAGCTATATAGACCAATCTGCACACATCATTAAAAAGTTGACCTTTGCCCTATTGTCACAATACTGAAGGTAAAATGGGTACAAGAAGAAAATTCACTATCTACTTTCAGAACGTGTTGTCGAAGGCTTTCATGGCCGGGATCACAGGATTGTTGTATGTCTTTCGGGCTGTGTAGCCATGTTCCAGAAGTATTCTCTCCTGACGTTTCGCCCACATCTATGACAGGCATCCTCAGAGGTTGTGAGGCATGGATAAAATGGGCAAGGAAGGAAAAACGATACATAAAAATTGAAGTACCTTCGTCCACATCCAGAGACCACTGCAAGCCCCATAATCAATGGATTTGGCCCAAATGTGGCACACAGACCCCCCCCCTCCCCATGTCCAACTTAAATGCTAAGGGGGTTTGGTGGGGGCGGGGTGGACTCTGGACAATTGGAGTTGCAGCACTTTCATCCACATCCAGACACCACTGCTTAAGCAGCTGAGGGGGAAAAGGAAGGGCCTGATGCTGTTAGGAATTGTGGGAGTTGAAGTCCAAAACAGCTGGAGGGCTGAAGTTTGCCCATGCCTAAACCTATTTCCCACTATCCCTCTGGCTGGAATAGTCGAGCTAACAATAGCTGACAGCACTAGTTATTTTGTCACTTTACTTATATATTACATTTTCCATTTTCCCTTACTTTTGAAAATAACATTTCATTTCTATTTCTTAGACACGATTTCGCTTATTAATGTGGAAGTAATTCTGGTGTTTTCAAAGTACAAGCAGTTTGCCAAGGATCCTGCTGAGAAGACACCTGGAACAGAAAGGAGTAAAATTCCACTCCCTTTTGCTAAAAATTGCTTCCCAGTATCTTATCGTATTCCTATATTCTGTTTCTTTGCTGTAAACTAAAATGCAGCTGTCTATTATAGACAATAGAGTGCTTGTTAGTTGGCAACAAAATATGACTCTGTACAGATGAACATCTCTGCCTAATATACACATAATTGAACCCTAAAGTGTAAAAGCATTTAAGCTACATGAGCACCTCATTCTGTGCTGGAGATTTTTGTTCTAAGGATACTTCGACTCCAGACAGCCGGATTTATTAAAGAACTGTTTTATTATGTTGTCGAAAGCTTTCATGGCCTGAATCACTGGGTTACTGAGTTTTTGGGCTATATGGCCATGTTCCAGAAGCATTCTCTCCTGACGTTTTGCCCACTTCTATAGCAGGCATCCTCAAAGTTTGAGGTCTGTCGGAAACTAGGCAAGTGGGATTTATCTGTGGAAAGCCCAGAGTGGGAGAAAGAACCCTTGTCTGTTTGAGGCAGGTGTGAATGTTTCAGTTGGCCGCCTTGATTAGCATTGAATAGCCTTTCAGCTTCAAATCTTGGCTGCTTCCTGCCAGGAGAGAATCCTTTGTTGGGAGGTGTTAGGTAGCCCTAATTATTTCTTGTCTGGAATTCCCGTTTTCTGAGAGTTGTTCTTTATTCACTGTTCAGATTTTAGTTTTTTTGAAATACTGGTAGCCAGATTTTGTTCATTTTCATGGTTTCCTTTCTGTTGAAATTGTCCACATGCTTGTGGAATTCGATGCCTTCTCTGCGTAGTCTGACATGGAGGTTGCTAGAGTGGCCCAGCATTTCTGTGTTCTCAAATAATATGCTGTGTCCAGGTTGGTTCACCAAGTGCTCTGCTATGGCTGACCTCTCTGATTGAGTTAGTCTGCAGTGCCTTTCATGTCCTGACGTTTCACCCACATCTGTGGCAGGCATCCTCAGAGGTTGTGAAGTCCGTTGGAAACTAGGCAAATGGAGTGTATATATCTGTGGAAAGCCCAGGGTGGGAGCAAGAACTCTTGTCTGTTTGAGACCTGTGTGAATGTTTAAATTGGCCACCTTAATTAGCATTGGCTAGCCATTCAATTTCAGGGCCAACTAACAAATCCCAACAAAGGATTCATGCAGGCAGTAAACAGCCAGACCTTGAAGCTGAAAGGCTATTCAATGCTAACCAAGGTGGCCAATTCAAATATTCACACCGGCCTCAAACAGACGAGTTCTTTCTCCCACATACCTCACAACCTCTGAGTTTCCAACATACCTCACAACCTCTGAGGATTCCTGCCATAGATGCGGGCTAAACGTCGGGGGGGACGGGGACAGGCTTATATAAAGCTCCTCGAGTCTCGCGAGAGAAAGGGAACAGCACCACGGGATCCTGCGATATGTCAGCCGTCGCGGGACACCGGAAATCTCGCGATGATAAGCTTAGCAGCCATCTCGAGCGAAGAGGTTTCAGTGGGCGCGCTGTTCGTCTGAGGAGAAGAGAAAGAAGGCGGGAGAAGAGGAGGAGCGGCAGCGGGTAGGCCGCTTTCCTGATCAAAATAATGGCGGGCCCTTCTTCCCGCTCACCACAGACCGCGAAGTAGGCGTCTTCGGGTGGCCCTGATACAGAGGCCGAAGCCCGGGCGCCCTTTCTCTCACATAGAGGTCGAAACCTGTGGCGATTTCAAGGCCAAGGCTGCGTTGACGTCTCTCTCCCTGTGTCTCCCTGCAGAAGAACCAGCCATGACGTCTGTTTCCGAAAAAGACGGCTCCCAAGCCGCTGAAGAGGAGGAAGAAAAGAGCCCAGAAGCTGAAAACAAAGTGGAAGAGAGCGAAGAGGAGGAGGACGAAGAAGAGAAAGGTGGGTACGTGGCCACCTCAAAAGCAGCGGGGTGTGCAATGTACATAGAAGTCCGCCCTTTGTCTCCATCCAAACTAATAGGGCTGGAAAGGACTTTGATGCAGGAAAAGAGAAAGCCCTTCGAAAGAAAAACACAGGCGCTTTCCACACAGGCATGGCAGCCTTTAGCTCAGGCATGGGCCAACGTGGGCCCTCCAGGTGTTTTGGACTTCAACTCCTACCATTCCTAACAGCCTCAGGCCCCTTCCTTTTCCCCCCTCAGCAGTCCATGCCTTCTTTAGCCCGTGGAAACGTCATTATCATCATTTATATCCCACTTCCCTCCTAGGAAAGGGACTCAAAAGTGATTCGCTGTTTGAAAAGAACAATACAAAACACACAAAGCCATATTTAGTTATTTGTCATGTCAGAAGCAAATTGAGAATACATTTATATTATAATGTGAAAAAAACTACAAAGAAAGTTAAAAATTTGGAATTACGCTACAGAAGCTGGCCATTTTGAGTGCCTGTGTTGTCGCTCTGAGAAGGTCCTCTGTTGTGCTTGTGACTGCATTGTAGTAAGTGGTCTGTGGTTTACACTCGAATGTCGTGGGCTCCACTCTGTTTCTAAAGATTGGCTCTGCACCTAGTGGTACCAAATTGCAGTCCGTTGAGCGCTTTCCAAGGCCCCTTCCATACAGCTGAGTAAAATATCACATTTTCTGCTTTGAACTGGAATGTAGGGCAGTGTGGACTCATAACCCAGTTCAAAGTAGATATGAGATTTTCTGCCTTGATGTTCTGGGTTATATTGCTGTGTGGAAGGGCCCCAAGTTGTGCCATCTTCTGTGTGCCCAGGAGGGAGTTTCTCATCTGATATCAACCACTGATTGGACTTCCAGGTTTTTTTCCTGCTACTTTTATGCTCTTGCTTGCTGACAGCTCTTCCACACAGCCATATTTCTGCAAGTATCTTTGTAAATCTTAGGAAGTTGTTTCTTGATTTAAGTTGCTGGCATGCAGGCTGATATCCAAACAAAGGATGGGCCGGAGACATCAATGCCTTGGTTCTTTCATTGCTGGCTGCTACTTCCCAGTGGCAATAAAATAGACAAAGTTGTCGGAAGGAAAGAAAAATCACTCTCTTCTTGCGCCTGGTTGTATTGAGTATGCAAATATTTTCACCATTATTATTAATATTATTACACTACGTAACATGATTTTTGTTCCTTGGTTATAAATGTTGTTTCCTAATTGGTTCTATTGGCCGGGCTGTGGCGCAGGCTGGAAAGCAAGCCAGCTGCAACAAATCACTCTGACCAAGAGGTCATGAGTTCGAGGCCAGCCCGTGCCTGCGTCTTGTCTCTGTCTCCGTTCTATGTTATGGCATTTAATGTTTGCCTTTATGTGTGCAATGTGATCCACCCTGAGTCCCCTTCGGGGTGAGAAGGGCGGAATATAAATGCTGTAAATAAATAAATAATTGTAAAAAATGTGAAAAGTTTATTAAAATGCAAACAGTTTGTTTTTGCGGGACATTGTGCAGCACCTCTAGTTTTTCAATAAATATCACATAGTCTCGACCAATTCAACATAGTTTGTGACAGCCACAAAAATAAAGTTTCTGCAATAACAGCTGCTTTCAAAGTAACAATGTCAGACTAGGAACAGAAAATATGTAAAATTTTGTTACATATTATTATTATTATTATCTTGCATGACCCCAGGATTGGGACTCCCAAGTGATTCACAATTTAAAAGAACAATACAATTTAGAACATACAAAACATTAATGTTATGGTAGAAAAGTTTATATTAAAATGGAGAAAGTTATTAGAAAGAAAAGTAGTTTCCTTCTCGTGCATGGTTGTATTTAGTCTATGCAAGTACCATTATTATCATTAATATTTTTATCTTGCTTTCCCCCCAGAATTCGCATTTTAAAAGAACAATATCATTCAAAATAGAAGTAGAAGTTTATATTAAAATAAAGTCACTTTCTTCTAATGCAGTGGTTCTCAACCTGTGGGTCCCCAGATGTTTTGGCCTTCAGCTCCCAGAAATCCTAACAGCTAGTAAACTGGCTGGGATTTCTGGGAGTTGTAGGCCAAAAGATCTGGGGACCCACTGGTTGAGAACCACTGTTCTAACGCATGGTGGTTTTTTAGTCTGCAAATATGATTATGATCATCATCATTATTACTGTTGTCTCGCTTTTCCCCAAGGGTTGGGACTCCAGATGGTTCACCGTTCAAAAAACAATGCAACTAACAACATACAAAACGTAAATGCTGAATTAGAATTCAACAAATTGCAGTATTCAAACAGTTTAGAAAAAAGAATATAATGCAATTTGAAAGATTTATAGCTCGTAAAAAAAAAGTTCAGTTACAATGCAGTATCTATCCCATTCTTTTAAAACTTTTTGTTTTAAAAACATTTTACACACTTTCTTGGATTTGGGTATTCTCAGATAGCTGTTGTCATTATTATTACAGTTATAATCCGTACCTCCCTACTCAGGATCGGTACTCGGACTGACTCATAGTTTAGAACAGTGGTTCCCAAACTTATTTGGCGTATCACCCCCTTTCCAGAAAAAATACTACCCAGCACCCCCTGGAAAGGGGGGGGGCGTGGCTTAGAAGGGTGCGCGTGGCTCCTGCTCATGAGGGTGGGGCTGAGCCTCTCTAGTCCAAGATGCAGGGCTGGGAGGGGGAGGTGGGCAGGGCCACAAATGGGTGGTCAGGACTGGGATGGGCGGAGTTACAAGCTATGAGGCGGGGCTGAGCTATCCCTGTCCTGCGGTGCCTGCCAGGACATAGGAGGCGGGGCTAGAGGAGGGGGCGGGGCCTCTTCCCAAGTGCCTGACGGGGCTGAACCTCTATACCCCGCCCCGTGTTCTAACAAGCACGTCAGGGGAGGTATACAGAGGCTCAGCCCTGTCTCACACACTTGGGAAGAGGCCCTGCCCCTAGCCCCGCCCTTTAGTCCTAAAAGGCTTCTCAGGAGAGGTATAGATTCTCAGCCCTGTCTTGGGCTCTTGGGAAGAGCCCCCCCCTAGCCCCGCCCATTAGTCCTTAAAGGCCTCTCAGGAGAGGCTCAGCCCTGCCTCGGGCTTTTGGAAGGAGGTCCCGCCCCTAGCCCCGCCCTTTAGTCATAAAAGGCCTCTCGGGAGAGGCTCAGCCCTGTCTTGCGCTCTTGGGAAGAGGCTCCACCCCTAGCCCTGCCCTTTAGTCCTAAAAGGCCTCTCAGGAGAGGTATAGATTCTCACCCCTGTGCCTCAGGTGCTCAGCCCTGTCTCCGGCGTTTGGAAAGAGGCCCCTCCCCTGGCCCTGCCCCCATGTCCTAATAGGTGCCATCACCGCCCCCCTGGATCTCTCCAGTGCCCACCAGGGGGCGGTAGCGCCCACTTTGGGAATCACTTGTTTAGAATAACAATGCACTTCAACCAAAAGTTAACATCAAAGTAGAATTAAACAAATTCAAATAGTAAAACTATTCTGATAAGAATATAATGTAATTTAGAATAATAGAATCATAAAGTTGGAAGAGACCTCATGGGCCATCCAGTCCAACCCTCTGCCAAGAAACAAGAAATCAGATTCACTTAAAAGATGATAAGGTTTGTAAAAACGTCAGTTACAACACAGTGCCTAGCACATTATTTTAAAACTTTGTTTTAAAAGCCTTTTATACATTTAACTTACTGGGACTAAGTTAATATCAGATAGCAGTTTGAGATGATGTCCTTTCATGTATACATTTGCATGGATATAAATCAACAAACATAGTACCTTAGCTTGAGACTTTGCTTAACAGTTTTGGGAGATCAATGTGATTGCTTTTCTCTGGTTTCTCTAAACTTTAAAAAATGTTTCTAGCTTTCTGATGGTTCCACTGTCATTAAATGCTTGTGGTTCTTTGAGGTAGAGTCTACATTTTCATACACTTTTAGATAGAGCTCCACTTGGGATTCATTTTTGAAATAACTATAGAAGAATAAGCTTTTGCTATCACTCAGAGCATTAAGAAAGACCGAAGAGTAGGAATGCTGGCTTTGTGTTATGACTTCCAGTTTGGTTGCAGTTTTATATCAGTCAGAGGCAATACATTTTTAGGAAAATGTCTTTCGAAATCCTGAAGTATGATACAGAGAGCTTAAACTGATGGCAAGATTTAGGAAATTGATGTTTAAAGGGGGTTTGTAAAACAGGTGGCCTGAATATGCTGATACCCAGTATCCCAAGGGTAGTGCTACCAGATATTCTCTTCCAATAGTCAACTTCCTGGATTACATCCTATAAGTAAAAAAATGGATTGCTATTTCTGAATTTAAAGTTCAAACAGAAGAATTAATGACAAATCTGACCATGTGCTGAAATACACCTGTATAGGAGGTTATATGTGAGATTTTATTGTCTTTTTCAATATTTGTGAATTTGTCACTGATTTCACATACTGATTAAATACCAATGGAGTGGTTACTGTGAAGCTAAGATACTTCTGCTGATTGGTGAATTGTCTGCTGCTTTTTAAAAAAAAATGACTTAAAATTTTGCTATCTTTTAGATGTCTGTGTCCTGGCGTTAATTTTACATTAAATTGATACTAATGTTGAAGTATAATAACCAGAAAAGAAAGTGTTTGATGATACTATTTCCTAAAATTATTTTGGTAATTGATGCATGCTTACTATTTCAGAAAAAAGTCTTATTGTAGAAGGAAAAAGAGAAAAGAAAAAAGTGGACAGATTGACCATGCAAGTGTCCTCATTGCAGAAGGAACCCTTTACAGTTACACCAGGCAAGTTGTTTTAAATGTATTCATATTTTAAGGGTGAATTATCTTTTGTGTGAAGTCTTTATCAAATGTTAAATTAGAATGTTGTTCCTAAGAAAGGAAAGGATCAGTAGTTAATGTTGGTGGATCTGATAATTTGTCTGCTTCTACACTGTAGAATTAATGCAGTTTGACATCATTTTAACTGCCATGGCTCAATGCTGTGGAATCATGAGAGTTGTAGCTTGGTGAGGCAGCAGCAGTATTTGGCAGTGAAGACTAAGGACACAAAACTTCATCTCCCGTGATTCCATTGTGTTGAGCCATGGCAATATAAGTGGTATTAAACTACATTAATTCTACAGTGTAGATGCACCCTTTATTTGTTTCTGTGAATAAGCTGGCATTATATGGAAGTAAACAATAATTGTCTTTGCAGACAGTGAAGTTATCTAGAGGCTGAAAGGAAGTATCACTCAATGAGTTCCTCCTGCTTTGTTTTGTAGAATACTGCTCTCTTCCTTCTTCATACCAAATTTGTGTTTGCCTGACTCTTCTGCTTTTCTGTACAGGCTTAGAGTTTGTAAAGAACTGTCCTATTTCCTTTTAATTTGTATGAGTGTGATTTGGTGTTTCCTATTCCATAGCTGAAGTTGATCCCTGGCACTTAACTGATGAAATACATTGTTCACAATGCCAATAAAGAGACAGTTATTCTAGCTCCTGCATACAATAGATGTTCTACTGTTTGCACTCGATAATAAATACGTTTGATAGTAGTCATACACTGTAGACATGGACTGAAATTTACTACTTGACTGTGAAATTGGAGCATGTGTGGGGTCTAAGAGAAAATGTTTGTATAGAAAATGCTTTTGGGCCACATACTGTTTATTATAGATGATTAGTATGTGACTTAATAATGCAATAAATATGCATTCTCTCACTTCCTCATAAGTTTGATACATAAATTATTTAAACAGTTTTGCATGTAGATACCTAATATAGCACATTTTTCCTTTTTAGGAAAGGGACAAAAACTTTGTGAGATTGAAAGGATACACTACTTTTTAAGCAAGAAAAAAACAGATGAACTTCGAAATCTGCACAAGCTTCTTTACAACAGACCAGGAACAGTAAGAAGTCTCAAATAATGTATTCATTCAAGTTGGTTTGAAATTGATCCAGGATGTGGAATAGATTTGATTTTGAAAGCAGCAAACCTATACATTTCTAACTTTTTGAAATCAGTGGCAGGGATGTCCAGAAAAATGTCCTGCATCCAACAAATATTGTAGCCACAGCTATGCTTCTTGGCTTTGTTTTGAATACATGGCTCTCAGATCCCTTCCATTTCCCAAGCAGATTCTCAAATGTGGATTGCTATATTAAAAAGTTTGGATCTTGGTCACTTTTCTTTATAAAGAAGTCTGTAGCTACATCTGGTTTAAAGTGTCCAGCTTTTCCTCATTGATCCTGCTGTTAGGAGATTGTTCAGATTTTTGAACTTAAATATGTAGAATGTTTCTATTAAGAATTCTTGCCATCCAGTCATAACTTTTCCACAATATCCTTCTCTGTTAGTTTTTCTATCTCCCACTTCATACAGTCAGCACCTCTTGGAAACTAAGGAAGTTCAAGCTATTTTTTTCCTCTTGAGGCCCTAAAGATAGTTTATAGGCTTGCAGATTTTATCAAACCTTATGTACAGAGTGTTCCATGGAAGAAATGTATTTCTCCCAAGGAAATGTAAAGGTTAAGTAAGTTTCTTTGTAGAGTTCTCACCTCTCATTTCTCTCCTGAAGTTTCTACTGAGGCTCCTTCTACAGTGCTATATAATCTGGATTATCTGTTTGAACTGAATTATAAGAGTCCACACTGCCATATAATCCAGTTCAAAGCAGATAATCTGGATTTTATGTGTCAGTGTAGAAGGGCCTGAGTAAATATGAAGAATATGAACTCATGAACTCCAGCAGTCATGTCTTTCTCTACTAAACTGCATTTGATTTTGAAAAGAGTCAAACTAAAAATAAGAGTTCTGCTATTTCTAAAATTCATGTATTTTACCATTCATTGTAGGTTGCCTCACTAAAGAAGAATGTAGGCCAATTCAGTGGGTTCCCATTTGAAAAAGGAAGTGACCTATACAAGAAAAAAGAAGAAATGTTGAAAAAGTAAACTTTTAAAACTTCTTGACAATTTCAACTGGTATAATTTATGATAATGTATACAATTTCATGTTAAGTGGTGCAACTGCTTGGAACCCAGTGTTCTCTTCAACAATGTAATTCAGTACATAACTCTTCATACAAATATCTATAGCCCAAATTAGAATCTCTACTTTTATCAGCAGTGGTATATAATTTTATTTTAGACAGTAGGTGCATAGCCATTGGAATAAACAGATTGCATGACAGATCACTTTCTCTAGTTTGACAGCTTTAAATAATTTCATAGCCTATGTTTTGGAGGAATAACAACAAACAGATACAATATTCAGTGGTGTAATTGTAAAATCGTAGGAAGTGCAGATGCTATCAAATATCTGTTTATTTAGCAATATATTAACATATGTGTATTAACAACTTAAGCTGCTTTGTAATTTTGGATGTCAATACTCAGATAGACTAAGGAGACATTAAATGTACCTACCCATATTGAAGAAGTATATTTCTCTATAGATACAGAAATGCAGTGCTAAAAAGTATTTGTGAAGTTCTTGATTTGGAAAGATCAGGAGTTAACAGTGAATTGGTGAAACGAATCTTAAACTTCTTGATGCATCCAAAATCTTCTGGCAAGGTGAGAAGATATAATAAACTGCATATTTTGTTTGCTATGAAGCAGAATAATTTGCCATGAATGTTTTGTTTATTGTACAAATATTATATTATATATACTACAGTCAGAAATCCTGGAAAATCTTAGAGACAGTATTTGGCCCCCTAGGACACCGTGAGCTGCACTAGTTTTAGGATAGAGTTAGAGAGAGTGAATTAAAACCTGAAGTGTTTGGCTTCTTGGCCCACTCCTTCTGAATGCCATGCCGAATAATAATAATAATAATAATTATTGTTATTATTTTTAATAATATTTTTTTGCTGTGTCATAATAAAAATAATAATAATAATAATTCATTTGTTCTGTATCCTTATGCTCAAACAGTAGACAGATTTATATACACAGTAAAATGATACAAACGATGTGTCTTACGAAATGAACATGAGTCCACAAAACCTCATAATAACTTATGATAAAAATGTTTTTAGTCCAAAAAATGCTTACAAGATTCCTTTATCTGTTTTTATGCTGAAATAGCTTTGTTTTTGCTACAGCTGTCTCTGTGTTTTTATTTAAAAGAAACATGCAATCTTTCATGTTAAAAATGGCATGTGGTATGACACTTTGAAAAAGGTTAAGTAATTAGATGACAACACTTGGTGTGATCTGACAGGAAAGGGCAATAAAACTATAATTATTTTATATTTAATAGCAATTGCCAAAATCCAAAAGAGCCCCTAGCAAAGGTGGCAAGAAAGAACGCAGTAGTTCTGGAACAGCGCGAAAAGCCAAAAAGACTAAAGATCCAGAGATCCTGTCAGATGAATCTAGCAGTGAAGAAGATGAAAAGAAAGAGAAAGATGAATCATCTGAAGAAGATAAAGAAAGTGAAGAAGAGGTACTACTGAGATTACCTGTATTGAAACCAGATTATAGTAGTCTCTCTTAATTTGTTCAATGGGCTGTAGTTCATTGGGCCTTTTTATTACCCATAAAGCATTCATCACTTAAGCACCTTGAAACACAATTCTAGATTTCATTGGAAGTCTTTGCTTCTCTTGAGTGATTCTTGGGCTACGATTACAGAGTAAAAGCTGTAATTCCGTAATCATATTCTTTCTATAGTATTCATGATAGAAGAGATACTTGGTGCTCTCAGATGGTGCTTGGCCATACCTCCATGCAATATTAGAAATTCCAGATAGCATTTACTTGTAAGCATGTGTTTCCCATTCCTTTCATTTTGGTCTCCTTATCACCAAAAACCTGTTAAGTAGGAAAAGCACATTGCTGTAAGCTATGAACAGGATTGCTATGCACTGTCCACTCCTGTCAGGAAAAAAATACATTGAAAGATATTCTGTCTATACCAAAGGAAGGGGAAGGAATGATGGGATTGTAGTCAGAGTTTAACTTTATCGCTTTCCTTTATTCTGTAACTGCATCTTTGCTCCAGTAGTTTGGTTAGTGTCTGCTCGTTCCACACAAAACATAGTGACAGAGCAATGGCTGAAAATACTAGGAGTTGTATATCTGGAAGCACTCCCTGAATTTTTAAAATGGTCTAGATTGCGGCAAACTCAGTAACACCTTTCTTCTAGGAATTTACCATGAGTTCAGTAGGTTTCAAGTAATTGTAGCCTGTAAATTTAGGGACAAAACGCTTTTTGCAGATCTCAGGCTCCCTGTACATAATACAAGAATGATGCAAAAAAAAAATCAATTGTCTAATAAAGTGGGAGTTTAAGTAGAACTGGAGATAGATAACACTATGTAACAAAATTTGAAAAATGTTATGTTCCTAGTTTGAAAATGTTATTTCCTGCTTAATTGTGTGATACTTACTTTGAAAGTAGTTGTTATACTCTAGAACAGGGGTCCTCAAACTTTTTAAGTGGAGGGCCGGTTCATGGTCCCTCAGGCTGTTGAGGGGCCAAATTATCATTTGAAAAAAAACACTAACAAATTCCTATGCACACTGCACATATCTTATTTGTAGTGCAAAAAACCAAACAAACCCCAACAACAACTATTTATTTATTTGCTACATTTATACCCCACCCTCTCTCACCCCGAAGGGGACTCAGAGCGGCTTACAAGTTGTATGTACATACAATATATAATATTATTGGCATAGCATAATATTAGCATTATGTATTACTATATTATCCCATACCACTATACCATAATATTATTAGTAATATTACATTTAATATATAATTAATATTATTATATCATATAATTATTAGTATTATATTGTATTACATTATAATATTAGTATCAATATTATATGTATACACAATGTATTCAATTATTACCATAGCACAGTATTAGTAAATGAAAGAACAATACAATATTTAAAAATAAAAACAATTTTAACCAACATAAACATATCAGGATTTCAATGGGAAGTCTGGGTCTGCTTCTGGCCAATGAGAGAGCCAAGTTAAGTAGGATTGTTGGTATTGTGTGCCTGCAAGTCATTTCAGACTTTGGGTGAGGCGAAGTCTAAAACTAAGAGCGGGGGCCAGGCAAATGACCTTGGAGGGCCACATCCGGCCCCCGGGCCTTAGTTTGGGGACCCCTGCTCTAGAAACTTCATTTTTGTGGCTGCCATTTCTAACCTTTCAATGTGTCATTTTAACCTTTCATATGCCATTTTTAACCTTTTGTGCAGACCACAAAAACAGTTTTTGCAGTTTAATAAACCTTCCCCATGTTTTTATGATAGAACCAGTTAGGAAATGACATTTATAATCCAGGAACAAAACATAGTGTAATGTAGTTGTCACGTCTCTGACTGGAAGGTATATGCGCTTTTCCTTTTTGTAAGCGGCATGCATTGTAGTTTTTAAAGTTCTTGATTTCCCCTACAGCAACCTAAAAAGTCATCAAAAAAAGAAAAGCCCAAACAGAAGACAGCTTCAAAAAGCAAAAAGGGCACAAAAACTGCTTATGTCAAGAAAGCAGATAGCAGCACAACCAAGAAGAATCAGAACAATTCCAAAAAAGGTAAGCCCATATTTCAGAGAGTGCATCTGAGAGGGTTGGAATAGATGGCCAATGTGGTTTCTTCCAATTCTATTATTCTATGATTCTAAGGTCCTGCAGCAGAACTAGGATCCCCTTGAATAAGAGGAAACATTTAATGTAGCACAGTGACTAACTACACTAATCTTTAGAACTGTTATCTAGTGTTTCTGTTTTTCCACGTTCATCACTGAGTGTGCCAAGTATGGTAGCAGAAACCTCACCTTATCTCGCTGGAAACAGATCCCCTGAAAAAGTAATGGTTGAGCACAACTTCATACAAGTGCTCATGACTCCACAATTGAAGCTTGCTAGGAGTCTTCTAAGTTTCAGTTCTTAATCTTTCAGTAATGTTATGTTATATTACAGTGGAAGATAGAAGGGGCCATTATTTTTAAAAGCTGATCAGAGTAGAGTTCAAACATTATACCAATTGAATACATGCTCTCATTACACTTGAAGACATTTTCCACACCAATTGAGCTTATCCTGCTTCAATAATGGGATAGTTGGATCAACGGTCCAGAGGCCACTATGACTACAGAGAAACAATGTTTTACAAAATAAAACATCCAAAACAAAACTGAAGGAATTATAATAAGAAGCAAAGGCAGCTAGAGAAAAAATACTCTTGTTGTATACCTTCAGGTTGTTTCCAAATCTATTTAAGTTTTTGTGTTAACTTTCCTCTGAGAGTGTGTGACTTGCCCAAGATTACCAAGCTTTGAACTCTGGTCTCCAGAGACAGTCCAGCACTCAAACCACCACACCATGCAGAAATGCTAGTACAGTTCTAGGGATCTACAAAGATTGAGACTTTATTGAAAAGACGGGAAAAACATTTGAAAGGTAAACAAGTGGTTTGTATAGGCGGTAATGAAGGACACTTCTTTTGTGCATGTCTATACAAGAGCAGCAGGAGGAATGAACAGTGGGTTCAAGAAGAACATTGGCTAAGGATGGGTACAGTTGGAGGATCAGATAAGAGCAGTGAAAAAATAAATCAAACCTCACAAACCCAGATAAGAGCAGTGAAAAAAGAAATCGAACCTCACAAACCCATTTTGAAACCTTACTTTGGAAATTTGTAGTGATTTCCTGTTTGATATGTGAGAACAATTATTTAAGAAGTTGAGACTTCAAAAGCACTTTTCACTAGAATTTGCAGCTCTTTAGGTCCATACATAAATGTTGATTTGTGAGAAAGGAAAATGACAAATCATTATTCATATTTCGATTACCAAATATTTTTATTTTAGAAAGTGAATCTGAGGATAGTTCTGATGATGAGCCTTTAATTAAAAAGGTGAAAAAACCACCTACAGATGAAGAACTGAAAGAAACAGTGAAGAAGCTGTTAGCTAATGCAAACCTAGAGGAAGTTACTATGAAACAGATTTGTAAAAAGGTATGTATGTGGCCTATGTGTTTAGTATTCTAGCTATATTGTGTGTTTCATACGTTCTTGCACTCCCTTCATACAAGAAGAGATTGAAGTGAATTCAGTATTTCCCTTCTGTTTTTGTTGACAGCCATCTAAATTGTGTGTGTATACAGAAGCCTTTAGGGGTGCATCTCAAAAGACAGTTAACAAGTTATCTTCCTTGTGTGTATGTAAGTTCCCAGATCCTTCCCTTCTTCCAAGATTCTCAAGGCAGGAATGTAGTCTTTTCATCTCCATTCTGCCCCCTTTTCTTTTTGTAACAACACTGAGGCCTGCAACAAGGTTCCCCGGGACATTCTCAAAGAACCCAAAGGGTGCTTGCCAATGGCTTCTCTTCATCCTGGAGAAAAATGACTAGTGGCGTGCTGCAGGGTTCCCTCCCATGCCTGGTGCTATTCAGTATCTTTATCAATTACTTGGACGATGGAATAGAAGGCATACTTATCAAATTTACAGATGACATCAAATTGGGAGTAGTAGCTAATACCCCAGGGCACATGATCAGAATCCAAAATAACCTTAACAGATTAAAGAGCTGGGCTGAAACTAGCAAAATTAATTTCAACAAGAAGAAATGTGCAGTGCTACACTTTAGTAACAAAAATAAAATACATAGATATAAGATGAAATGGTGAAATGGTCCATGTGAAAGAGATCCAGGAGTTGTCGAAGGCTTTCATGGCTGGGATCACAGGTTTTCTCCATACCTCACAACCCTGAGATCCAGGAGTCTTAATAGACCACACGCTGAACAGGAATCAGTGCATTGCAGCAGCTAAAAAAGCCAATGCGATTCTAGGCCGCATCAATAGGAGTATAGTGCTAGGACTGAGGGAAGTCATAGTCCCTCTCTATTATGCTTTGATCAGATGTCACCTGGAATAACACTGTGTCCCATTCTGGGTACCACAATTCAAGAAGGATATTGACAAGCTGAATGTGTCCAGAGAAGGGTGATCAAAATGATCACTGGTTTGGAAACCAAGTCCTGTGAGGAGCAGCTTAGGGTATGTTTAGCTTGGAGAAAAGAAGTCTGAGGGGGGACATGGTAGCCATGTTAAAATATTTGAAAGGAGGTAACATTGAAGAGGGGGCAAGCTTGTTTTCTGTTGCTCTGGAGACTAGGTCACGGAGCAATGGATTCAAAATGGAGGAAAGATTCCATTAGGAAGAATTCCCTGGTGGTAAGAGCTGTTCAGCTGTGGAATATGCTGCATCAGAGTGTGACTCTTTCAACTCTGATTCTATGAGGGAAAGGTTAAAGGGAGGTCTAGAGGCTGACCAGACACTGCGTTCTTTTCTTTTTATAACAACCCTGAGCAATTGCTGAGCAGAGATCTGAACTTTGTGCTCCTAATTTTAGTGTGGGAAGTCTGGTTTCAAACTGAATATTGTATCTTCTCTGTCCTCTGCAATACATAGTAAAGTAGTGATTATTTGTTCAACTTCTTTCTGCTCAAGCATTCATTAATTCATGCTTGTCAAAAGAGCTGGAGCAGGAAATTGGAATATCGAGGGGGAAAGCTGAAACTTGAGATCAGTCCTGACTTTCCATTGTCGAGTGGAATTGCAGATTTAACCAGTACCACTAACTGTAATCCATATAAATCCTATAGTGCTTGTAGCAGCTGAGGGGGATAATGACATACTTTAATTCCCCTGGTGCAGTAGTCCCATTACAATTCCCCACCCTGTTAACTTGCTATTAAGAAGTTTCAAACATGCAATAATTGGTTCTAATTTTATCATTAATCACCAGAAAAGTGTTTGACTTAACTTTTTTTGTTAACTTGGCTGTTGCAGGTATATGAAAACTATCCCTGTTATGATTTGTCTGGCAGAAAAGAGTTCATCAAAAAGACAGTGACAGAGGTAAATACTTGATCATTTGGTTATGCAGTTGCAAAAACAAGCTGCTCTTAACATTTGGAGATCTTGGGTAGTAAAAAAGTATCACATGCCAAACTTTTGAAATCACCTCTGAATTTAGCCATTGGCATGCTTAGCTGCAATTCAGTACAGTAGTTTTTAGATAGATTTGCTTAGTTCCATTTGAATCTTAGTTGTGTATGAACTGTGGACATTTAAAGGCTTAACTTGAGCTTGAATATTTTCTGGGAAGTAACTCCTTTAATTTCTCTAGAACTTCCTTCCAAATCATCTTGTAGAGTTTACAGCATTGGTAATGTGTCTTGTGGGAAAGGGGATTTATAAAGTAGTCAAAAGATTAAAAATACCCAAACTCTTCTCTTTTTAGCTCATTTCATGATCTAATGAGAAGGAACGAAGTCTCCAGAGAAGTTCCCATGGATTTAAATATTTTACAAACACCAGCAAAAATATTTTTGTCTCTTCTTTATTTTTTGTTTTGCCTATTTGGTACAGTGTAGTATTAAGTCAGGGATGATTCTACTAGCTTGATGCTCTGAGTGTTTATGGAAATTATTTTATCTTTTAAAAACTGCAGTTAAGTTTCTCCATGGTAATAACATGTTATCCGCTTATACTTGGTACATCATGTAGATGTACTATAGCTGTTATAGATTTTGGTATATTGCACTGTAAAGATATTTTTTAAAAGATCAGTTAATATGAAAACTGTTGTATCTGTATATACACATGCAGCAATTGTCAAAAACTACAGTATCAAACATTACATTTATTTGGAATATGTATCAACTTACTAAAATCTGGAGTAAGGCGGATGTCTCAACTAGAAATGACCTAAATTATTTTGTACTATCTTGCATGTGTATACATCTGAACATTTTCAAAGCATGATAACTCATAAATGTTATTTTTGTACTTTTAAAAACTTTATGTTTGTATATAAGCTTAATTCAGATGTTTTTTGTCTAAAAAAGGAAAATCATTGTGTTTTTAATGGATTTATAACCAATGTCAGTGTTCATGAAAGAGGCTAGGATTAATTAGGAGGCAAGTATAATGACGGCAAAAAAGCTGGCATTAGTTTATTTTGTAAAGAAATTGTTAATTCATTAATAATTTTCAGTGTTTAACAGGGTAGAGGGGGATCTGGCTGAAATCCAAAGGCTTTACTTGATGCCCTTTATGCTGAGGTTTCTATATAGATAAAAACAAATACATCATTGACTTCCAAACTATGTCTTCCCTTTGTTAAGTAGCCATGTTTACTGTATGTTCTTCCAGCTGTTTCTGGGCAATACATGACCAAGAAACCAAGTGGTTCCTTTGATAAAGAAAATAACTTTTGTGGTATATGCTGGCCAATTTAGTATTGTTGTGGCTTAGCTGTATCTGTAACAAAAGTATATTCAAATATGGGATGATAGTTAAGTGTATTGCTAATCATCATTTATGAAAATCCCATTAATTTCAGTTTTGTTTGTTCTAGTGGAGACTGATACTAAATTCAACCCAGAGGTTTAAATTGCCAGTCTGTCACATTGAATCACTTGCTGAATGATAAGTAGAGCCCATTGAATCAGTACATTCATTCAAGTTGTGACTAGCAATTGGATTTGACCCAATAAACTGGAACATCTGTCTGAATAAAAACCTGAGAGGTTATGTCAGGGGTGTTACCCACGGGCTGTGATGACTATGACTATGTGATTTCCAGTCTTGCAGTCTGTGGCAGGTTTTGTAATTCCACCACAGGGTTAAATTCAGTCTTGGCCCTGTGTAGAGTAACCCCACTGAAATTATGATATTCCATTTACTTTGTGTACAAAAAGTCCCATTCATTTCAGCAGGCCTACTCCAAGTAGGGGTAATGTTGCATTTAGCCCAGTTATTAATGCATTTTATTGATTAAGAAATAAGTACATGCCCACAAAATATGATCATGAGTTAAAACTCCACGAACAAATGCCAAATAAGTATGTGTCATAATGTGAAGTCCAATTAATTTCTCAATGACTGTATTGATTATAAGCACAGCAGGTTTTAAGATATCATAGAAATTTGTGGTTGAGGAATCAAAGATGGTAGATCTATATTCTAAAAACATTTGGCAATTAGTAAGCTGATCCATCTTCGTCGTTTTTACCACTTTCTTTGCATGTAATACTTTATATTATAGCTGAGTGTAATTGAGTTTTGTATTCAATAAATGTCTTTTTAAAAATGTATATTTTGATACTTTAATACATGTACAGTAAAATTAATACAGAACCAATGGTGGCTTGTTGTGTGTCATCTGCAGAAACCTTTCCTTGTTTTATAATGTACTAGCTGTGCCCGGCCATGCGTTGCTGTGGCGAAGTATGGTGGTATGGGAAATAAAGTATTGAGGAATTGGTGGTAGTTAAGGTAAAGGGTAAAGGTTTTTTCCCTGACATTAAGTCCAGCCGTGTCTGACTCTGGGGGTTGGTGCTCATCTCCATTTCTAAGCCGAAGAGCTGGCGTTGTACTTAGACTCCTCCAAGGTCATGTGGCCGGCATGACTGCATGGAGCACCGTTACCTTTCCGCTGGAGCAGTACCTATTCATCTACTCTCATTTGCATGTTTTTGAACTTTAGGGTTGGCAGAAGCTGGGCTAACAGTGGGGGCTCTCTCTGCTCCCTCAATTCAAACCTGCGACCTTTTAGTAATGATAGTAATAATAATGACTTTGGTAATACACACTGCTTCACTTCCTTCTCAGTGTGGAAGAGGCCTAAGTGAGGCCTAATTCTGCCTGTCCCCTGGGCTGAGTGGGTTGCTAGGAGACCAAGTGGGCGGAGCTTAAGCTTTCTAACTGGTAGCAATTGGATAAAAACAATTATTCCTCTCCCTCTAATTAGGACTTTATTTTTCTTTTCTTTTTGTTGTATGAACGTAGAGGCATGGATGAGGGGTTGTGCTGCCAAGTTTAGTGTTTCTGGGATGTGTAGTTTTGTTGTTTTGTCCTAGGCCGAAATTTCATTACCCTTTTATATATATAGACTAGAGTAAGCAAACTCAGAGGATGAAGCAAATACTTCATTGCTGGAAGTCCCAGCACATCAGAACTTCTTTAAAATTTAGCAGACTGTGAAGTACCTTAAGAAAGTTTTTCCATAGCAGCAGTTATTAGCATAAATCCAGCATAGCCTTAGCTAGAGCACACCCACTGAAATAGCTGTTTAATAGTTGCTTCAGTAGATGTATTGTAAATGGGACTAGCAGTTAGATTCAGACCACTCTGGGTAAATACACAAAAGGGCACTTAAAGTGTGTCTGGAGAACAACTACAAAAGGAGTACAGTGCTTTTACAGAAGCCTCCCACAGGATGGTAAAACATCAAACATCCGAGCATCCCCTGGGCAACCTTCTTGCAGACGGCCAGTTCTCTCATACCAGAAGCAACTTGCAAATTTCTCAAGTCGCTCCTGACAAGGGAAAAAATCAGAAGGAAAATTTGCTATGTGATATGAGAGCTTGGTCTATGTCACACTACAGAACTGTAATACATTGAGACTACAGTTGGCCCTCTGTCTGGTTTCAACCTTACATGCCTTGAAATTAAAAAAAAATTGAAAAGGCAAACTTTGCCGTTTTATTTCATGGATACCAATTTTACTACGCCATTGTGTATAATGAAACTTGATCATCCATGGATTTCGTATCCATGATGGATCCTGAAACCCAAACAGCAGGCGATACTCCGGGATTTGTACTTGGTTGAGATGCTAGAACTCTCTGTCAGAGGATTCTAAATGCCTCATGAAACTTCAAATCCTAAACTTGGGGAGAAAAGTAGCAGTGGCAATAAAAGTGGACATAGTTTCCTATAATTGTATGTAAATTGTGAAATATATTGGAAGAAAACTATAGCATGAAAGATACCCTTGTGAGGTTTGTTTCTAAAAGGTACCAAATCTATCTGAACAAAGTGCTGAAAATGCATTCTTTTGCTATAAAATGGAATTTTCCAAGCACTGTACTGAAGTGATTAGATAAGTTTTAATAGTTTTGATTTGTGTATTATAGTCTACTCCTCGCCAATAATGTGCTGCCACCTGTAACTCATGATTCCTTTTTTGGGGATTTGGTACTTTTTGGAAACAAATTCCACATTTAGAAGCCTTCCGCCTGCTGGATTTAATTTTAGAAATAGCTGTTCATTCTGGAGGGCATTGCCTTTAACCTTGTCAGTAGTAAACTTTAGTCCTATCACAACAAAGTTCTTGTAGGCTGTTTAAGAGTTTCTTTTAAGTACTATAAGGCGTTGGGGGGGGGGGGGGAAGCAAAGGTCAGAAAAAGATGCCAATTCATTGTATTGAGTGAATGCATGGCAGGGAAGTGGTACCATAAATACTGGTTCCATACCCTTGCCTTCATACCCAAATACATGAAGACAGCTTGTCCATGCACCAATTCTCATATGCTTGACTACTGCATAATTTGAGCTTGGTCTTGTGGAAGGTAACAGGTGTATTTGGCTGAACTTGCAGACCATGCAGGAGCCTGCATGTTGAATCAGGTAGAGAAGTCAATTGGGTTGTGGATCACTGTATTTTAGGAAGGGGGGTCTTTGTGTAGTATAGAAAGCAGCAGCCATTTCCCCTCTAGTTGCTAGCACAGTTGCAAAATGATCACAATTTTTATAAATTCTCCACAAATGTTTTTTCATAGAATAGAGTGACACTTGAAGAAGCAATTTACATAGACAATTATATGAACATAAAGCAGGGCAAAGGAAGTGTAACCTGTGGACCTCGTGCAACCCCAGTGCCCCACTCCTATGGTCCCAAAGCTCCCTAATTCACAAATGTTTATATTTTCCACTGATTTGAGGGCAATACTCTCATTAAACATACCCCCAAACCATCTGGAAATACAATTTTCCCACTCAAAAGAACTAAACAAACAAACCAAAAACTGGGTCAAAAGTGGAACAATTACAATTAGAGTACTCAAAATGTGACAGCCAAAAAATGGTCACTGCTCTTCACTGAAATTGTCTACCCTCAAAGAAATAAAAAATACGTATTAGACTGGAGATGCCAAGAGGGATAAATTTATGCTTACACTTTTGTTTAAATTAGACGTTAGGCATTTTGCATATTAAATCTGCTTTTCTGAATAGCTTATTATACTGCTATAGTGTCCTACTATAACATAATACAAAATATAAAAAGAGCTGAGAGAATTCAATAGAGACTTTACTGACAGCCTATATTGTATCATGACCACTGCCAAAGAATAATTGTATACCTTGGTTAACAAAGAGTCTGACATAGAAGCTCCTTTTACAATGCTCTTTATGTCCACCCAGGGCTCTCATTCCACTTCTTTTGTCTAGCTGGAAATTATTTATCAGCAAAGGAGAGACGGAGAAAAAGCTTGAGTTGGGAAAGAATGGGATTTTCTCATAGTTATTTCTATAACAGGGGGAATGCTTGCTTCTTCAACTGCAACCAGAATGGAAGTCATGAATGGAGGATCGTGAAAGGAAAAGCCATCCTGGATGCATTTTATATAGAGTTTTCAGGCGGTCTCTAGAAGGTTAAAAACGTTTACTTAAGATTTATTTGACCTGGTTGAGATGCAGAAACGTATTCTTACTCTTTATTATTTCTTCTGTTACTAAATTTTCTGGTAAATAATGCCCCCAAACTATTTCATTAACTAGACCTATATTTTTATATAGATTTAAACTAGAAGACAATTGCATGGCAGGGTGTTCGATTGGATGAGTGTGGGCCAGCAGCAGGAACCTTCCTCAATGGTGTAAATAAAGGAGGGGAGGGCAAGCACAAATGGACTAGGAACTGAAGATTAGGACATCAATAAATTCTTGGGACAGAATTCTCAATCACGTTTCCCTTAGCAGCCGAAGGGTAGGACGTAAGGTAACTACTACAGCTTTACCCTCACCAAGTTCATTGCCAAGTGAATTACGCATTATAGTCCACCTGTTAGTGAAAAATTGTAGAGTTTAATTAGGTAACATCAATAAAACTTGCCCATGGTTAATCCATTCATGTGTGTTGCCTCTTTATTTGCAGGGGTTGCACGGCAATAGCATCTGATGGCCCACAACTAATTGTTGCTTCTGAACTGCTGTCTTCTGTTTCCAAATTGCTTGTATTCAAAAATGTCTGATTGTCCCATGAAATAATTCAAAAGATTGCAGAGGTTGCATTGAACATGTCAAATCCTGTGCTTTTGAGGCATTTCCCATTTTTATTGGTGTCCTTTAGTAACACTCACCTCCGGACGGAAAGACCAGTGTTCTCCAGAGGCTTGCATTGCCGCCAGCCTGCAGCAGGGAGGGGCTTAAGGAAGTCTCCTTCGATTAACCCCTGCCCACAGTATTCGACCTCTGGCAGCACAAGGAGGAGGGTGCGCGTGCTGCTACTCGGATCAGTCCAGTTCTTCGGAAGGGTTTGGAGCCAGGAGGGTTGGGAGTGGGCTCAAGCCTTGACCCCTGCTTGCCTCCTTCCCTCATTCATTGTTGATTGCATTGGGGTGGTGCCATTTCTCGCCTAATATTACTCCTTCCCTTGGGAGTTTGGGGTTACTTATTTACTCTACTTATACACCGCCCTTCTCATCCCTGAAGAGGGACTCGGGGTGGCTTACAAACTATGGCAATAATTCAATGCCAGATTCAGACAATAACAATAGTAAAATACAATATTATAAATCTACAAAACATATACATGTCAATTAAAATAATCTTTCAATGATTAAAACATAGCTAACATATCAAAAGTCTGTCACGGAGATTTGTAAACCAATTGCTTAGCCGTACTTCCATCATGCTTGGGGTGGGGTGGGGGCAGGGCTGCTCTCTACTTCTGCGATAATAATCTGCAGGTCTCCCTGGGTGGGTCTCCTTTAGGCCGCACCGCTTCTACTCGCTGGAGGCTTCCTTTTTTTTTTTCTACTGCTGCTACGTCCTCGATCTTGCAGCTGAGATGTGCAGTTCCTCCACCACCTCTGCCCTCCTGGCCTTTGTCGGGCCATAGCCAGGGCTCAAGGTGCATAGTTCTGCCACTGACTCCTTCACTCTCCTGGTCTTCAGGCCGTAGCCAAGGCGTACATTCCCGCTGCCACTCCTTTGCCCTTACGGCCTCTTCAAGCCACAGCCAAGGTTGCTTGAGGCACATTTTTCCACCGTTGCCTCCTTTGCCATTCATGCTGAGAGTCGGGTTCTCTGTCTCCACCTTCCTTGGGGTTGGTCGTTGCTTTCTACTCCTGGGGCAGACCTTGTAAGGCTGCCCTGTGCCTTCATGCCTCATGGCTGCTCCATAGGGGCAGCCTTGTAGGTCAGTGCGGCCTAGTAGGCCAAGAAGGCCAAGCCTGGGGGGGCGGGGGTTAGGCCTCAAGCCTGTCTGGTTTTAGGCACTCTGAAGTGGGGCCTCAAGCCTGCTTGGGTTTTTAAGATTCTAAGCCTCCCTGAGTGAGGCCTTGCGTCCTTATCAGGCCTTAACGGCCAACTTGGCCTAGTCACACACATGCTTTTGTCGGGCGTTGTGGTCACATTGTGGTGGCCATTTTGTGTCACCTTTCGTAGTCTGCCAGCCAATTTAGGATCCTCACCTCCCACTCTTTAACCAGCTGCTTTCAATTGCTGCTTTACTTACCTAGACAATTCATTGCTCATCTTTGCTATACAGTTACTAATTCGTTATAGCTGAGTCTGCTTGCTGTATTTTCCATATAAGCAGTAATTCATTCACAGCTAAATCTGTTTGTTGTCTCTAGTTAATCAAGATGCTGCCCAAAAAAGTTTGCGGAGGCCCAAAAGGAAAGTGGCCGGCTCCAAAGGCACCCAAGCGTCCTGCACCTAAGGAGACTGACCGGTACAGTTCCGACTCTGACACAGAGGAGAAGATGGCTGAGCAGGACTTTATCTTAGCCAAGATTGAAGAATTTGAGAAGAGACATGTGTCTCCTCGGTTCACTGGTAACAAAACAAGGGTAGAGGGAAAAGAAAGTTTTAATAAGTCCATATTGTCCCGTTTAGCTGCAGTGGAAGAGTGCATGGATGCGGAGGATGTGGCCAGCCCTAACATTACACAAGCTGATGATGTCCATCCTGAAGCGGTGGTCGCTAGGGTGCCTGCTAGCGTAGATGAGTCAGCAACTCTTGATATTTTTGGTAGTAGGTCAGCTTTGCCTTGGGTTTGGGCATCCATAGGGCAACAGGCCTCTCATGCGAGCAGAGGGAGTGGTTCAGATAACACAGTGCCTTTAGCTGGCCATATTCCCCATACTAGCCACTCCATTGCTCCTTACGGAGTTAACTTGTGGCATCACTTGAATGAAGCAGCCAACAGCGCAGGCCAGTTTACTTATTCTCCCTTGGGACAGGTTGGGGATGCCCTTGCGGGCAGTAATGCGCTACATTTGAACGTGGCATCCGCCAATGCAAACCAGTTTCTTTACCCTTCCTTACCAACTACGGGGGGTTGGATGGAGCCAGACCCACATACCTCTTGGCCCTTTACCACAGCTATGCAGCCGGCAGATAATTTGGCTGGCCAAATTCATGCTCTGCCATATGCATCAGGGGACCTTGATTTGATGCTAGGTGACCATTTGACAGCAAGAACTATTGAGAAAATACTAAAAGGCGAATACATTGATGTTTTTTCCCTCCTATTCAGAGAGGTTGAGAAAAAGGATTGGGAGGTTATGGATGACAAGGAAAGAGGCAAAGTCAAAAAGAGGAAGGTGGACCGTAACTGGCGAAACTGGCATTCAGGTTTCCTCATAGAATCATAGAATAGAATCATAGAATAGTAGAGTTGGAAGAGACCACATGGGCCATCTAGTCCAACCCCCTGCTAAGAAGCAGGAAATCGCATTCAAAGCACCCCCGACAGATGGCCATCCAGCCTCTGCTTAAAAGCCTCCAAGGAAGGAGCCTCCACCACGGCCCCGGGGAGAGAGTTCCACTGTCGAACAGCTCTCACAGTGAGGAAGTTCTTCCTGATGTTCAAGTGGAATCTCCTTTCCTGTAGTTTGAAGCCATTGTTCCGTGTCCTAGTCTGCAGGGCAGCAGAAAACAAGCTTGCTCCCTCCTCCCTATGACTTCCCCTCACGTATTTGTACATGGCTATCATGTCTCCTCTCAGCCTTCTCTTCTGCAGGCTAAACATGCCCAGCTCTTTAAGCCGCTCCTCATAGGGCTTGTTCTCCAGACCCTTAATCATTTTAGTCGCCCTCCTCTGGACGCTTTCCAGCTTGTCAACATCTCCCTTCAACTGTGGTGCCCAAAATTGGACACAGTATTCCAGGTGTGGTCTGACCAAGGCAGAATAGAGGGGGAGCATAACTTCCCTGGATCTAGACGCTATTCCCCTATTGATGCAGGCCAGAATCCCGTTGGCTTTTTTAGCAGCCGCATCACATTGTTGGCTCATGTTTAACTTGTTGTCCACGAGGACTCCAAGGTCTTTTTCGCACACACTGCTGTCAAGCCAGGCGTCCCCCATTCTGTATCTTTGATTTCCATTTTTTCTGCCGAAGTGAAGTATTTTGCATTTGTCCCTGTTGAACTTCATTTTGTTAGTTTTGGCCCATCTCTCTAGTCTGTCAAGATCGTTTTGAATTCTGCTCCTGTCTTCTGGAGTGTTAGCTATCCCTCCCAGTTTTGTGTCGTCTGCAAACTTGATGATCGTGCCTTCTAACCCTTCGTCTAAGTCGTTAATAAAGATGTTGAACAGAACTAGGCCCAGGACGGAGCCCTGCGGCACTCCACTTGTCACTTCTTTCCATGATGAAGACGACGCATTGGTGAGCACCCTTTGGGTTCGTTCGCTTAGCCATTTACGCTGGAGTCATAGTTCTCATTTACGCTGGAGTCATAGTTCGAGTTCAGCCATGGCGAGCATACTCCTTGATCAGATATATGGACATAATACATAGAGCGTATGGGGATTTTGATGGTCTCGCATGGCTATCTTACGATGAAGCTTTCCGTATGAAAGCGGCTCTGTACCCTTCACTACAGTGGGACATTTTCCATGCTCAGTTGTGGATGCATTTGATGACCCCCGCCAGACCCATTCAGGGAGTGCGAACTCCTAGCGGTCACATTATGCAGACACACCCCACAGCTCCCACGGCAAAAAGCCAGTCAGGTCAGTCACACATTAACCGGCTGTGTTGGGAATTTGGCACACAAGGGGCTTGCAACAAGCGTATATGTTGGTATCGCCATGAATGCTCTCTGTGTAAGGGACCCCATTCCTTTCGTAATTGTTCCAAAGCAAAGGGGAATCGGCGGGGCCAGAGCTACAACAACCAATGGTTGCTTCGGAGCTGCTGTCTTCCGTTTCCAAATTGCTTGTATTCAAAAAAGGGCTGATTGTCCCCTGAAATAATTCAAGAGATTGGAGAGGTTGCATTGAACATGTGCTTTTGAGGCATTTCCCATTTTTATTGGTATCTTTTAATAACACTTACCTCTAGACAGAAAGGCTAGCCATATGACCAGAGCACTGGTCTCCTTGAGGGGACGGATTCAAAGACTCCCCTCTGGTCAGGTGCTTTGCCCAATGGTTGGCTTGTCAGGTAGTCAGAGAATGATACCTGGCCTCATGCCATTGCCCATGTCGTAGTGCTCCCCCACAACTAGTTACTTAGTTCAATTACCAGTTTTTAATAGGTCAATAAATGGCCCATTATTTCTCCATATCTGTGTCTGGTCTCTTATTTCACAAAGGAGATTCAAAGGTGCTTAGGATTACAGCCTATATGCACAGTGAATACAGGCTGTAATTCCAAGGAGCTTTTTCAAGTTGACTGAAATGTTCCATTGAATTAACAGGGTGATGCTAGCAGATGTCCATTGGAGCAATGCCCACCTCTAACTAATAATGACAGAAGAAGACATGCCATGAAGGTGGTGGCATTATTCTTGTGCCCATCTTGTGTGTATGTGTCTCTCCTCTACTGTAGAAGTAGCACAGTTCATTGTTTAAAAGAAAAATGGATACAGAAGAGAAAAATACATTATTACCAGAAAATTTCTGAAAGGGGGTCTTAGTTTATGATGTTACAACACCTTGTAGGACACAATATGAAGCAAAATCATTTTTTCCCCTGGTAGTATTTTTAAAAACCTGATAAAGAACCCTGGTTTAGGTGTGAAGAAAGCATGGCAGAAAGTTCTCAGTGGCCAATAGTTTATTGTGATAAGAATGAGCTGGATGAAACCATGGGTCCTCTTCTCTTCCATTTAGAACTATGTCTGAATCCTCATTTCAGTTAGGATTCAGATATGACTCTAAACTATTATCAGTACTTATTAACTATGGTTTTGTTCAGATGAGCCATGGATTGAAGTTAGCCCTTGAGTTTAACTCACGGCAAGTAATTTCTGTTAAGATAAAATGTTTATCCATGATATCATGGAGACTGCAAGGTTTTGCCTCTTAAGAGAAAGGATCGAACACCACTGAAGGAACACTTTCCAGTTTTTATTGCATTGTCTTTAAATCACCTTACATACCATGCTCCACTGCAAAAAAAATTGCCTTTTAAAAATATTTTCCTAGATTTAAAAGGCATACATTGTATATACATAATAAAAATGAGCATCTTAAACCTTTGTTTCAGAATTGTTTTTTAAAAAAATTGCTTTGGGATCAAATCTTAAAAATGAACCCACTGTATTCCTGAATGACAGTTCAGATACCTTAAATAAATGTTAAAAAAGCAGTTTCCATGTTTGAACACATTTTTCTTTCTATTATCAATAGGTGCTTTTGTTGTTTAAACAGGTTTATAATGCAATGATTTACAGGTATTTATAGTTTAAAGGTTTCACAGTATGACTCCCAATTTTGCCTTAATGCTAATTACTAAAAATGCTTACTTACCCATGCCTACATAATCTCAGCTCAAGTGCAGCCCCTGTATTTCTAGTGGAAATCTCAATTTTTGGTTTTATTTTTATTTGCTTGTCAACATACAACATGCTTAATGCAAAGAATAATAATTTTGGATATGGAACAGTGAGCCTGTCCTAACCAAGTATACTCACTTTTTTCCCATTTGACGAATTCAACAAGAAATACAGAAAAATAAGCACCACCATCCCATATTCACATTTTACATTTCTTACTAAAGGTTTCTTGTGACCATACTCCACTTATCCAACACTTACATAAATACCAGCAGTTCAGCTAAAGGGAACCTGGAAGGTTTCATAACACAACAACTCTTTTCAATTTGTCCCATCCTAAAACAGTTTTTGTATAAACAAACCTATTTAGGGATGTATATGTTTCAAAAAAACAATTACCTATTTGGTTTCTTATAGCAAAACATAAAAGATGAGAACAGTTTCCAAACCACAGATTTTCTGAGGGTTTCTTTGGAAAGTAATGCAGAATTGTTGCCCATGCTTCTATTCCCAAGTTATTTTTAAGGGGGAGGAAAGTACTGTAAGTAATAAAACGATAAAAGATCTGTTTGAACACATGAATATCTTTAACCATGAAAGTTTCAGTAACTTAGTACACTGCTTCAGTATACTGATTTTCTTTAACTTAGAATTTTGACCACAGACTTGGTTTTTACAACTAAGGGTCCAATGTGCTGCTGTGAAGTACTTTGAAGTACCATTAATTTCAGCAGGGCAGCTGTAAAGCAACTTATATTCTGCCATTAAAAGCAATGCTTAACCGTCTCTGGATGGTTCCATGTCTTTAATTTTCTACAAAAAGCAATCTTCTGACCTTGTTTTTCGGTAAAAAAAATGCTCCCTCATTCACTTGGCCATGCTTTCACAATTATGGATCTACAAATTACAATTATGGGTCTACAAACTTGGTCAATTTCAATGTAGAAATCCCACTGGACCAAATGGAAATAATCTCAAATGTAACATTTTTACTAATCCAGATGTCTAGCAGATACTAAACATCCTAGTATATCCACAAGAAGTATTTTTATGACATTTCTGTGGGTGAATTCAAAAAGAAGGATTCCCAAAATAGGGATTTATAAGTTTTAAAGTAACGAGATACTATCAAAAGCCCTAGGACTATTTTTCAACTTCTCCAGCAGCTTAGTTTAAAACAAATACACACATCTTTGTTAAAGCATGGTCTGAAACACACAGTACAATGATTCCTATCAATCTGTCCTTGATGACAGAAGTACTATTCATAGTCAATCCACAACTTTTCAAAATACAGTATCCCAGTCTTTTATAATATAGAATTAAATCCCTTAAATGTACCACAAAAAGGAAAATCCAGAGCCGAAGGTGGTCTGCCAACACTTCTGTAAAGCATTTGCTCCTTCAGATGCTGCACTGGTCAAACTTTAACCAGCCTTATCCTCTCAAAAGTCAAAACAAAAAAGGGGGAAAAAACAAATCCTCTTCTTCCTCGCAAAAGAGATTGTCTCTTAGGTAGCAAAAGATTTTAAGCACCAATTGCATCATGGAAAGTAATCCTGAAAGATGGGTCTGAACAGTAGCAAGTTGTAAAAAATAAAAATCTGTAAACTCTGATTTAGTTTTCAAGATGCAGTTATTTTGCTTGCTTCTCGAACACCGCTCAAATAAGCTCCAGTAACAGTCTGTGGAAAGTGTCTGTTTGTGGCCTGTTTTTAAAAGAGAAAAAGAAAACAAAGAGACATTGGTCAATCATAAGTTATATAGGCAACTTTTCATTTTGATTAGATCAAAATGCATATACACTATATGCATAACCTACACATCCTCAACCTATCCAAAATGAACCATTTATATTTCATATTTCTATCCATCCTGTCTAAAACAGGTCTGGTGAAGTGGTAAATTCACAGAAGTACACTGCTTACGTTAATAGGTTGTTTAACCAAAAGGCATCTTAAAGAAGGTTTTATTTTTTAAATACACAATGCAGTTAAAGACTGGAAAGACCAAAATGAGTAGTCCGAAAGTGGGAATGTTACATGTGAAAAGGGGAACTCTGCACTTTGGATAGCTCAATCACTCAAGTTTAGACCAAAACCCAAAGCATAATGAAAACTATTGCATTCATCAAACCTTCAGAGACCAACAAGCCAGAAACAGGACAATAATATTTAGGGAAAAGGTAAGGTTCAAGAGATGCCCAACAAACCAATCTTATGTCTCAATTTGGGGGACTTTTGCTCTGGTGTTTGTTTCTCGATCATCTTCCTGCAAAAATATATTAGGTTTTAAACCCAATGGGGGCATTCCCATGGAGGAGTTAATATCCTATCAAGAAATGCCAGATAACCTTCCTACTCAAAAGCTAGCTTTCTTCATTGCAGGGACAAAGATCAGAGGACATATTTTATAACAGATCACTTGCTATTTGCTTATAACAGGAGTCACGCCTGTCTCTCCACTCCAAGTAGTCTTTATTTTTCCTCTTTTTGGAGAGGATGAGAATGATAAATGTCTAGAAGCCAATGAAGATCATGATTTTGCTTGGAAACCAGGTGCAGCCAGCCATTGTTTTAGCAAAGGAACCAAATTAATTCCTTCCGAGTTGGTTAATCCAATTTAGGGCAACGGGTAAATTTCCTGCACTTAAATCGGATGCAAATTTAAATTTGTAAATTTACAATGTTGTGTTGATTGTTTATATTTTGTTTTGCACTTGTATTTTGTATGTCATACCTTGAGTGTTCTGTGAGCCACCCCAAGTCCCTCTAGGAGATGGTGGTGGGATATAAAGTTGTTATTGTTATTTATTATTAATTGATTCAAGATACTATGCATTATCAAAATTTCACCTCGCCAGCAAAGAAGATCTTTCCTTGTATGTCCTCAGCAATGATATCATAAGCTTCACCACTTCCCCCTGTCTTTACAAAACTATACGCCATTTGGATCCAAGGGTCTTTGTTCCACCGTGTAATGAAGTACTTGACTGGGTCAGGAACTTCCTATGTTAGAGAAGCCAAAAAAAAAAAATCTAATGACATCTTTATGATTTACAGCTTGTCCATATAAGCATACAATCTCTCATTTTATTAAGGTATAGTGTTTTAAAGGTACATTACCATTGAATGATCTGACTTAATTGGAACATTACCACTAGGGAATTCCTGCTTCACAAATATTTATTGTTTTCCACATTCATGGAACAAATAGATACATAAAAATCTGAGAAGAAGTCCATAGGGCTTCAAAATAAAATATAGTGTCAAAAGATGGCACTCAATGAGCTACTACGATACAGTAAAGGACAACAATGAGTAGCGTTGTGGCTAATGATGCAATTGGGTTCAAGCCAAAAGTCCAGGGGAACTAGACCTACCTGTTCCTTAAATAGCTCACGGAGTACAGCCATACATTGCTGTACAACTTGTTTATCATCTAGGTTCTTAATAGTTGCCACAGCATCACCAGTAATTACTGACATCAGAACACTACATTTACGCTGCAAATAAGACAGAAACAATGACATTTTATAAACAACATTTCCAGAAAAATATATAGTTCTTCCAACAAATTTCGTTTTCTATACCTCTCTCAAACCAATATTTGGAAGTTCATGAAATATGAAGAATCACTGTTATCCCTTCTAAATACATTCAGACCTCCACATCTGCAGGTTTAAATTTAGTAGATTTTATTGATATGGTCTCACTCCAAAACAACCACATAATTACAATGAAGGATCTACAGAATCCCAGAGAAATCTTATCTTAGGTTTAAAATGTGGGTTTTTTTAAATAGTTTTTCTATTTTTGTGATGGGTCTTGCACCCTAACCCCAATGAATGTGGAGAGCTGTATGTAGTATTCATTTACGCATTGTGTAGATGGAATAATAGTTCTCATTTTTAAAAATCTGTCATATAACAAAGTAACTAACTTTGATCAAACATTGCCAATTCTGCCTGACAAGGTTTGATTTCAGGCATCCTCAGAGGTTGTGAGGTATGGAGAAAACTAAGCAAAGAGGTTAATATATATCTGTGGAAAGTCTAGGGTGAGAGAGGTCAGTATGAATGTTGTGTAGTTAATCACTTAAATTAGCATTGAAAAGGTTATCTGCTGTCTTCTTCCTGCCTCTGGGGCATCCTTTGATTAGTGTGAGGGTGTCAGCTACTGGGACTTTGGTAAAAAGTAGCTGACACCCAGTAGTCCCAGTAGCTGACACCCTCACACTAATCAAACAAAACTTCCCAGAAGACATCACAGCCCTGTTTCACCATTGCCTCACCACTAGCTACTTTCAGTGGGACACTGGATTCTATGAACAGAAGGATGGAGTGGCCATGGGGAGCCCTCTCAGCCCAGTAGTAGCAAATTTCTATATGGAATACTTTGAAAAACAGGCCCTAGAAACAGCACCAAAAAAGCCAACTGTTTGGTTCAGATACGTAGATGACACCTTCACAATTTGGAGCCATGGAGAGGAAGAACTCAGCAAGTTCCTGGACCATCTTAACAGCATCCACCCAAACATCCAATTCACCATGGAAAAAGAAAAGGAAGGAAAACTGCCATTTCTAGATGTTCTGGTCATCCGCAAACCCAATCAACAATTGGGCCACACAGTTTACAGAAAACCTACACACACAGATAGATACCTTCATAAAAACTCCAACCATCACCCAAGTCAAAAAAGGAGCACAATCAAAGCCCTGACAGACCGTGCACAAAGAATCTGCGAACCTCACCTCCTCCAAGGTGAACTCAACCACCTAAACTGGGCTCTACAGGCCAATGGATACTCCACCACAGACATCAGAAGAGCTGCAAGGCCAAGAACAAGCCATGAGAGTCAAGACAAAGATCCACCCAGAGGAAAGGTGTCCTTACCATACATCAAGGGAACTACTGACCGCATAGGGAAGCTGATGAAGAAGCACAACCTACAAACTATCTACAGACCCACGAAGAAAATCCAACAAATGCTACGGTCAGCGAAGGACAAGAGGGATCCTCTCTCTTCTGCAGGAGTCTACCGGATACCATGCAGCTGTGGACAAGTCTACATAGGGACCACCAAACGCAGCGCCCAAACAAGAGTCAAAGAACATGAAAGGCACTGCAGACTCACTCAACCAGAGAAATCAGCCATAGCAGAGCATTTGATGAACCAGCCTGGACACAGAATACTATTTGAGAACACAAAAATGCTGGACCATTCTAACAACTATCATGTCAGACTACACAGAGAAGCCATTGAAATCCACAAGCATGTGGACAACTTCAACAGAAAGGAAGAAACCATGAAAATGAACAAAATCTGGCTACCAGTATTACAAAACTCAAAAATCAGAACAGTAAATAAAAAGCAATACTCTGAAAACAGAGGATTTCCAGACATGAATCAACCAAGGGCAGTTAACGACTCTAAACAAAGGATGCCCCAGAGGCAGGAAGAAGACAGCAGATAAGCTTTTCAATGCTAATTTAAGTGATTAACTACACAACATTCATACTGACCTCTCTCACCCTAGACTTTCCACAGATATATATTAACCTCTTTGCTTAGTTTTCTCCATACCTCACAACCTCTGAGGATGCCTGCCATAGATGTGGGCGAAACGTCAGGAGAGAATGCTTCTGGAACATGGCCACACAGCCCGAAAGACATACAACAACCCTGTGATCCCGGCCATGAAAGCCTTCGACAACACAAGGTTTGATTTCTCTATTAAGAAGCCCTACAACAGAAAAAAGTATTTGTCAATGAAATCTCACCAATTTTTTAAATATGAAAATTCAATAAAACAGGAAGAACTGCCTTCATGCAACATGTAAAATACCTGTGGATCCATATCGTAGAAAACACTGAAGAGTCCACGTTTGTTGGAACTAGGCGGAATATGGCCAAAGTAATCTGCTCCTTGAATCTTGCTGTCCCAGAATCTATAAGGAAACTGTAATGCAATCTAGAGAAGAAAGGGCAGAAATGATATCTTTCCTGATTCAGGCTTCAATCCTATGCACACCTACTAGAGAGCAAACCCCTCTGAACTTAATAGGCCAGATGAGGGACCCATACAGCCCCAATACTGTTGGATCACAACTCCCAGCATTCTTCACCACTAACTAACCCAGCTAAGTTGCTGAGACAGTCCATCTACAGCACTGCTTTTAACCTATCTGATGTAGGTAACCAACAATCCCAATGTGATAGAGGAAACCAAAGGTCTGGGTCTTAACTCTGAAATTTCCTATTTCCAACAAAGGAAAAACTTTTCCCTGGGCGATAATTTGAGATTAAAATTGGCAGTGGGAACAGTATAGAGACTTCTTGAGAAATGTAATATCCTCTATGAAATGAACAGTTAGCATCACTATTTCTATGAAACATCTGGCGTATACATGCTCCAAATTTTAAACAAAAGATATTGGCTATATGTACAATAGAATTCCAAAGTTCACTGCTGCCTTTATACACATACTAGCTGTGCCCTGCCACGCGTTGCTGTGGCCAATTGGAATTGCAGTGAATAGCCTCGCTGCTTGAAAGCCTGGCCGTTTTCTACATAGGGTATCCTTGCTAGGCCAAGTTGAATGAGATGGAGTATCCTCGTGGTTTCCAAAGTCTGGCTTTGAAGCTGCAAGGCTGGTCAGTGTTAATGAAGGTGGGCCACAAAGGGGTTGATATATGTGTGGAATAACGTGCAGTGTGGTAGAAAGAACTGTTGTCTGGTTGAGGGAGGTGTTGCCATGGATCTCCTTGATTAGCATTGAATAGGCATGCACCTTCAAGGTCTGCCTGGTTAGTACTTGGAAGAATCCTTTACTGGGACGTGTTAGCTGGGTGTGGTTATTTAAGTTGTTTAGCACTGAATGGTCTTGTAGCTTCCAAGCCTGGCTTCTTCCTGCGTGAGGGAATCCTTTGTTGGGAGGTGTTAGCTGGGCCTGGTTGTTTCCTGTGTGGAATTCCCCTGTGTTCTGAGTGTTGTTGTTTATTTAGTGTCCTGATTTTAGAAATTATATTGTTGTGTATTGTTATTAGAGCACAGTAATTATTATACATTATATTGATAATGTTATATGATTTGCCTGGAACAGGATTATATGAGGCCCCTTCTACACAATGGTTTAAAATTCACACTGAAGTGGTGTGTTTTTTTTTTGGTTTTTTTGCTGTGGCCTAGGAGGCAGCCTGGCTTTGAAGCTGCAAGGCTGTTTAGTGTCAATCAAGGTGGGTCACAAAGGGGTGCATTCCGATTTTTTAGGGTTTTTTGGCCCCATGGAGGTTAGGGATGTGTAGTTTGTAAGAATGTAGAGACTTGGATGAGGGGTTGTGTTGTCAATTTTCTAGGTTGGGGGGCCTTTAGTTTTGTTGTTTTGCCCGGTGGAGTGATGCCATTCTCCTTTTATATACATAGATAGAAGAGGGGCTCTCACCTTCTCAATGACTCCTGCTCCTAAGCTATTGATAGCTTTCATTTTCCTCTCAGACAAGGCTGGGTTAAACTGAATAGCACCTTTTTGAAGAATAGTCAGAGGTACAGCAACTAAAACCTGAAGATCCAGAAGAGAAAACTTGTTATAATTATAATATAGTAGAGCCCTTGTGTTGTGAGTCAAACTCTGACTTACGATGTCCCCTTAGGTGACCTTATCACAGAGTTTTGTTGGTAATATTTGTTTTGAGAGGCCATCCAGTGGGTTTCTTCTGTGGCCAAGAAGTCAAACCTTGGTCTCCAGACTCATAATCCAATGCTCAAACATTACCAAACACTGGTTCTCCATTGACCCCTGCAGGGACGGGGCCGTTCCGGCTTCCCTGGACAAGGAGTTCCAGAGTCGAGGGGCAGCCACTGCGAGAGAAAACCCACTCTCTTCTTCCCACCAACCAGGCTTGAGATAGAGGTGGGACCAAGAGAAAGGCCTCTCCTGAAGATATTGGGCTTTAAATCTAGGGTTTTAAAGGTCATAACCAGCACTTTGAATCGTGCCTGGAAACAAACTAGCAGCCAGTGGAGCTGTTGTAGAAGGGGGGTTGTCCACTCCCTGAAGCCAGCCCCAGTGAGCAACCTGGCGGCAGCTCTTTGGACCAGCTGAAGTTTCCGAGTACTCTTCAGAGGCAGCCCCACATAGAAAGTGTTACAGTAATCCAGGCGGGAGGTAACTAAGGCATGGCTTCTCAAGGAATGGTCACAGTTGGCTCACAAATTTTTATTGTGCAAAGGCCCACATCAACAACAAGTGATCAGAGCTGCTACAAACTACTAAGGAGAAAGAGAGAGTGGTCTTGGGAAATTCCTTGGGATTAAATTTGATCCAATTGCCATAAATTCCACATCCCAAAACTAGATGTTTGCTTATAAAACTAATAGGTAACTTTACATGTCATGTAGTGTTTATCACAGTAGAATATCTTTATATTTTCATATCTAAAAGAGAGACACATTAAGAGAATGCAATTTCTGTTGCTGTGGATTCTTGCTGTATAACAACCTGATACTCTTATCCAGATTTTAAACTCAGGACCCTCGCAATGATATCCCAGCACGTAATAGAAAAACTTGTCAAGAATTCAGAATACTAAATACTAAATACAGATAGAAGAATGGGCTGTTTGAGGAAAAGGGCAGCAACCTGATAAAAAAGGTACATAATTTCATTCTAAGATCTTTAATTTCACCTCTCACTAACATCAAAGCAACTCTTTAACCTCAGGCTGTATGTTGTATGAGTCATTCTGACCCAAGATATGGCCTTACTTTGATTTCTGAAAATATATAACCAAGAGGAGAAGGAAGAAATAGGTCACCTTCTGTGCTGTCCACAAAGTCCCATCTGTTGAAGTCACTTGGACCTCCTCCCCTGAGTAGTTGATACTGCGGACCTTGTTTCAAAAGAGAAGTAGAAAATCTTATGATATATGTAATACTACAATACCACTGCAGATATTAAATTGGATGCCAGCGGAATAAGCTTGGAAAGTAAAATTGAAACATTGAAAGTAAAGTATGTTAGTTGCTCTTCAGTTTTTCAGTACTTACTGGGACTTTTAATCGAATGTCCAGGCCTTCAGCCATTTTTTCAATTATGGCAGAGTATCCTGAGCTCAAAAGGGTATGATCACCAGCAAACTGAGCAAAGAATTCATTGTGATCCCAAGAACGTGCTGAAACCTACAAGAAAAGCATAATTTTCTTCCTTTATTTATTACAAAATTCAGTGTAAGCTGCAAAAGTAGGCTTGAGAGTGAGCTAGCCTGAATATCATCTCCCTCTGTGGGGTGTCTCAATTCAAATTTATGCCAGCAAGGCTCAACCCTTCTAAATGGCATATGGGTAGTGGTTATGTATTTTCAACCAAAGCTATAGTACCTTCCGTGGTTAAAAGCGCATTAAATATTTCAGCTGAGTTATTCTACAGCTTGATCTGACTGGATTCCAAGACATCATACAATAATACTAAGATATGCTAGGTAGGTAAAGGTAAAGGTTTCCCCTGACGTAAGGTCCAGTTGTGACCGACTCTGGGGGTTGGTACTCATCTCCATTTCTAAGCCGAAGAGCCGGCGTTGTCTGTAGACACCTTCAAGGTCATGTGGCTGGCATGACTGCATGGAATGCTGTTACCTTCCCGCTGGAGCGGTACCTATTGATCTACTCGCATTTACATGTTTTCGAACTGCTAGATTGGCAGAAGCTGGAGCTAACAGCGGGCGCTCACTCTGCTCCCCGGATTTGAACCTGGATTTCAGTCTGCAAGTTCAGCAGCTCAACGCTTTAACACAATGAGCCACCAGAGGCTCCTCCTAGACATGCTACCATATAACATATACAATATTACATATTTGAATAAGATGAAGATGCCAACACATCTTCTGATTACTGGCTATGGGAAACTAGGCCACTAACTCATCTTATATAGCCCTTCTATTTTTTTCTCAGAGCACATGCAAAGCCAACTGGATAGGATTTCCAGACTTACCAAATACCTACAGCATATCTACATTTAGTAAGGAATCGGCTGGTCTGGACCCTAGCGGTATTCTTTTTGTGCATGTATACATTAACTAAATGTTATGATGAACAAAATATCTCATACTCACCTTATGGAGGTTGCTGCCACAGGCATATTCAAGATTACTAATATGAAATTGAAGGACTTTTTCCTCAAGTTCATTGAACTGGATACCAGATTCCTGAATAAAAACTTTATAGATCTCTTGGATTTTATCTGAAAGTGAAACACATATTCAGTGGTCAGCAAGAATTACTCATTGGTTATGCACTTCCTCCTTATTCAACAGCCCAATCAGTAAAGGCTACTTTCACTGTACTAGTCTTAGTTTTAAAGTGAAGTCTTTGTGATCACGATATGTATAAATACAGGTTGAGTATCCCTTAGTCAAAAGGCATGGGAACAGAAGTGTTTTGGATTTCAGATATTTTTTGACTTTGGATGAACTGTATTTGCTTAAAGACAGATAATGAGATACCTTGGAGATGGAACTTGTTTAAAAAAATTATTTATGTTTCACATCTATCTTATAAACAAAGTCTAACAGTAATTTTATACGTGTTGTTCATGAAGCAGAATTTGTGTACATTGTCCCATCTAAAAGCAAAGAAAGGTGTCAATATCACAGCCACTCATAAGCTTGGTCGCCATGTAAGCTGCCATGAGTTGCTTGGGGGAGATGGGGCAGGATATAAAAATAAAAATTGTTGTTGATGTTATTATTATTATTATTACTACTACTATTACTACTAGTAGTAGTAATATTATGGATGTTCAAATGTATTATTCTTTTAGTCCAGTCGAACTTTCATATTTTTAAGTCCCATTAAGTTCAACAAGAATCAAGCTACATATGAAATATTTTTCCCATTGAATAGGCCTCAAGAGTGCATATCATATAGCAGCAATTTTTAACACAAGCAGCCAGCCACCCTATAAACTGTTACAATAAACCTGTCAAGTGCAACCCCAACACGTGGGAACCTGACTGCTTTTTATGCTGAACTGGAAAGAACTGTAAAAGAAATGTATTTTATTTGTTTTTTAAATGAAATATGAAGGCATCATGGTAGGGAGCATCTTATTCTGCATGTTAAATGTGTGTATATGTATTTTTACAGTGCTTTGTTTTACTTCACTGTTTTAACTATTTTGTACCCCACCTCGAGTCACAAGGAGAGGAGGGTAATTAATAATTATTATTATTATTGTCATCGTCAACATCATCACCATCTTTCTCTTTCCCCAGATTTTTTCCTCTTTCTCTCCCCTTTCTTATTTCCTACTTTACTATAATCCACAATGTTCCCCCACTTTTATTGTATTTCTTGGAAAAAGTCACAAAAATAAATTAAAAAAAAAACACATCATCACCATCTTAAAAGATGAATCATCTTTAGTGTGAGAAGCAAAAATTGCCATTCTAAAATGATGCATGAAAATTAACCATTGCATGTTAAAAAAAGATTTAAAAGCTCTTATTTATTCATATTATATTTTTTATCTAAAGGCTGGTTAGAGAAAAGGAAGAAAACAACCAAATGTAAAGCCCAAAGTCCTGCATTTCAAACAAAAGGCAGAACCTTATCTGAAAGAAAAATGCCCCCCCAACCTGAACATTTATGTTGCCATGTGTCCATCCAAATCTCTGTCAGATTGCATGACAGAGATGTCACCCCATGAGGTTATCCAGGATTTCAACACAATGGTTAAAATACTGGGGGTGCAGTACAATGCTGCCACTATCCCGATCTATGCAAGAAGCAGAAGGAAAAAGTGGTGCTGGTACGGAGGATGTGAAAAAAGAAAAGAAGTAGAGAAACAATGTTGATTAACTTGCGTTGTCATTTCAAGGTAACCCTGGAAAAAATGCAGCCATTATACCAACAAGATTCAAGTCACTGTGTGAGATGTAGAAGGGCCCAATGCATGCGTTCCAAGTAACCATATGAGCATATGAAGGAGTTGGCATTTCCCCCCAGTGAAATGCATAAATCCAATTTCCTATTCCCCATTACCTCCAAGAGGAATATCCTGATGCTGGTTTTTATCTTTCCTCCAATCAGCAACAACATCGAGAATAGAATTGAAATGGAAGTCCATCCGCTTATCTATGGTGGGATCAGTTATCCTTCCTCCTTCCTGGATCAGGTCGCATTTCTCTCCAATTTTATGCATTTTGATGCCCATCTTTAGAATAAATATAGAGAAAAGATATAATCCAAGTTATTCTCATATGGGATGCAAACCTTCAGTGTTCAGAGATGATATCAAGCAACAACATGAACTCCTAAGAAAGAGCTGGGGGAAGGGTGGAATTCTCAAGACTTTAAAATAAAATTTTCTGAATGGCAGAAACACAAACACTGAACGGGATTGAAAATATTCACTGATAGACTTATATTCCAAGCATCAGGATTGTTTATTTTAATAAAAATGTATGAGCCTCACATCATGAGCTATGAAGTGTTGTAATTCCAAACAAGAAAAACTATCTGCTGGAAAAAGCAGATAGTTTTCTTGTTCACTGCAGCAAGTTATGAACTATTCAAGCAACCCTATATCAGATGACCCCATGAGATGTAACATCAGGAATAGATAACCAGACTAATCATGCAGGCAAATTACACAAGCCAACAAAATCAAACTTTTTGTAATAATCAGAAATGAGAGTAGCAGTTTAAATCAATTTTATTCTGATTTTAAATATGTTTTTACTATTATAAAGTCTGCACATTTCACATCAACAAGTATTCTTCAGCAGGTATAATTTTAGGTCATTCTTACAGAGTTTTTGCACTGAATTCAAATCTGTGTTTATTTTTTCTCTATCACATGTAGTTTTTGCGATGAGGCTAATCGAATAATGCATTTACGGACTGATATCAATTAGATTCTATTGATATCAGTGTGTAAATTATTTATTGAATTAGCCTCATTGCAAAAACGACACAATAGAGAAAAAATAAACACAGATCTGAACTAAGTGCAAAAAAACCCCTCTAAAATAATGACCTAAAATTATATCTGATGAAAAATACTTGTTGCCTTGTTATTTATAATAAAATCTGTACTCTTGCTCAGAAGAACAATACCTGTTCTTCCTATTTTATCTCCAGAACAGGTATTGTTCTTAAGCTGTCCAATACAACTACATTCAAAGGTAGGGAACTCCACTACCAGATGACCCCATCCTTTTTCTCATTGTTGTCTCCACCTTTTGTATGGGATTTTCCCCATTCTAAAAGGTTAAAAGTGAGAGCCAAAATTGACTAATGGTTAGAATATTGAACTACAACTCTCAGGATGAAGAATCAAATCTTTGCTCAGCTGAAGAATCTCACTAGGTATTTTGGGGCAGCTAACACTCTCAACCCCAGTGGTGAAGTGTGTTAAAGCACTGAGCTGCTGAACTTGCAGACGGACAGGTTGCAGGTTCAAATCCCGGGAGTGGAGTGAGCGTCCACTGTTAGCTCCAGCTTCTGCCAACCTAGCAGTTTGAAAACATGCCAATGTGACTAGATCACTAGGTACCACTCCAGCGGGCAGGTAACGGCACTCCAAGCAGTCATGCCGGCCACATGACCTTGGAGGTGTCTACGGACAACGCCAGCTCTTCGGCTAAGACATTGAGATGAGCACCAACCCCCAGAGTCAGACATGACTAGACTTAATGTCAGGGGAAACCTTTACCTTTACCTAACACTCTCAGCTTTAGAGGAAGGTAATGGCAAACCTCGTCTAAAGAAATCTAGCCAAGAAAATACTATGGGGAAATCAGAGCTGCCCTGCATCAGAGATGACTTGAAACTGCAAAATATCAAGAAAAAGATTGAAATTCTTCTTCTAATGTCTAGTTATTGGCAGCAAGAGCATTATACTAAATTATGTTGACATTTTTGCTTCTGACTTTTTTAGATTTGGCCCTTCTTCTGCCACTAGAAAATGCTCATCTCAAACTCCTCTGAAATTGAATTAGGACCTTCAGCTGAAAGAAGTTCCCAAGCCCCCTAAAAACAGTTCTCTGAAGTGAACAGCAGTTTATGATTTAAGGGATCTACATAGCCATATGTTTTCTCCAATAAAAATGCAAACCCACTTGCTCACACATTAGTGCTACCGGATTGTTGACACAGCCATTAACAATCTGTGCTCCTTTTCCTACAGTCATTCCCTTGAAAGTCTTATCGTCCCACACTCTTCCTCCTATTCTGTCCTTGGCTTCAAGCACCATGACCTGCAACATGGAACAAAATGACAGTTCAGTGAAAAACATTGCAATAAATAGTAGCTCTTCCAACAGTTAACAGTGTGTCAAGAGGGTAAAAAGGATTATGTCATCCCATTGATCTAAGAGTCTGCCTAGTTTTAGAGAGGATTATAAACATTGAAACCTGCAGCAAATCATCAACCTAGGATTTTGGACTGTCACGTACAAATCAGGTCTATCAATATGGATACTCTGTCCTTGATAAAAGACGATAAATATAAGTAGAAAAGCCAAACAGAAAGGCAGAACCATTACTGTTATGTGATCATATCTATCCTCCATAGCAATATCAAGATTCCGCCTATTTTCTCTGGTCTCAGCAATTAAGTTTTATTCCTTGCCATAATTCATCCCTGCCATTGCATGAGAATACTATGGCAGTTCTGGTTATAGATGATGGCAGTTGTACTCCAACATATGAGGAGATTGCCATGTTAGCAGAAGCTCAATAGAGGTGGAGAAGACTGCTACAAGCAATGAACTATCACACCAGCCTGTTGTTATGCAGTAATTGCATTGTTGAAGGAAATGTGAACATATCAGCAACATAATGGTTTGGAAACAATCACTATAATTGCATTATTGTGCCCCCACTCTTGAGTGGGAGATATTGATGGGTTTCTCCCATTAATGAAGATACACTCCACCAACTATAAAAATGCAAATCACAACAGGAGAGATAAGATGTCATGTGATAAGTGCTGATTACAGATGCTATTAAGATGAATAAAGGTTTCCTCCTGATATTAAGTCTAGTCATGTCTGACTCTAGGGGTTGGTGCTCATCTCCATTTCAAAGCCGAAGAGCCGGCATTGTCCATAGACACCTCCATGGCCAGCATGACCGCATGGAGCACCGTTACCTTCCTCCCTATTGATTTACTCACATTTGCATGTTTTTGAACTACTAGGTTGGCAGAAGCTGGGGCTAACAGTGGGAGCTCACCCCACTCCACACATCTGAACTGCCAACATTTCGGACAACAAGGTCAGCAGGTCAGGAGTTTAATCCGCTGCGCCACCAGGGGCTCCACAGATGCTATTATCCTGCAGTATTTGCCATTTACCAGCCTTGTGTGATAGTTCTGAGGCACTTTGTTGGGGCATAAAACAGGCGTTCCTAAACACATGGCAAGAGTAAAGGAAGATAAACAAGATGGAGGTGATGTATATGCCTTCAAGATATATACTGACTTATGATGGCGGAAGTATTAAAATGCAGTGTGAGGTGCAATGACTATTGGAATGGCCCGGACTACGTTTGTCGATTACATGATTAATTGTGAAGGTATTGTTTTAAATGTTTTCATTGTTGTTATTTTATAATTCCATTTTAAATGTGTATTTTATTGTACAGTGTTTTTAAAGGCATCGAATAATTGTCAATGTGTGAAGCTGCCTTGAATATCCTTCAGGGTTGAGAAAGGCGGGGTAGAAGTGTTGTAAATAAATAAATACAGTAGAGCCTCGCTTATCCAACCTTTGTTTATCCAGCGTTCTGTGGTATCCAACGCAGTCTGCCTTTTTGTTAATGTTTTTTTGTAGTCAATGTTTTTAATGCATTGCGAGGTTTTGGTGCTAAGTGTGTAAATACAGTAATTACTACATAACATTACCATGTATTGAACTGCTTTTTCTGTCAATTTGTTGTAAAACATGATGTTTTGGTGCTTAATTAGTAAAATCATAACATAATTTGACATTTAATAGGCTTTTCCTTAATCCCTCCTTATTATCCAACATTTTGCTTATCCAACATTCTGCCGGCCTGTTTTATGTTGGATGAGTGAGACTCTACTGTAAATAAATAAATGCCATTTTTATATGAACATGTCTTACCTTAATGCCAAAGTTCTGAAGTTGCCTTGCAGCTGCTATTCCTGCTGGACCAGCCCCAACCACAATTACAGATTTCTTAAAGGAAGAAGGGAAAGACGCTGTATCATTCGTCTATTACTAATACCACAGTTTTAGAAGTCTATACACAAACTAGATGACAGCACACAGGAAGTACTGTCCCTTCTAAAGGATTCCTTAAGCAATTTCACACACTAGAATAACTTGCACAGGGATATACCTCATGGGTGAGTACAGGTATTCATCTATATATATAAAAGGGTAATGAAATTTCGGCCTAGGACAAAACAACAAAACTACACATCCCAGAAACACTAAACTTGGCAGCACAACCCCTCATCCATGCCTCTACGTTCATACAACAAAAAGAAAAGAAAAATAAAGTCCTAATTAGAGGGAGAGGAATAATTGTTTTTATCCAATTGCTTCCAGTTAGAAGGCTAAGCCCCACCCACTTGGTCTGCTGTCAGTTAGAAGGCTAAGCTCCACCCACTTGGTCTCCTAGAAACCCACTCAGCCCAGGGCCACTTCAATCAGGCCTCTTCCACACTGCCTATAAAATACAGATTATCTGATTTCAACTGGATTATATGGCAGTGTAAACTAAAGATGAGCACCAACCCCCAGAGTCAGAAACGACTGGACTTAATGTCAGGGGAAAACCTTTACCCTTTACCTTAACTACCACCAATTCCTCAATACTTTATTTCCCATACCACCATACTTCGCCACAGCAACGGGTGGCCGGGCACAGCTAGTAATATATAAATATCTGGTTATATAACATGATAACCAAAAAAATACAACATTAGTACGTAAAACAATTTTGCTTCCCCAACATACAACAAAGCTGAAGCTGAGTTTGGGCATTTGGCAAGAGCTTCTAGAGGCCCAAAGTTTTCTTTGGTTCCAACTTCCCATCATCTAGCTCATCAGAACTTTAAAAATTTAAATAATACATTGAATTTTAAGATACCTACATTGTGGTATTCCTTGGGAAGAAGAGGCTGGTCTCGACTGACTGCCAAAACCCCCGTATTAATCAGACCTTTCCTGGTCATAAAATGAAGGATGCGCTCTGTTTCTCTTACACAGCGAATACGCACAAGGCCACGAACAATGATGTGGTGGGTACATTTCTGAGGAGTTAAAGGTTCCTGTATATTGAACAAACAAGAAAAAGACACTTTCATGAATGGCATTCATGGACAAATGTGGTCCTGCTTCAGCTATAAAGCAAAATGTGCTTCATTTCCCGAGAAACCGTTCCTTATTATCTGTGTCTCTGAAGGTAATATAATAAGACTTCAGTCACTTAATGGCATTCATATGTATACCCAAAGACTGCAAATAATTGATTGCGGTGACACAATGGGTTAAACCCTTGTACCAGCTGGACTGATGAACTGAAAGTTGGGTTGCTGACCTGAAGGTTTCCAGTTCAAATCTGCGAGATGGGGGTGAGCTCCCATCTGTCAGCTCTAACTTGTGGGGGCATGAGAGAAGCCTCTCAGCAGTATGGTAACACATCCATGCGTCCCCTGGGCAACATCTCTGTAGATGGCCAATTCTCTCACACCGGAAGCAACTTGCAGTATGTTCTCAAGTCATTTTCTTGACACAATTAAAAAAACTGTGCAAATGAAGAAGGTATTTTTGGAGCATGGATAAGTGAAATTGTGGGTGTCAAATCCATAGATTAGGGGATTGTACTGTAGTGTTAAAATTGAGGGTGTGTTTTTTGGTTTTTTAAAAAGGTCACTCTTGCAGTTGTGCTTACTTTGCAGTTAGTGTACCACAGAGCCAGGATGAGGTTTCTCAGTGCGAGGTACATGGTAGGATCTCGTGAATATTCTGGAAAATCATAGAGTTCATCCAGTTCCATTACATCTGGTCTTACACACAGGGCTTTGCCGCATTCATTTGGCTGATAGAAAGGCTGGAAGTATTTGTTCATCCCTGGAAAGCAATAAAGCATATTGTATAAATTTAGCTCCACCTCCCTGCACTCCCACCACTGGTCAAGATGTTGCAGTCCGTGAGAGAGTACAAATGTAAACTCTACTGCGGGTGGATCTTAATCCTAAGCAAGGTAGAATAGCCATTTATTTATAAGAGGAATTATTGCTTATCATTTATTTACAGGCCACTGTCTCTGTCTGACAATAGATGTACTATACTCACCAGGGAGGAGACAAGTGTACAACTTTGTTTGTAAGGGGACTTACTCCCAAGTAAATGTATAGACGACTAGACCTTTTCAATATGCCTGATATACTGCTTGTTCACTTGGGAAACTGCTTATAAGAAAAAGTGTACATATGTAGAAGGACCAACAGAACAACAAACAAGATACCATATATACTCAAATATAAGCCCTTTTTAGGACTGAAAAAACCCCCCACAGCTTATACTCGAGTGAGGGTCCTGGCCGGCTTATATTCGGATCAGCTTATACTCGAGTATATAGGTAATAAGAGATGGATAGTCTTATCTTATTAAAGTCTTATTATCTTAAATTACAGTTTTATGTAAATATTCAAAAACATTTAACCTACTGATGCCTCAATTTATATAATTGTATTGGTATCTATTTTTATTTTGAAATTTTCCAGTAGCTGCTGCATTTCCCACCCTCGGCTTATACTCGAGTCAATAATTTTTCCCAGTTTTTTTATGGTAAAATTAGGTGCCTCGGTTTATATTTGGGTTGGCTTATACTCGAGTATATACGGTATGTGGTATTATGGTTAAGCCAAAACTAGTTATTTTTACAGTAAAGGAAAAGATCACAAAGGTAAGTCTAATGAATTAAAAATAAGGGACAAGGAATTATGAATCAGCCAAAACTAGCTATCCTTACAGTGACATTGTGACACAGTGAAACACCAGATTATTATATGTTGATATAATATATTTTATTATTTATTTACAGTATTTATATTCCGCCCTTCTCACCCCGAAGGGGACTCAGGGTGGATCACATTATATACATATAGGGCAAACATTCAATGCCCATAAACACATAGAACTGAGACTGAGACAGACGCAGAGGCAATTTAACCTTCTCCTGAGGGGAAGTTTGATTCTGGCCACAGGGGGGAGCAGCTGCTTCATCATCCACTGTGACGGCACTTCCTCATTCCAACGTCGTAAATTAGTTAAATTTGCCTCCCCACTTTATAAGTGGTACCTTATTTCCTACTTGATAGATGCAACTATCTTTCGGGTTGCTAGGTCAGCAACGAGCAGGGGCTATTTTTTTTTATTTTTTTTATTTGACGGGTGCTCACCCCGCCACGGGCTGGCCTTGAACTCATGACCTCATGGTCAGAGTGATTTATTGCAGCAGGCTGCTCACCATCCTGCGCCACAGCCTGCTCCACATGTTATCTATAAGGTACTATTAGCGCACACCCAGTGTGAACTGATTAAGTGAGGGAAAGGGTTCTAAATTATTTGGAAAATGTCTTCCTGTCATCTAGCTATTATTTTCCTATATCCCTCCGATTGAATTAATTTCTGTCCAGTAAATAACAATACTATGTACTGAGGCAAATGCAACTATTTGGTTTTAATTAAAAGGTTTGGGAATAGTATCTTCCAAGACATTCTCGCTTCTTTTTCCTGGATTTGACATCTCATTCTCAAGAAGAGAGTGAAGAAGACAAAAATTAAAAAGGCATGGCAATTTGCCAGGAATACAAGCTAGCTATCCATTCAAAACTGCAATGCTTAAATCACAGCTAAGAGCAGAATATTCCCATGGCGATAGGAATGCATGCTTGGCTCACCAGCTATAGTAGGAGGAGTCTTTAAATGCTCCATTTTCACAGCATTAGATTCACCTATCAAACGGTGGGTACTTGTACAAGAAGGGCTCATGCCCACACAGTCTGGGTAGTACGCTGAGAGCCAAGGAGCCGCCACACTGTCCTTCAGCAATGGTGGGAGGATGAGCATGGAATACCACCAGTGGTCGGAAACCTCAGCAACCCTCTAGGAACAGAGCGCAGGGAAAGAATAATGACACAAGTAACCAGGTTACCTCGCAGTTCTTCAAAAGATAACGGACACATGGATTCACACACACACACATATGTATATATTCCTCCAATCAACATTCTTTGTGTTCGCTGCTACCAGCTTCTCCTTCGATCCATGACAACAGTCTTCACTCCTGCATCCACCAAGTAGGTTCCCAACTACCACAGGTTCCCCATTTCCACCTTGCCCTCCCTGTATCCCTATTTTGTTTTCATTTCATTTATGATGTAAAACATTTAAGACATTTACAAGAATTTAGTTGTATAACTTTTTGTTTCTTCTTTCCACAAGAAATGCAACTAATTTTAACAACTGGTTTTGAACCAGTATGGAGCAGCTGAATGAAACCACTGAGCTCTCAAAAGGAAGCATTGGCATTTCTTGGGTGCTCTGTCAAATGCCCAAGGAGACATCTCAGAAAGAAAATTGTAACAGAAATAGATGTTTTAATTTAGAATTCAATCCATGTGACTGGGTGACATGGTTCTTCTTCAGTGTTTCAAATCTTCCAAACAAACAAAAATAACGCATAGATTATACCATGCTGTGTGTACTCAGGGCAAGAACAGCAGCAACACAACCACCACAAAGTGTGGTATGGCAAACTAGAACAGTCAGCCCTCCACATTTGTAGGTTTAGTATCTGAGGATTTGGTTATTCACAGATTTGATGTGATTAATATGCTCTGTCTAGGAAACCCTAGGTCAGTGGTTCTCAACCTGTGGGGGTCCCTAGGTACTTTGGCTTACAACTCCTAGAAATCTCAGCCAGTTTACTATCTGTTAGGATTTCTAGGAGTTGAAAGCCAAAACATCTGGGGACCCACAGGTTGGGAACCACTGCTTTAGGTCCTCTATGGCAACTCTGTTACTGTTTTGGGACTCCAAGTCAACATAGTCAGTGACTATTCCAATTGGCAATATAGAAATTGTACCCCCAGAAAAAGATACCCTACCCCCCTCATCACAAGACTTGTATTCAATTAGATAGCTTCAGAGGTCTTGGAAACTCTCCTTCAGGAACCAGCCAAGATCTCTAAGAAAATTCCAAGACAGAAATATTTAACCATGTTACATATATATATTTATGCACATCACCTCTATTTTCCCAATATTACATTCTTACCAGATCCTCGGGCATGGCGCACTGATCTGAGCCTTCTACCTGGAAAGAGCATAACTGAGTCAGAAAACAGAACGGCCCACTGATACCCATAGCCACAGAACATTATGTCAGTAAACTAGGTCAGTTCCCTTAAGGATATTTTTGTGACAGAAGGAGTGACAAAGTCTTTTATAGCGTACCATTAAATATGGGAGGCAAATTAATACATTACACTGAAATCTATGTGCTAAAATAAAGCAGAAATTTCTCAGAAAGGGTAGTTTGGAAAGAGCATAATTTACAGTAAAGTTGACAAAGGAAAACAACACTTTGCTCCCCTGCCCACCTGCGAATTTAGCCAGCATGGCTGATGTTCTCTTAGTTCTTGTTTAAGGAATGTGCATATTCCTGTTAATAATAATAATAATAATAATAATAATAATAATAATAATAATAATAATGATGATGATGAAACCAGTGCAGGTGGTCCTGGTGGTGATGGGCACACTGGGTGCCATGCCAAAAGATCTCAGCCGGCATTTGGAAACAATAGACATTGACAAAATTACGATCTGCCAACTGCAAAAGGCCACCCTGCTGGGATCTGCGCGCATCATCCGAAAATACATCACACAGTCCTAGACACTTGGGAAGTGTTCGACTTGTGATTTTGTGAAACGAAATCCAGCATATCTATCTTGTTTGCTGTGTCATACAATAAAATAATGATAATAATAATTACTATTATTATTATTATTATTATTATTATTATTATTATACCCCGTCCCATCTCCCCGGGGGGACTCGGAGCGGCTTACATGGGGCCAAGCCCAGGCAATAAATAATATAAAACTCAACAGTAAAAACAAATCATAAACAGATAAAATCACATATACCAATACACAATAAACATACTTTGATAAAATCCTGAGATGGCTCCAAAAAGGAAGTGGGCCAGACAAGTGCGAATAGTTTTGTACGATGCAATTAGGAGAGAGGTAGGTATCAGGGACTATTGTCCCATTAAAGTGCTGGAGAAGGCATACACCTAAAAACTATGTATGGCTAAGGAGTAAAAATACTATAAAAGTAGGGTAAATAACAGGGAAATCCCAAACTAAGGAGATCAGTCACCAAGGAAGCCTAATTTCCTACAATTAAACTCCACTACTTATTTCTGAAAAACGGCTGCAGTGAAATCCCCATATGATTGATGAATAGCTGCATTCAGAAAATTGAACTGGATAGACCTTATCAGCTCTAATTTCTCAGATATGGTTATCATAGTTTGCTATGGGCAAGTAGATAGCAATTGGTCTATGGCATATGACCTGTATCTCAAAAACTAGATGGGGGAAACTGGTGCCATTTTTTAAATCAGCAAGTCAAATACACTCAAAAATAAAAATAACATTTGAGGCATTAAAATGTGTGCTGGCCAGTATGATCATATACTGCCACAATAGAAGGGTGCCAATAGAAAACACAGATCATATATTTGCAGAGAGGCAAAATGTCAGCCTCATGCAAATAGCAAAGAAGCCATTTTTTCCCAGTACAACTTGGCATAGAAGGTACCTTGGTGGAATTGTTCAGTTTTGTGCCACACCGGTAGGTTTCGGCCATCTGTGAGGTAAGCTGGATTTCCTTTGTCAACTGACGCCACTTCCCACACTCTGGCTTTGTGCACTGGACCTAGAAATAAATTTTAAAGTAGTATTTGTTCATATGTATTTAGGAATGGGAAGTGGCCTGAAATCCACCTGTAATTTTCAAAAGCAAGTATTTTAGGTCTTAAGTGGGGGCCTGGGGTTGTAACATTCAAAGGTACTTTGAGGGGGGTGGGGTTCATGAGTTTTCATGAGTGGCACTTTACCCTCTTTCCCTCCTTCTGCTCTTACTGGCCAGAAGAAACTCTAGAACAGTGGTTCCCAACCTTTTTTTGATCAAGGACCACTCTCCAACATTAGTATCAAAAGGGTTACAAATCAGTTTGTGGTCAACTTTCAGTTTGATTATTTGGAGTGCTGATTCAGATAGAATCAGCACCCCACTGGATAGATCACATCAGCTCTGGTTTCTGATACAGAATATATGCCATCCAGCAGTTGCCATCTGCTCACCCACAGAAAACCATATTTAATCATCTCAAGCTGATGTGGTCTATCCAATGCAACTTTCTGAATTAGCATCCCAAATAACCACAGGAACAGGCCTAAAAGCGAAGACACCAAAGTGCCCCCGCTTCTAGGTGCCACAGGAACGGCTCCAGTGGATAGTCAGCCTCTCTCCTTCTGACATCCCTGTTGCCTTGGTACTATAAAAGGGTCTCACAAAACCAGTTGCTCTTGTTGCGACGGTGTAGTAACAGTGAAGCTGCGGACCATATTTTAGTTCTTGGGGACCACTGTTGGCCAAGGAACACAGGTTGGGAACCACTGCTCTAGAATCTGAAGAAGCCAACAGACAAAAAACCACTTTTGGGGGCCACATACAATCTTCCGGACCACACTTAGCCTATACAGTTGAAATAGAATGTTACAGAGTATTTTAATGAGAAGATCTATCAATCAGCTAAGTTCTATAATAGTCTTATAACTGCTGGCAAAGACAGAAGTTAAAATTACAAAGGGATACATCTTCCAGAGATGTACCACTTAGCATTTCCTTTCAGTGCAATTACTGGCAGGGAGAACTCTCCAGGTGCTCTTTTCACAGGAATATGCAGATCTATGATGATCTTACCCAGTAAGGGAGCTGTTGGTCAGCCATAAAAGCTTTAGGGCTGGGTTCACTTTTTCCATTGCTGGTCCAAATCCTTTTCCAGGCAGTGTATTTCTCATAGCCATCCTTATGGCTAAAAAGAGTTCCAAAGGAAATGGTAAAGAGAAGAAAATGTAGCTGAGCAACATTATTATAATATTGAATTTTAGAAAAATAGATAACCATAAAGAAAACAAGATGTTTTGTTTGGGATTTTTTCCTTAAACCTACATTGATTCCTACAATCAACTCAGAGATGACCATACAACATATATACTCGAGTATAAGCCAACCAGAATATAAGCCGAGGCACCTAATTTTACCACAAAAACAACTGGGAAAACTTATTGACTCAAGTATAAGACAAGGGTGGGAAATGCAGCAGCTACTGGTAAACTTCAAAAATTAAAATAGATACCAATAAAATTACATTAACTGAGGCATCAGTAGGTTAAATGTTTTTGAATATTTACATAAAACTGCAATTTAAGATAATAATAAGACTTTAATAACATAAGACTGTCCAACTCTGATTACCTATATAATCGAATATAAGCCGACTCAAATATAAGCCGGCCAGGACCCTTGCTCGAGTATAAATTGAGGGGGGCTGAAAAACTCAACTTATACTCAAATATACATGGCATATGATTTTAATAGTGTCTATCATGGTAATCATAGGATGGATATAAATGGTATAGATTAAATGAAGAATGCATGTAATGATTCCCCAGTCTCCATCCCAGTTATGGACACCTATATCTATACAATGTTTTCAATGTTAGAATCTCTTCCATCCATTCAGATTGGTTTTTTCCAAAACAGACAGCCTTTAGCAGATAGAATGACCAGTGGCTATTCTGAGCATTGTTGCCCCAACAAAAATTATTCCAAGCTACACGTGGAACTTCACAAACTTCTCACAAGCTACTGATATATACTGATTAAAGAATACACATGGGCTGTTGGCTTTTTAAAAGTATTTGTTGCCATTTACTATGGTTATTTTAAAGAAGTTGTTTTCCAGTAATTGTGCAAGGGGGAATCCGCACATCAGAAAATAGCAGCATCAATTTCCTTGTTATTGTTCTTGGTTAATTCTGCACTGTCATTTTAGACATTATGCTAAAATTAAATCAGAAGGACCAGCAAAATACAAATGCAAGCACGTTAAATAGTCTAGCAAATACAATCCAGTGAACTCAGTGTGCTGTAAGTCTTACATAGCTTTATAGGTTTTAACAGATAATTATTAGCAAGCTTAGCCATGGCCTGAAAACATTTCCAAGGTGCATCATGTCAAAAATAGCCATAGAATCTAAAGAGGATAAAATACCTTCTGTAGTAATGATCAAAACACTCATTACAGAAGTGTTCTCCACAGGAAAGGTGATACCATCTTGATGTATATCCATTTTTAGCACACCTAAAAATAAAAAAATGACAGGATTCAATTCATTAAAACTATTGGCTGTGTCCTGCAATTTGAATAGATGTTGGGACATCTCATATCACAGCATCTATAAAACCATTCTACATAAGATGACTATTACATTTCTGATCGTCCTTTACCTGGAAAATAGGGAATGGTAAGGGGGAATGGGAGAGATGGTAACACTTGTAATGCTGTGTCAAATAAATACTTGTTGACTTACGCTGCCACCATGAATTTCATGGAGTTTTCTTGGGCAAGGAATACTCAGAGGTGGCTTTGTCAGTTTGTTCCTCTGAAATACAGCATTACAGTATCTAATATTTGTTGGTGATCTCTCGTCCAAATACAAATCAGGGCTGATCCTACTTATCCTCCAAAACCAGACAGGATCTAGTGTCTTATTGTATTTAGGCCCCACACAGCTTAAAACCCATTTCCATTTTAAGACTCATGCAGTTGGGAGGAAGTGGAAACTGCCAACCATGTCCTATTACACGGCCACTTTTACAGAAACATTAAATCTGCTCTTGTTACCCCTATTGTGCAGAAGATCCCTGGCAGAAGTGATGAATGCTATTTAAAATAGAGGATAGGGGACTCATGAATCACTTTAATAGTGATCCATGTTTTATACTGCAGCTATAAAATTAAGGAGTCGGATTGCAGATGATTTTAGTGGATGTTTTAACTTACACATTTAAGTATCTATTTTCACAGATTTTAATCAAGTGTCATTTGTAAACCATGCTTCAGGCTCCATGTGGATTTGTATATACAAGCAGTCCCTGAGTTTAAAAACATCCATTATAAACAACTCATAGTTAAGAATGGGGGTGAGACAACAGGAAGTGAGAAAAATCTATCCCTAGAAAGAGTTATCATGGGGAAAGGGGGTCACTGAAGCTTTATTACCATTCCTTGTTTCCACAACAGAGCAAATTTTTCAAAATCTCCTTCCCTATCATATCCACAGCTAAAATATACATATACCCTGGTCAGCCCTATGACTGACCAGTAGTACTTCCGTCTTGTCTGAATTCAATTTCAATTTGTAGTTGTACTACTAATAGGGCTAAAGCCACAGAAGTCTCTCCTAAGCTGATCAACACTACCCAAGTTCAGAAGAAAGGGAAAGATGCACCCAAACCTTTCAGCAGCACTGGCAAAGCAAACTGGGCATGTTGCAGTACATCCTGCTTTTTCACACTTCCGATATTTCTTCTCTGATGTATCTTCATCATCTTCAGCAGCCTCTGCAGCCTTCTTCCTTACCTAGCAAGTGCAACAATCTGTATCAATATGCAGATATTCCAGCTGAAAAATAAACTTATACGTAAAACAAGTTTTAAAAAACTAAAAAGAACTGGTTTCATTACATGCGTTTTGTCACATTGATATACAGGGGAAATATAAGCAAATTAAACAGAGGGCCAGCTCTTCAAAACAACAGAAAACAGTCCAAAATAACAATATTCTGTGTTCCATACTGCAATTAAAACTAAAGTTCAGATCCAATAAAGAACAGTCCAAAATAACTGTATTCCATGTTGATGTGACAATACCGAAATGAGAAATTTAAGGCTAAGACTAAAATTTCAAGCACAACGACTTAAAGATAAAACAACTTCTTGAATGTCAGAGCAATGGAACATCAGAGTATAACATCCTGCAGTTACTAGCTAGAGAGAATATGTCCTGGTGCCTTGTGAACAAGATTATTAAATGGTTCGGCCAAATATTAGTTGTACTGTCAGTTCTATTAACTTCAGTTATAATAAATCACATGCTTGCTGCTTTTCTTTTAACAGGTAGAAACAATGTTTTTGCTTCTGCCAGTTTTTGGTAATACAGTCTCAGCCTGCAATTCTGTTGCTTTTATCGTTTAGTCAATAGCAATTTTTCAGGCAGGAGTTTACAATGTAATTTGCCTTGGCATGCCTATGATTGAAAAGAGTTAATTTTTAAAAAATACAAATAAACAATTGATCTCAAATCAAATCACACAACAAACTATCTTCTGGTTGTATTGTTCTAGTTTTAAAGCAATGTAGACATTTTGCAGAATGACTTAAAATTATCACTGCTGTTTTCAGTCTAGCCATCATTTAACAGTTTTAACTGTTTTATGTGCTGTTTTATATTGGTTTGTATGGGCATCTAATTGTTTCCACTGTTGTAAGCGGCCCTGAGTCCCTTCGGGTGAGAAGGGCAGGATATAAATGTGAGAAATAAAATAAATAAATAAAATATCCATATATGGCTGCCCTCCATATATGGAAGGGTGAAGACCAGAGTTTGGAAAAGTTATTTTTGGGCCACAACTTCCAGAATCCCTTGGCTAGTAAAACTATTTTGGAAGTTGTGGTCCACAAAAATTAACTTTCCAAGCTAAATAAACACCCTGCAGTAAGGGGCCTCTCCAACCAGTGTAGGCTCCTTGTGTGGTTAAAAATAATCTGAAACAGAGGTGGAAACCCCAAAGTCTTCCAGATGTTGCCAGACTATAACTCCCATTGGCCCTAGCCAGCATAACCAGTAGTAAGAAATGCTGGGAAGTGGAGGTGTAGTCCGGCAACATCCATGGCACCACATGATTCCTAGCCCTGCTCTAAGTGGTTCGCAACCTGTGGGTCTTCAGGTGTTTTGGCCTACAACTCCTAGAAATTCCAGCCAGTTTATCAGCTGTTAGGATGCTGAAGACTAAAACATCTGGGGACCACAGGCTGAGAACCACTGCTCTAAAATTACAAAACTCCAAGGATTGGGGGATCAGGCAGAAGGAGTACAATGGAGGCGGTAGGGCCAGCAATGCACTCATACTTTCCCCGTATCACATGAGGGCCAGAACTGCTAACTGTTTTAATTTCCTTAATCATTTCAAATTATATGAAATACCTGTCTTCCCGAACTTCTCAGAGGAAGGTTATCATTAGACTGGTCCACCACCTGTGTTTTTTTCTTTGTTCGGGCTCTGTTGCTTGACATGGTGCTGCAAGGTAAAAACCAGGAGGGTGATAAGACGGCATGTTTGAACAAAGAATCATGGCAGTTAGTGCGGAATCAAAACACTAACTAACTAGTATAAAGTGAACTCAAAGCACTATAATTTCCTGGACAAGCACCTTCCAACATGAAAGGCACCTAATCCAATACCACAAATGTATCCAAAGGTTCTGCCGAGTTCCATCCAAGAATTGCCTAAAAGCCGTTGCCTATAACAAGGTGTCAAAGACAGCAACAGCACCCACTGAAAGACAAATTCTAAGGAAGAATCTCAAAGTTATTCAGAGGCAATGTCTTTGGGACTTTTCACATTATAATGTTGTGGCACTATGATTCCACTTTAACTTCCATGGCTACATCCTGTGGAATCCCAGGGTTTATAGCCTCTCCAGCATATTTATAAGAGACTCTCAAAACTACAAAAAAAATCAGAATCCCAAAGGATGGAACCAGGACTTCCTGGTGGAATTGTGGTGCCATAATTGTATCATCTGAAAGAGCTACTTCATTTTCTCAAAAAATTCAGGACCCCGTTGGATAGAACCAGGACCATTAAATTGGAATTATAATGCTGTAACTCAGTGGTTCCCAAACTTTTTCTGACCAGGGACCACATTGACCAGAGACCACTCTCCAACATTCAAAAAGGTTTACGAATCAGTTTTAGGTCAATTTTTGATTCGGTTTTGTTATTTGTGGCACCGATTCAGAAAATTACATTGGATAGAAAACAGTCAGAACATATGCCAGAACATATGTCACCTTCTGCTCTGGATTTAATAATCCAGAGCTGATGTGGTCTATCCAATGCAATTTTCTGAATCAGCACCCCAAATAACCCCAGGAATAGACCAAAAAATGAAGACACCAAGGCACCCCCACTTCCATGCACTACATGGAACAACTCTGCTCAGGGGGAGGGAGGAGGAGGAGAAGCAGCAGTCAGGAGGCTTGTTGGCATGCCTTTAATGGGTAGTCAGCTTCTCCCCTCCCATTATCCCAGTTGCCTCAGCACTATAAGAGGGTTTCTCGTTGCAACGGTGTAGTAACGGCGAGATCGCGGACCATATTTTAGTTCTTAGGGACCACTGGTAATCCAAGGACCACAGGTTGGGAACCACTGCTATAACTATATAATGTGAAACGGTCCCGGGTTCTCAAGTGATGTATCGGCTCAGGCCTGCTCTGAAGTTGCTTGTGACCCAAACAGGCCAGGGAAGGAGGAAACAGTTCATTTGGCATGTATGTTGTTGTTTATTCGTTCAGTTGCTTCCGACTCTTCGTGACCTCATGGACCAGTCCACGCCAGAGCTCCCTGTCGGCCGCCGCCGCCCCTAGTTCCTTCAAAATCAAGCCAGTCACTTCAAGGATACTATCCATCTTGCCCTTGGTCGGGTCCCTCTTCCTTTTTCCTTCCTTTTTCCCCATGTGGCATGTATATACTTCACATTTATTTCACCCTTCACGAATATGTTAAAAGCCCTCTGCTTATGGCTCAGAGGCATGCTCAGTGTGATCATTTGTGACACCAGTAGAATCATAGAGTTGGAAGACACAATAGAACAGAGCTGCTTGAAAAACACAGGAGACAAAGAAATGAAGCTTGTCCACTCCCTTGTAAATCCACGATCTGTAACAGTAACACAGCCCAAAAAAAATTTTTTTTTTCTTAGTGTCTTGGATTTGAGGCCTGCTCCTGGAGTTATTTGGGGTGTAGATTCGGACAACTGCATTGGAAAGACCCCATCGGCTCATTTCTTAGATATGGTGACTTTGAGTTTCGACAACGACTGAGGGGGGAAAACTGATGCTAATTTTGGAATATACCCAGAAACAGGGCTAACATTTGAAGTACCAAAATGTGTTCGCCAGTGTAATATAACAATAACAACAGCAACATAATAAAGTATATTTTTAAAATTATGTTGTTCAAGTCTTTCACAGCCAGAAACACTGGGTTACTGAGAACTTTCTGGGCTGTATGGCTATGTCCCAGAAGCATTCTCTCCTGACTTTTCGCCCACATCTATGGCAGGCATCCTCAGAGGTTGTGAAGTCTGTTGGAAAGTAGGCAAGCGGGGTTAATATATCTGCGAAAGGTCCAGGGTGGGAGAAAGAACTTTTGTCTGCTGGAGGAAAGTGTGAATGCTTCAATTAATCACACTGATTAGCATTGAAAAGGCTTGTAGCTTCCTGGCTGATTCCTGCCTGGGGAATCCTTTGTTGGGACGCATTAGCCGGCCCTGATTGTTTCATGTCTGGAATTCCCCTGGTTTCAAATTCTTTGTTATCCACGTCTCAAGGCTTGAGATGGGGTACATGTGAAAATACATATATGAGAATAAAATACATGCATTAAAAGGCTTTCGAATAACAATTAGCAGCACTAATTATTATTATGTATGCTGGAACTCAATTGACAGACCCATTCTTTTAGCCTCGAACATGCCCATCTGTATTTTATAAGTGTTTTTATGAATGTCTGATGTAATGTAATAACTTTTAATTGATTCACAATGTATTGTACAATTTTATATATGTGTTTTATTGTAAGCCGCCCTGAGTCCCCTATTGGGTGAGAAGGGCGGGATATAAATACAGTAGAGTCTCACTTATCCAAGCTAAACGGGCCGGCAGAAGTTTGGATAAGCGAATATCTTGGATAATAAGGAGGGATTAAGAAAAAGCCTATTAAACATCAAATTAGTTATGATTTTACAAATTAAGCACCAAAACATCGCGTTATACAGCAAATTTGACAGAAAAAGTAGTTCCATGTGCAGTAATGTTATGTTGTAATTACTGTATTTATGAATTTAGCACCAAAATATCCCGATATATTGAAAACATTGACTACAAAAATGGCTTGGATAATCCAGAGGCTTGGATAAGCGAGGCTTGGATAAGTGAGACTCTACTGTATATGAGAATTAAATAAATGCATTAAAAGGCTTTCGAGTAACAATTAGCAACACTAATTATTATTATCTATGCTGGAACTCAATTGACAGACCCAATCTTTTAGCCTCGAACATGCCCATCTGTATTTTATAAGAGTTTTTAAGAATGTCTGATGTAATGTAATAGCTTTTAATTGATTCACAATGTATTGTACAATGTTATATACAGTAGAGTCTCACTTATCCAACATTCTGGATTATCCAACGCATTTTTGTAGTCAATGTTTTCAATACATTGTGATATTTTGGTGCTAAATTTGTGATGACTACACAGCATTACTGTGTATTGAACTACTTTCCCTGTCAAATTTGTTGTACAACATGATGTTTTGGTGCTTAATTTGTAAAATCATAATGTAATTTGATGTTTAATAGGCTTTTCCTTAATCCCTCCTTATTATCCAACATATTCGCTTATCCAACATTCTACCGGCCTGTTTATGTTGGATAAGTGAGACTCTACTGTATTTATGAATTTAGCACCAAACTATCATGATACAGTAGAGTCTCCCTTATCCAACGTAAACGGGCCAGCAGAATGTTGGATAAGCGAATATGTTGGATAATAAGGAGAGATTAAGGAAAAGCCTATTAAACATCAAATTAGGTTATGATTTTACAAATTAAGCACCAAAACATCATGTTATACAACAAATTTAACAGAAAAAGTAGTTCAATATGCAGTAATGTTATGTTGTAATTACTGTATTTACGAATTTAGCACCCAAATATCACGATGTATTGAAAACATTGACTACAAAAATGCGTTGGATAATCCAGAACGTTGGATAAGCGAGTGTTGGATAAGTGAGACTCTACTGTATATTGAAAACATTGACTACAAAAATGGCTTGGATAATCCAGAGGCTTGGATAAGTGAGACTCTACTTGTAATAAATAAAAGGCAGACATAAGATTAGAACACATGAAACGGCAGACATAAGACTAAACATGTTCCATGTTGCTTTTAGAAATAGCCACACTGTCCACAAACAACAGGCAGGCACAAGCTAGCAAATGCATACAAATATATATTTTTTTAATTGCTGCACAAGTGAAAGGTCTCCTTGGTCCAACCAAGGAGACAATAATAGCACTGTTCCTCCAATGGAACAGCCATGGCTGCACCCTGTGCTCAGGCTGGGCAGCATTGGAGCTCCTGCTTCTAAAGAGCCTTCACTGCTCATTTAATCCAAGGAAGGCACCATGGTGGATTACAATAGAAGGATACCTTTGGCGCTGTGTCAGCGGAGGGAAGGTGGAATGGAGGCCGAGGCAGGCAGGCAGGGACAAGCCCCGCTGCGCCGCCCTTACCTCGCCGGGCTTCTGGAGCCTTGGCCCAATTGCCCAGCCAGCCCTCGTGGCCCTCTTTCTCTCTCCTTCCAGCCACCACCTTCTTCTCCTCTTCTGCCGCTGCCTCTCAGGCTTCCGCTGCCCTCAACGGGGAGGAGGCGCCGGCAAGAAGCACGCCCTTTCCTCTCTTTTCCTCTGCCCTCCGCTTCCTGGGCCTGCGCTCAACGGAGGAGGAGACAAAGGCAGGAGCAAAGCCCGTTCCTTGGCCGAGCCAGACGCTGGCGCCTCTCGCCCATCCAGCACGCTTCCTCTACAGGTGACCTTTATTGTTCTCACCGTGGTCTCAAATGCATCGAAAACAGGCATGGGCGAACTTCGGCCCTCCAGGTGTTTTGGACTTCAACTCCCACAATTCCTAACAGCCGCAGGCTGTTAGGAATTGTGGGAGTTGAAGTCCAAAACACCTGGAGGGCCGAAGTTCGCCCATGCCTGATCTAAAGCAAGGGGAATTGGGTCCCATGTGCAAATGTCTTTCAGAATCTCGGTTGCTGTGAGTTTTCCGATCTGTTAGCCATGCTCCAGAAGCGTTCTCTCCTGACGTTTCGCCCACATCTGTGGCAGGCATTCTCAGAGGTTGTGAGATATATTGGAAACTAGGTCAGTGAGGTTTATATGCAGTAGAGTCTCACTTATCCAACACTCGCTTATCCAACGCTTATCCAGGTTATGATTTTACAAATTAAGCACCAAAACATCATGTTATACAACAAATTTGACAGAAAAAGTAGTTCAATACGCAGTAATGCTATGTAGTAATGACTGTATTTATGAATTTAGCACCAAAATATCACGATACAGTAGAGTCTCACTTATCCAACACTCGCTTATCCAACGTTCTGGATTATCCAACGCATTTTTCTAGTCAATGTTTTCAATATACAGTAGAGTCTCACTTATCCAACATAAACGGGCCGGCAGAATGTTGGATAAGCGAATATGTTGGATAATAAGGAGAGATTAAGGAAAAGCCTATTAAACATCAAATTAGGTTATGAGTTTACAAATTAAGCACCAAAACATCATGTTATACAACAAATTTGACAGAAAACGTAGTTCAATACGCAGTAATGCTATGTAGTAATTACTGTATTTACGAATTTAGCACCAAAATATCACGATGTATTGAAAACATTGACTACAAAAATGCGTTGGATAATCCAGAACGTTGGATAAGCGAGTGTTGGATAAGTGAGACTCTACTGTATCGTGATATTTTGGTGCTAAATTCATAAATACAGTCATTACTACATAGCATTACTGCGTATTGAACTACTTTTTCTGTCAAATTTGTTGTAGAACATGATGTTTTGGTGCTTAATTTGTAAAATCATAATGTAATTTGATGTTTAATAGGCTTTTCCTTAATCCCTCCTTATTATCCAACATATTCACTTATCCAACGTTCTGCCGGCCCGTTTATGTTGGATAAGTGAGACTCTACTGTATCTGTGGAAGGTCCAGGGTGGGAGAAAGAACTCTCCTGTTGGAGAAAAATGTGACTATTGCAATTAATCACACTGATTAGCATTGAAAAGCCTTGCAGCTTCAAGGCCTGGCTGATTCATGCTTTGTTGGAAGATGTTAGCTGGCCCTGATTGTTTCCTGTCCGGAATTCCCCTGTTTTCAGAGTGGTGTTCTTTATTTATTGTCCTAATTTTAGAGTAGGAGCCTCCGGTGGCCCAGGGGATAAAAGCCTTGTGACTTGAAGTTTGGGTTGCTGACCTGAAGCTGCCAGGTTCGAATCCCCCCCGGGGAGAGCGTGGATGAGCTCCCTCTATCAGCTCCAGCTCCATGCGGGGACATGAGAAAAGCCTCCCACAAGGATGGTAAAACATCAAAACATCCGGGCATCCCCTAGGCAAGGTCCTTGCAGACGGCCAATTCTCTCACTCCAGAAGCAACTCAGATTTTGTTCATTTTCATGGTTTCTGCCTTTGTGTTGAAGTTGTCCACATGTTTGTGGATTTCAATGGCTTCTCTGTGTAGTCCAGCGTTTTCCAACCTGGGATTGGGACCCCTGAGGGGTCGTGAGGGGGTGTCAAAGGGGTCGCCAAAGACCATCAGAAAACACATACAGTAGAGTCTCACTTATCTAACATTCACTTATCCAATGTTCTGGATTATCCAACGCAGTCTGCCTCCTGCCCAGATCCACAGCTGTTTCTCTAGGCAGCAAGGACTGAATTTTTTTATGCATTTAATTTCCTACAATGTTGTCACTGCAAGTTCATTTTACGCAATTCTACCATTATTTGTAGTCAATTTGTTAGTAGCCATTAGCCAATGTTTTTGTAATCAATGTTTTCAATACATTGTGATGATTTGGTGATAAATTCGTAAATACAGTAATTACTACATAACTTTACTGTGTATTGAACTATTTTTTCTGCCCATTTCTTGTAAAACATGGTGTTTTGGTGCTTAATTTGTAAAATCATAACATAATTTGATGTTTAATAGGCTTTTCCTTAATCCTTCCTTGTTATCCAACATTTTCACTTATCCAACGTTCTGCCGGCCCATTTATGTTGGATAAGTGAGATTCTACTGTATTAATTCACAGTGCTCTTCTACACTGCCATGTAATCCAGACTATCAAAGCAGATAATCCACATTATTTCTTAATTAATTTCTCCCCTCAAAGCGGTTCCCAATATAATCAATGGCAAATATTAAATGCCTTACATGTATAAAACATCACATATCAAACAATAACAATAAATGAAAATCATTAAAATTATAAAACTAAAAAGAGAAATGACATGCACTACATAAAACATTTAGGCCTTGCATTGATCCCTGGGTTATCTACATTGCCATATAATCCAGTTCAAAGCAGATAATCTGAATATTATTTGACAGTGTAGAAGGGGCCGGTGTCGGAGTGGATTCAAACTTGGACCCCAGGATCATAGTCCAGTGCTCAAACTACTACTCCAAGCTTTAAAGATACTAGGCATAAAATTATATGCATGTATCAAACATGCATGGCTTTTGTTTTTATATGTGGGCCCCAGCTCTCAGGCCCCTTCCATACAGCTGAATAAAGTCTCACATTATCTGCTTTGAACTGGAATATATGGCTGTGTGGACTCAGATAACCCAGTTCAAAGCGGATATTGTGGGATTTCTCTTGGCTCCAGGAAATCCCATGATAGGTTCACCATAGGGTCACTAACCCAAACATATTTACCCCGACATGGTCAGGCACTGTGGTTGTGTCATGTAACTCCTCCTTCAATTTCATAATACAGTGCATTGTTCCATCCTCAGTACTGTATTTGTCTATTCAAGATCCATATTTGCACTGAGAAGTCCCATAAACATGCAGTTTACACTCTCATTCAGAGTATATGTGCACATCCATCTATCAGTACAGCCAGAGGGAACACAGTCACTTTCACTCAGAAACACATAACTTCAGAAACTCAGTATTTTCCCCAGGCTTTGCTGATAGGACCTCTATTACAGTCTGAATAGCATTTTGCTTCTTGACCCAGGACATAAAGTGAGTCTGCCTTTGGTCCTACTTAACACACAAGGAAGCGGCAGATACAAATATTGTCATAAACTTTATTGAAGGAAAGGTGTGCCAGAAACATAATGACAATATAGGAATTTTAATGGACGATTCACAAGTAGCTGTTGGATCTTTTTCTCTGTACAAAGGTTTCCTGGGCCATGGAAAATTCCCCAACTGCAGCCAGCAATGAAAAATGTGATGATGCCAAGTTACAAGCAGACCGAGTGGTACCTAAGGAAGAATGGCTCCAGAAATGGGAAATAAAAAACATCGGGTTTCATAATGAAGAAGGACATGCGTATGTATTTTTTGTGTTTCACAAAGGCATACATCCCCGACCTGGTGCCATATAGAGTTTCAGTGCAACTTCTGTCATCACTGGCCATCTTAACCAATTGCCAGGCTGCCCATGGATTATGGGAACTGCTTCCTGAAAAAAGGAATGAAAATCTCTGGGCTTTTTGTGTTAAAATTCTGAGAAATTAGAGGCTGCTTTATATATGAGAACTTTCCGGCTACAGCAAACAAAATGTCCATGTAGTCCAAGTATAATCTTACAGTAATTCAAAAGTTTAGATAAAGGTGATAATAAAAAAATAAATAAAAACTTTATTTATATTCCACCCTGTCTCCCCAAGGGGACTCCTGGCGGATTAATTATACAGTAATTAATTATACATATAGCTACGTCTTCACTGGTTTCCTAAAACCTAGGAGAGTCGGGGCTTGTCGAACAATACAATATAATACTAATAATAATACAATATAATTACATGTAATATTACTAATATTATTGCAGTATAGTGGTCTAATACAATATAGTAATATACAATGCTAATACTGTGCTATGCTAATAATATAATATATTGTATGTACATGTAATATTGATCATAATATTGTAATACAATATAATACTAATAATACTACAATATAATAATAATTATATATATTACATGTAATATTACTAATAATACTGCAGTATAGTGGTATAGCACAATATAGTAATATATGATACTAATGTTGTGCTATGCTAATACTATAATATATTGTATGTATATATAACTTGTAAGCCACTCTGAGTCCCCTTTGGGGAGAGAGGGGTGGGATATAAATGCCGTAAATAAATAATAAATAAGTAATAAGCTAGCTATTTCTGTATGGGATTTCATAAATCTAAAATAAACCCTTCTTTGCATATAACCCCCCTTCCTTTTTTCCCTCCTCTTTTCTTTTTTATGCTTCAAGAGACTAACACAGCTATATCTTTGGATATTTGAGGAATATATTCCAGAGCCTCTTTTTGTCAGGTCTCCTTCTGTAGAAGGCAAATTTGCCCCAATTCAATTACAATATGGTCCCTTATACTGCTATCAGTGATACAATCACTTTGGGGTGTGTTTGTGTGTTAAGAGCCATTCTGAAATGTCAAAGTAGTCTCAGTAATTTAAAATTAAGTACCGTATATTTTGCTTATAGAACCAGACAGTCAAACTCAGTTACCTTGTTTACCATCAGTAATGTTCTTTTCTCCTGCAGTTCTTTCAAGAAGTATCTGGATCTCCTTCTGAATGGCAGGAATGGACAGAAAATATTTTTTCCACTTTGTGGCAAAACCATTGAAATGAAATGGTAAGTATGTGTTTGATTGAAATGGGGGGAATGAAGAAGCGCAGCTCTTTCCTCTATTTTGACATTTTACAGCTCTGTAGGTGGGAGATGCAAAAGACATGGAAAAAGAAAAGATTGTGCAATATTGTTGATTTGCCCAGATGTACTTTGTATTGCAAATATTCCTGTGAAATATTAATCTGACTTACAAGACACAACTTTGCTCTGATTTTCTGAAACGTAACCTTGATCAATCATGTATGGCAGAATCCTTCTCGGTTCAAAAGATGAAGCTAGCCTTACTAAACCTGATATGTTAGACTACAAGGCCTCTCATCCCTGACCATGGGCCCTTCTGGCTGTGGCTTATGTGACTTGTAGTCCAAAACATCCACATAACACCTGGTTTGGGAAGACACAGTATTTCAGTTTGAAATACAGACAATCCACAGAGGTAGTTTAATGTGCATTCTTCACTACATTGAATAGGAGATGTGTAAAAATTGTAATATTTGGCCAGAGCAGAAATAAGGAAATACCAAAGTAAAATGTGGGGATGCCTAGTGTTCAAAATAATTAACATACCCAAAAATTGCAAGTATGAGTATTGATAAGTATTGTAGTTCATGACCACTCAATTCATACAGATGCAAATAGGTTTTGAGATATTTGACGCAGTGTTCACCATCAAATTCGCAACATGGTGCATCTTCTAATGGCCCGTTTGTTTGTTAGAAGTCACAGAAATGAGTACAGCTTGGTTTGCATCTTGCTTCATGATGGAAAAATATTAAAAATTTAGCGGAAAAATCCATAATCTTGGGATTAAAGTAAAAATTGAGAGCTGGCATAGTGATGAGCCTTTGATTACAACTCTGAAGATCTGGGTTCAAATTTCTGCTCAACCATGAAAACCCACTGGGGCGCATCTGCACTGTAGAATTAATACATTTTGACATCACTTTAACTGCCATGACTCAATGCTATGGTTGAGTGACATGTAATCATGGGAGTTGTAGCTTGGCAAGGCACTGTTTGTCAAAGAAGCTTCAAGACTTTGTAAAACAACAACTCCGATGATTCAGTAGTACTGAACTATGGAAATCAAACTGGTATAAAACTGCATTATATCTACAGTGTAGATGCATCCTGGGTGATCTTGGGCAAGTCATCCTCTGTCAGCCTCAGAGAAAAGTAAAGTCAACCCCCTTTTGAACAAATCTTGTCAATAAAACTCTAGGATAGGTTTTCACCATAAATCAGAAATTATTGAAGCCACACAACAACAAATTTATGCCTTAGCACATGTCAAAACTCTCTAATGTTTAGCCTGATTTAGTCTCAGGAATGGCTTTTAAAAGCAATCATCTCGCCAAATTTCATTTTTAAAGAATGCCTTGAATCCTTGGACATATGGAACCTTATTCCCACTGAAATTATCCCAGAAAAATCCCTGTGTTTGAAATTCTCAATATCCGCAGTGTCTTCTCCCAATTGTAGACATATGCAATAATGCTTTCACGTTCCTGATTTTCTGGAGGCCAGCTACACATGATCAGCAAATGCATTAAGGAAAAGGTGTGACTTGTACTTTGAATGCCATGGATAAAAATCACAAGAAAATCAATTATCCCTGAATAACTTTGATCAGGAAAAACTTAGGCATCTCTTCATGTCCCTCCTATTTTTTGACTTGAGATTCTTTGCTCCCAAAAGTATTTATGAGTTCTCTTGCACACTTTGCCAATTCTCAGACCCAGAGAATTGAGGCTGGCCCTGACCTATGTGGATTTTGATTCTTTTAAAAAAGGTTTTTGGAAGACATTGTGAAAAGGCATAAGTAACTGGGTCTATCTTTTGTTGTTCCATTAGGTTATCTGACCTCGGTCACCATGTCATTGGGGTGGAAATTAGTGAAAGTGCACTGAAGGAGTTCTTTGCTGAACAAAACCTTTCCTTTACAGAAGAAACAGTGGCAGAAATCCCGGGTGGTAAATTATTTAAGGTTTGTATTGGATCCTTCATATATATATTTTTGAAAAAAAAAATGTGTATATGTAACTAGACTCATTTACCATTGACCTGATAACAATGTCACTCTGGCTCGTGCAAGCCATATTTGCAAATCAACAGACAGACTCAATTCCTCTGTAGTGAAATTGTATTGAAATTGTAATTATTTTAGCAGTAGTAATGGTAACCATTGTGTGGTTTTAGTAGAAAAGGTCACAAAGAAGTATTTTGAGGGTCCTCATACAAGTCACAGGCCAAGTGTTGCATAAACTCTGATTCCGCTAAAACCTGAAGACTGAAACCATAGTTTTGAATAAATATGTAAATCATGGTTACAAGGAAACTTAGGGATTTTTTCATGTCAGGAGTGACTTCTGGTGTGAGAGAATTGGCCGTATGCAAAGATGTTGGCCAGGGGATGCCCGGATGTTTTGCTATTTTTACCATCCTTGTTGGAGGCTTCTCATGTCCCCACATGGGAAGTATTTCGGTAGTAGTGACCTTTTTGTTGGTGGCAGTGGTGTACTTCTAATGGGACAGTGTAGTTAATAGTAAGTAATATAGTATAGTACAAAAATAAAAGTAAAGGGAGTCATTGCGTTGCTGAGGCAAAGAAGCATTAGTGCTAGTTCCTGGTTTAAAAAACAATCACTTTGGGATGGTTTTCGAAGACTCAATGCAACCTTCGAACCAGTCAAGCTATATGGATACACAGTCCCTAGCTTGCTTTTTTATTTTACATTTCCTAATGCACTTTTTGCAGCAAAATAGTCAAGTGACAGGATTGTGCTGAAGATATTACTATTTTGAGACCACTTTGCTTTAGCCTTTATTCCTGTGTTCTGCTTCTGCTTGCCTTTAGATATGAAAAACCTGTGGACTGATTAAAAAGTGATAAATCTGCTATACATTTCTCTGTAGGAGCTTTCCTGCAAATTTTGTAAAGTGTCAGTGTATAATAATAATTTATTTGTTTGACCAGTCATATGACCATTTCAGAGTGCAACACAAATAAAAACAAGGCAAAAAGGATGGGAGGACAGCAGCTGACATTATGTTTGCCGTCGAAATCTTATTTTCTTGATTCTTCTTTCAGGAAATGTGCTCTTTTCTTGATAGCTTTCAGGATAAAAAGGCTTACTCTGATTATGGTGGATCTTTCTTGTTCTTGTAAAAGGAATGTCAAAAGATCATTTCTGTTGGGGGACCTAAAATTAGATAGTAATGGATGTAAATACAGTAGAGTCTCACTTATCCAACATTCACTTATCCAACTTTCTGGATTATCCAACACATTTTTGTAGTTAATGTTTTCAATACATCATGATATTTTGGTGCTAAATTTGTAAATACAAGTAATTACTACGTAGCATTACTGCGTATTGAACTACTTTTTCTGTCAAACTTGTTGTAAACATGATGTTTTGGTGCTTAATTTGTAAAATCATAACCTAATTTGATGTTTAATAGGCTTTTCCTTAATCTCTCCTTATTATCCAACATATTCGCTTATCCAACGTTCTGCTGGCCCGTTTACGTTGGATAAGCGAGACTCTACTGTATATGTGTCAAAGTTCAGCATATGTTGGGCAGTCAGTCAAAAAATGTTCGATATCTTCCACTATTTGTTCTCCCAAGACACAAAATCTCTCATTTCTTGGGATGTTACAGTAGCGACCAGTTTGCATCATAATACCGAATTGTTCAAACCTGGCCCTGGTATATATTCTTCTTAAGGGTAACGGAACTGGAATAGTCAGATAGTGTTCTAAATGAATATTCATTTTGTAGGAAGCGAAAAACTTTATGGCAGAAGACCTACCTATACTTGCTAGATCCAACTGAACATAGATATAATGAGTGCGTTGCATGAGCACTTGTTTTGCCCTAGGTCCTAGATCATTCAGAAATTGTAAAGGAAGGCCAATTTTAGCCATCTCATTGTTTAAGGCCCCTACCCATGATGACTTGTGGGCACACTGGTCTTGATCCTCTAAACATAGGTGAGGAAGTCTACTGGAATTCATCTGATTTACCTTTGACAAGTAATTGAATTGTCTCATAGAATAGTGGTTCTCAACCTGTGGGTCCCCAGGTGTTTTGGCCTACAACTCCCAGAAATTCCATCCAGTTTACCAGTTGTTCGGATTTCTGGGAGTTGAAGGCCAAAACATTTGGTGACCCACAAGGTGAGAACCACTACTATAGAAGAAACAGCCAAGAATCCTGCAGCCCTTTGTTTGATCTATTATAACACAAGCCATGAGCTTTCTTGGACCAGAATATCCACTTTATTGGATGCATAAAATATTTTGCTGGGTGCCTACATTTCCAAAATTTGTAATATACATACACATAGATACACATACATCAGTAGATATGCATACACGCACCATGGTTGTAGTAAAAAAAAAAATGTAATGTAGCAATGATCTCAGAATGGAATTTGGTGTCCAAGATATACTACCAATAATAATGCTAAAAGTATAGACTCTAGAATAATTTTGTGGCCGTTCTCAAGAAGTCAAGAAGTGACCTCATACTCATAATTGATGGAAATCCCAAATAGTAGAAGTAAACTTCTTGAAAAATATTAATTCAGCAGTTTTGCATTAAGTTCTTGCATTGAAGTTCCTGTGAGCTTAGGGGACTATTATGGAGTTTGTGTGTTTAAGGCCAAACAGAAAATATCTTCCAAGTTGGGATGTATGTCTGGGTTTCAAATGCTGAAATAAAATTTAATGCTTTGATATAATGCTTGTTGAAAACTTACTAATCAGACTTTCTACTTTAGTGTTTTTTAAAGTCTCTTTTCTTTTTTAATTACAGAGCACAACAGGAAATATTTCTTTGTACTGTTGCAGTATATATGATTTGACCAGGTAAGAATAAAATGCTTTTTATTTTCCCCATCTACTATAATGCTTATGATGATGTGAATGTCAAAATGTAGCTAATCCCATAAGTCCTTTAAACCTCATACATTTCACTAAAACTGCTCTTGAATAAGTGCTTTCAGTTTTGTGAGTTAAGCCTTGCAATTCCTCATCCTGAGGTACAAACAAAAAACTAGTAGTTTTGCAAAAATCCAAAAGAGTTAGGTTGATAAAGAACCAACATATAAAATGTTGGCTTTTTAGTATTGTGTATCATTTCCCTAATACTATAATTACTAGTTTAATTATGTAGAAATGCTAATGCTGAAATTAAATTGGTCCCCTTGGTTTGAAAAATATAATTCAGCTGCCTCTTTTAATTAGCAAATGTCCAACTTCATTCAGAACTTAATTGATTTTAATTTATTAGTTCCTATTATTTTGTTCATTAGTGAGTTGTGCATTGAGGACAACTTGACATGTTTCACAATGTTTCGGGTCCTAGGCTTTAAATAATATATAATGTTTATATAAAGTATGCTATATTTTTCATACCATGAATTTGAATTTAACACAAGAGCCATAGCCTTGCAGCGTAAGAAAAGCTTGTGCTACATTCATCGTAACCCAGTAAATGTATTTTGTTCTAATCTGGACAATATTCCTGATGTTTCATTTTCATGGTCTTCCTCATGCAGATTCAGAGTGATCTCAGAAATACTCTTTACGACCTACTCTTCTTCTTTGCAGTATCTGTTTTTTCTATTGCACAGTTGTAAAATTTCTGATATGCAACTTTATCTTCCCTCCTTTTAGCACAATTACTGGCAAATTTGATGGGATTTGGGACAGGGGCTCTCTAGTAGCTGTTAACCCTTCTGAAAGAGAAAGGTCAGTACATGTTAGGATGTTTTATGTTACTATTAAACCTGTTCTGTTATGCCATCACAACAATGCTTTGGTTCCACTTTTGACACTTGCTGTGTAGCACCACTTACAGGAAAGGGTTCAACAGCTTATCAGTCCAGCTGGATCAAATGTTTAGGGAAGCCTAGAAGGATTTTAGTGACCTTGTATAATGGATTCTCACACTAAGCAACTTTCTGGTCAGTATTGTTCATCTACAGCAGGCATAGATCTGTTGTCCTGTGAGATAGAGAGTTTTGTCACATCCAGGAGCCAATCCCACCCCCGTCCCAGGGGCCAGCTTTAGACCCATCAAAAATGCCCAAAATGTTGTTTTTCAAAACCAAAAATGAAAGGTAGGCCATTTCTGATTGAGGAGAGCAAATTAAGAGCTTATCCCACATACACACAAAAATAAGGTCCCGGGCCTTCTTTTATTTCTCCATATGTTCAAAAATAGCGTTAGCTAAGGATAACGTGTCTCTTCTGAATGAATGCCTGGAGGAGATAATAGGCTGGATGAAGAAAAACACATTGAAACTGAATCCAGATAAAACAGAGGTACTTGCCATTAAGGGTCCTATCCTGGGGATGGAGGTGTGTCAATCAATTCTAGATGGGATTACACACCTCCTGGAAGACTATTTGAAGCTTGGGAATTGTCCCAGGCCTGTTTCTTCTAATGTCAGCCTAGGTAGATGGGACAGTCAGGAGTGCTTACTATCAGCTGCATCCCTTCCTAAATTTGGAGGACCTAAAGATGGTAGTGCATGTGCTGGGAAGCTCAAGGTTAGACTTCTGCAATGCTTTTTACATTGGGCTATAAAATAATAATAATAATAACAATAATAATAATGATGATGATGATGATGATGATGATGTTCGACAGTAGCATTGAAGAAGGAAAAAATAATTGAAAGTGAAGGCATAAATATGCCTAATGGCCAAACAATAAAGTGTCACCAACCAGAGGCCTATAAATTTCTGGGCATATTACAGCTGGACAACATCAAGCATGAACATGTGAAAACTGTGGTCAGTAAAGAATACACACAAAGGGTCAATGGGGGCAACACCATCAAGGCCATAAACACCTGGGCCATACCTGTCATAAGATATACTGCTGGCATCATAAACTGGACACAGGTGGAACTGGACAATTTGGATAGAAAAACAAGAAAACTCATGACCATTCATCATTCACTGCACCCCCACAGTGATGTTGACCGGCTATATCTGCCTAGAAGATCAGGGGGCAGAGGACTCTTACAAGTAAAACAAGCAGTCAAAGAAGAACATGCCCTGGCAGAATATGTAAAGCAAAGTGAAGAACCTGCTTTGATTGAAGTAAAAAATCAGAAACTCCTCAAAGCACAGCAGACAAAGAATCAGTACAAGAAAACCGCACTACAAACTAGAGCTGACAGCTGGCACAACAAAACATTGCATGGAAAGTTCCTTGACAAAATTGAAGGAAAAGCTGATAAGGAGAAGACCTGGCTATGGCTCACAAATGGGACCCTGAAGAAGGAGACAGAAGGCCTGATCCTTGCAGCCCAGGAGCAAGCCATCAGAACAAATGCAATTAAGGCCAAGATTGAAAAATCAAATGCAGACTGTGCAAGGAAGCTGACGAAACCATTGATCATATCCTCAGCTGCTGTAAGAAAATCACACAGACAGACTACAAACAGAGGCACAACTACGTGGCCCAAATGATTCATTGGAACTTATGGCTCAAGTACCACCTCCCTGCAGTAAAGAACTGGTGGGATCACAAACCTGCAAAAGTATTGGAGAATGAGCACGCAAAGATACTGTGGGACTTCTGAATCCAGACTGACAAAGTTCTGGAACACAACACACCAGACATCACAGTTGTGGAAAAGAAAAAGGTTTGGATCATTGATGTTGCTATCCCAGGTGACAGTCGCATTGACGAAAAACAACAGGAAAAACTCAGCCGCTATCAGGACCTCAAGATTGAACTTCAAAGACTGGCAGAAACCAGTACAGGTGGTCCCGGTGGTGATCGGCACATTGGGTGCCGTGCCAAAAGATCTCAGCCGGCATTTGGAAACAATAGACATTGACAAAATTACGATCTGCCAACTGCAAAAGGCCACCCTACTGGGATCTGCACGCATCATCTGAAAATACATCACAGAGTCCTAGACACTTGGGAAGTGTTCGACGTGTGATTTTGTGATACGAAATCCAGCATATCTATCTTGTTTGCTGTGTCATAATAAAATAACAACAACAACAACAACTTTATTTTGTATCCCGCCCCATCTCCCCGAAGGGACTCAGAGCGGCTCACATGGGGGACTAAGCCCAACAATATACAAAAATATAACAGTATAAAATACAATACAATCACAACAAGTTAATACATAATTGGTATCTGTGTACCAAGTTCAGAAACTCCAGCTGCTTCAAAATGTTGCAGCCAGATTGGTTACAGAGACATCCAGGATTAAGCATATTACACCCATACTAAAATCACTCCACTGGCTGCCGGTTAGTTTCTGGGCAAAGTACACTGACATATATTCCAGTTCAAAGCAGATAGTGTGGGATTTTATTCAGCTGTGTGGAAGGGGCCTCAGAAATGACTTCAAGACACATAACAATAAAAACATAATTATCAACCACTATCATCATCGCATACTGTGCCACTGACCTCTAGCCCAGTGGTTCTCAACCTGGGGTCCCCAGATGTTTTGGCCTTCAGCTCCCAGAAATCCTAACAGCTGGTAAACTGGCTGGGATTTCTGGGAGCTGTAGGCCAAAACACCTGGAAACTCATAGGTTGAGAATCACTTCTCTAGCCTCTAAAAGTGATTGTTGGGCCCCACAGTCGATTGCTGGGAGCAAGGGTCTGACTCCAGAGTCCTTGAAAGTTATGTAGAGAGGATGTCTAGAGTTCCCCTGTGATCTGAAACAAGACCTTTATGCTTTGAACCATTCTGGACTGGCATACAATAGTTTAGAACCTAAGCCAGAAATGTCCCTTTCTTCCCTCAGTGCCCCACAGAGACTCACTAATTATCATGAAACACAATGAATGGAATCTGCATTACAGCAGCACTGTGCATTTCAAAGGGAAACATCCCAGTGCATTGTTTGTCTCGGGTCAGACAATATTGGCCTCCTGCTTTGCTGCTCATCAGAGTATTTTGTAGCAGTGCCTGGGCACATAGTGGGAACAAATGTTTCAGGGACATGCAGAGAACTCTCTGAAATATCTGGAAGGAACAATGCATTGAAACATGGGACGAGTAGTATATCCCCCCACAAACACACAAAAGGAGGTCTGAGTTGTTCCACGGAAACCCAATCGTTTGAGGCAAAGATTTGATTCAGTTGTACATTGTCATGCTTTATTTATATACACCAATTACTGTTTTGTTTTTCTTCTTAGGTATGCCCAGTTAATCTTATCTCTGATGAACAAGAAGTGTTGTTGTCTTCTAGTTACTTGTGAATATGATCCAAGAAAACATAAAGGTAAAGATAGTCTGGATGAAAGCATAGCTATATATTTTGTAGCTATAACACTGTGGCATAGTATTGTATTGGATTTCCCATCAAGAGGTGACCTTTTACAACTAGAGATGAGCAAGAAACTGGGTTAAGGGATAAGTCCAGAAGGGATTAAAGGGCAGAAGGATAAACCATGTCCGAGTTCAAAAATATATGTTGACCTGTGATCCAAGCATATTTTCTGTTTTCTGCTGTTTTATTGTGTATTTTCAGTTGTGTGCCTCCCCCTGCCCCTTTAAGCCTAAAACTTGGCTCCCAAAATAGTTAATAAAAATTTGGGGAGCGAGGTGAGCTTCTGCTGTGGGCCCCAGCTTCTGCCAACCTAGTAGTTTGAAAACATGCCAATGTGAGTACATCAATAGATACTGCTCTGACAGGAAGGTAATGGCTCTCTATGCAATCATGCCGGCCACATGATCTTGGAGGTGTCTACGGACAACGCTGGCTCCTTGGCTTAGAAATGGAGATGAGCACCAACCCCCAAAATAGGACACGACTAGACTTAATGTCAAGGGGAAATCTTTACTTTACTTCATGGATCTGCAAAAAAGGGAGAATTCTATTATTCAGTAGAAAACATAATCATGGAAATCCATCTTAGTTACTTAAATGTTTAGTTCAGACCTAAAATTGGGGTTAAGTTTAGGTACCAAGAACAAAATCTCATGTAAGGTTTTCCTTACCATTAACCTCTTAAAAAACACACACACACACTACCCCATAGTTTTGAGAGTGTGGACAACTCACAATCAAACTACATTAAAATTAATTTGGTTGGGTCATTGCACTCACTTAGAAAAGCAACTATATTGTGATTCTCAGTCAATTTAGTGATGTACCTAGTTTGGGATTTCACCTTTTCCTTATGTTTTTCCTTTCTTTTTCAGGTCCACCATTCTATGTTCCTGATTCTGAAGTGAAAAGTTTATATGGTGAGTCAGCTAAAAACCCTAGAACGTTTAATGTTGATCAGAGTGCATTTAACAGACCAAATGCATATTCATGGTAACAGGAACAAACTTGACACGTCCTCCACTGAAAGCAGACAGCGCTATATTTACTTTGTAAGCAGGATTTAGAAGCACGTGCTGTCTGAAAATAGAAACGAGAAATGTATCAAACTTCTCATTACTTCCCTAAAAAGTAAAACAGCTGATTGTTTTGTACTAAAGACAAGAAACCTGACTCCACATCTCTAGCAAACAGATCCTGTCACCTTGCGGTAGAAAGATATTTTCAGTGCTGAATCCCCATAATTTAATCTAGAGCTCTGGATCCATTCTTATTCTCTCCAAAGCTTCTAAACTTCTCACCAATTCCATAAATCAGCCATCCTATATGCTATATGATATGGATACTAAATATTTATGGTTGTAATTATTGCCGATGTATATCTGCACATACATTAGGCAATTTATTCCTGCAATACATAGTCAGGATTACTTATTTGATAGCATATATGAGCAAATGTTATTTTCTTATTTTAATCAATGAGTCATAGAATACAGATGGCAAATGCAAAAAAGCACCTTTCATCTTTTTTTTTAATTTTCTTTTTCAGGCAAATACTGTGATATTAGGTTTCTTGAAAAAATTGACAGTTTATCCAATCGACCAAAGAAGTGGGGTTTAGATTATTTCTTTGAGGTATTGCATGTGCTCACTTTAAAATAGTCAAGATAATATCAAAATTGCTAAAGAATCTCAGGGAATGACAGCTTGATTGCAGAACTGAATGACTTTAGCCTTCAGTAAAACACGATTTGATTTGAATATTGTGTGTGTTTTAAATGGTATTTTTGTCACTTTAAATAAAAATTATTCTGAGTCTTCTTAGGTTTGCCTCTCAATGAGTGTGTATGTGTGTATGTTTGAGGGAGGATCTTTGTAGATTACATTTCACCAGCACTGTGAAAGATATTTTCCCCTATTTTCAGTTAAAATGTTTCTGTATCTCTTGGGTCATGTGGTCATTAGACTGAAGAAGGATTCATAAGGCATGATCAAAATTATAGTCCCTTTATTAATAAAACCACACACAAGTTGAGAAAACAATTAATCCATATCCATACAAAATACTAAGCCCACCTGGTTTTGGCTACAAACATCTTTCTAAAATAAAAATATGGCTCTAACCATTCTAAAAATAAGTTTCCGAATACTTCCTGTGAAATATATGTTTCCAAAGACCTCCAGTCCACAATGCTGGGGCACTTCTGAAAAGCTCTTTCCCAAGTACAAGTAGTCCCCAAATTACAAACATCCAACTTGCATAGGACTCATTGTTTAGAACGGAGGTGAGACAACAAGAAGTGAGAAATATACCCTTTGGAAGGGAAATTCACTCCTAAAGAAGTCTTCATGGGGAAAATGTGTCTCCATTAAAGCTTTATCACTTATTCTTGCTTCCACAACAAGCCGGGCTTTAGCATAGCAGGTTAACCACCAGCTGCAATAAATCTTCCCAGTCAAAAGGTTGGCAGTTTGAAGCACTGGTTGGGGTGAGCGCTCGACCTTCAGCCCAGCTCATTGTCTACCTAGCAGATGGAAAAAAGCTGTGAGTAGATAAATAGGTACCGCTTTAGCAGGGAGGTATTTTAATGGCACCATAAGGAAATACCAGAATAATGCCAGATAAAAAAGGAGGAAGTCTGTAAACAGGGCTCTTTGACATGAAGGATGGAGCAACAGCACACCTGTGGCCAGAATCGAGCACAGCCTTCAGGATGCCGAACATGGGAAATGGCTATACTGTATATCTCTATCTGTACTGTTGTCTGTCCTGTCTGTGTATAACGGCATTGAATGTTTGCCGTATATGTATTCTGTGATCCGCCCTGAGTCCCCTTCGGGGTAAGAAGGGCAGAATATAAATACTGTTAATAAAACAAATAAATAAAATAAGCCAACTTTTTCCAAATCAGAGACAGAAAATGAGGTGAAATCTTCTGAACAGACAGCAAAACAAACAGCACAGGGGTGTTAAGCCCTCCTTATGCTATCCAAAGTTAAAATATATCTATTTTTAGCTGGAGTTATACTTTAAAAATATCCCTGTTCCAACTTACATATAAATTCAACTTAAGAACAAATCATAGAATCATAGAATAGTAGAGTTGGAAGAGACCTCATGGGCCATCCAGTCCAACCCCCTGCCAAGAAGCAGGAAATCGCATTCAAAGCACCCCCGACAGATGGCCGTCCAGCCTCTGCTTAAAAGCCTCCAAAGAAGGAGCCTCCACCACAGCCCGGGGGAGAGAGTTCCACTGTCGAACAGCCCTCACAGTGAGGAAGTTCTTCCTGATGTTCAGGTGGAATCTCCTTTCCTGTAGTTTGAAGCCATTGTTCCGTGTCCTAGTCTGCAGGGCAGCAGAAAACAAGCTTGCTCCCTCCTCCCTATGACTTCCCTTCATGTATTTGTACATAGCTATCATAACTTGTTTGTAAAGTGGAGACTGCCTGTATTAGATGAGGGTGACAAAAATGCAGCCCAAGACCATCAGCCCCACCCCATTTAAATTGTTTGCCTCAAATATACCACATACATGGCCAAAGGGGCAGTTTGATCACATTTTTGTTCCATTTCTTAGTCCCAGGGGTGACCTTTTTCTGGTTGATATTCTATTTCAAAAGAGTTAGAGGAAAGGAGCACTGTGTTTGGCTCCCGACATTTAGAGCCACACAAAAAGTGAAAAAAAGAAAAAGAAAAGAAAAATGGCCTCTCAAGTTTTCCTGATGTTACATTTATGGTCGTGGCCAAATTACCACACTCCGTCCACCACCTAAGGAAGTGGTTCTCAACCTTTGGTCCTGGAGGTGTTTTGGACTCCCAGAAATCCCAGCCAGCTTACCAGCTGTTAGGAACTGTAGGAGCTGAAATCCAAAGCACCTGGAGGCCCAAGGTTGGGAACCACTCGCCTAAGGAGTAAGCACACTGTAGTCATCCAAGAAGACTTTGAAACTTCTAGTGGACTTCACTGTCTATGTCAGGGAGGATTCAATATGATTAAACAATAACAACACCAGAGGCACTCCAAGTGGACGGCTTCTGGTCAAAGGACATTTAGTATAATTCCAAGTTTTTAACTTTGCGTTTTTAAATACATTATAACTGTACCCTCAATTCGCTTCAAAAATCATAATGGGACGTGTCCTGTTTGCTAATGGTTTCATTAGAAGTGACTTAAGTGATGCAATGGTGGCATTAAAACAATAATTTGCTGCAACTCTCAGTGCCTCATATGCATGCCAATGGACTCTTTTGATGATAGATTTGGCAAGAAAGTGCCTGCCACTGCTTGCGGCATGCCTGCTATCTTTAGGCAGATGGTGCAATAAGGAGATGGATAAATGCAGCTTGCCTTTCTCAGCTGGCAATACACAGGATTAAGCTTTCTGCATGTCCTTTCAGATGCTGCTTTGTGAGCACTGGTATGCAAAACAATTAATGCTGCTTAAGATGATGAAATTCATGAGGTTACTCTAAGTCAGCAGGCAACTTGAAGGCACATATACAGAAAAGGGTGGGAACGCCCTACTACAGGCAGGATGCCAGCTGAGTCAGGATTTTCAAACACTGCCCGAGGGCTAGGCAAAGGGAGTGGCAGTAAATATAAATTTCTTTTCCATCTGCATATTTGTCTTTATTTTTTAATTAGTATTTATTTCAGTTTCAAGAACAAATACAAACAACAGAGTAAGACAGGAAATAATATACAACAGGCATAGGATGTAGATAAGGCACACGGGACACTTAGCATATTGTTCCATTAGAGCAAAGCTTTCTAAACATTTCAAGGTTTTAGACATGTATCATTTTGTGACACCGTAATTCAGTTTTGTTGTGTGTTTTCCAGGCTGTATGGCCATGTTCCAGAAGTATTCTCTTCTGATGTTTCACCCATATCTTTGGAAGACATCCTCAGAGGTTGTGAGGTATATGGAGAAACTAAGCAAGGAAGGTTTATATAACTGTGGAAGGTCCAGGGTGGGGGAAAGAACCCTTGTCTGCTGAAGACCAGTATGAATGTCCTAATTAATCACCTTGATTAGCATTTAATGGCCTTGCAAGCTTCATGTCCTTGCCTCAAACAGACAAGAGTACTTCTGGAACATGGCCATACAACCTGGAAAATGCACAACAACCCTATGATTCCGGCCATGAAAGCCTTCGACAACACAGTTCAGTTTTACTAGCAAACCAGAGGTTAAACCAACCTCTTATGAGAAATAAGGATACATACACACATATTGTACCTGGTTGACTGTACCTGGTTGACTGATATTTTAATTGTTGTAAACTCTTGTTTTTATTGTATTACTGTTTTATCTTTTGTATATTGAATTGTATTTGCTGCTGCTCAGTCGTTTAGTCGTCTCTGACTCTTTGTGACCTCATGGACCAGTCCACGCCAGAGCTCCCTGTCGACCGTCACCGCCCCCAGTTCCTTCAAGGTCAAGCCAGTCACTTCAAGAATACCACCCATCCATCTCGCCCTTGGTCGGCCTCCCTTCCTTTTTCCTTCCATTTTCCCCAGCATCGTGATCTTTTTCCAAGGTTTCCTGTCTCCTCATGATGTGGCCAAAAAACTTCAGCTTTGCCTCTAATATCCTTCCCTCCAGTGAGTATGGACTGGTTGGATCTTCTTGCGGCCCACGCACTCTCAGGATTTTCCTCCAGCACCAGAGTTCAAAAGCATCTATCTTCCTTCGCTCAGCCTTCCTTATGGTCCAGCTCTCGCATCCATAGATTACTATGGGGAATACCATTGCTTTGACTATGCGGACCTTTGTTGCCAGTGTGATGTCTCTGCTCTTCACTATTTTGTCAAGGTTGGCCATTGCTCTCCTCCCAAGAAGTAAACGTCTTCTGATTTCCTGGCTGCAGTTTGCATCTGCAGTGATCTTTGCGTCTAGAATTGTATTTATTCTGTTGTTTTTGCTCAATTGTATTTTTCGGGCCTTGCCCCATGTGAGCCGCCCCGAGTCCCTCCTGGGGAGATGGTGGCAGGGTATAAATAAAGTTTTATTTTATTTATTATTATTGTTGTATAACCAAATATGTGGGGAACGAACAAACATGACGGTACTCAAGTTAATCAAGATTAACTTAAAATGTTGTGTGGGTTGTTGTTTTTTTTGTTCCTTCTAATTTTGAGTGTGTTTGCCCAGCTAAGTGATCAGCCTAGAGGCACTTCAAAGAGGACATGTTGGGGAAGAAAGGCATTTCACATTCAGTCCAGTCTCCAAGGCCAAATTCTAGTCGGGCAGAATGAAATAGCCACATCAGATGACAAATTATAGGCAGCGTAGAAGGGATAGTAGATTCCCTTGGGTATTCGTCTCTATTTTAGGACAGTTCTGTGCCCTTCACAGTGTCTTCTGCATCTCTTAAAATATCCAGTTGCCTTTAGGTTAGTTTCCCTTCAGCAATGCTGAACTGCTTCATTTTCTTATCCAATCAGCTTCTGTCAGTGGAATAAGGGATGTCATCTCAACCTAAGGCAGAAAAGTGTTCTGCCAGGTCTCTAATTTCATGGTACATTTCAAAGGATCAGATTCCTTTACAGAAGTGGTTCCCAACATTTGGGCCTCCAAGTGTTTTGGACTTCAACTTCCAGAAACCTCAGCCAGCTTACCAGCTGTTAGGAACTGTGGGAGCTGAAGTCCAAAACATCTGGACGCCCAATGGTTGGGAAACACTGCTTTACAGGAAAGTCTACTTAAGATTTACAATGAGGCTTGGGGCTTGTTTAATGCATCTATGTTTATATTGCCTTCTTATTTTAAAATGTATTAAGACAGTCGTTCTCAATTTGTGGGTCCCCGGGTGTTTTGGCCTACAACTCCCAGAAATCCCAACCAGTTTACCAGCTGTTAGGATTTCTGGGAATTAAAAGCCAAAACATCTGGGGACCCATAGGTTGAGAACCACTGTATTAAGAGGAGGAAGCAAGCAAACACCCAGACAGATGATATTTGTTTGGGGACACCATGAGCTCCCCAAACATATTTGATCAATTCCTACTCCCTGTGGGTCATCACTAGAGACAGAAAAATCAGCAACAGTGAAGGACATTTTGGAGATAAAGTAATGGCAAAGCAGTAGGAAAATTTACAGCTCAGTAATTTCTGAAAGCAAGATAATGCTTGGTAGCTGTATTCTGTCAATAGTATTTGCACAACTAGACTAATGTTCCCCTCACAACATAAGGAGATCACATATTTCTTTGCTTAAAACATTCTCAGCCCCAGAGGTTCCAGAATCAAAAAAACAATTACTGTCCATTAGCTTACAATCTAAAAGGGGGGAAGGAAAATAAACTCAGCCACCAGTTCTGAAAGTTACAGAGCTATGGTAATGATCAACTAGAATGGAAACATTTTTGACATGCAGAGAAATGTCCCACATTAACTGGTTTGTGGGGAATGTACTTTTAATTTTTGGGAGAAATACTCTATTGTTGTTGATCTCACTTTGAGGGAAAGAAGGGACATAAAACCTAATTTTCAAGATATGATGATCCTAAGGTGAACTGATCAAAAGGTTTTCTTGACAATGTTTGTTCAGAAGAGGTTTCTAATTACTTTCCTCTGGGCCAGAAAGAATGTCACTTCCCCAAGATCACCCAATGGGTTTCATGGCCAAGTGGGGATTCAAACGCTGATCTTCAGAGTCATCGTCAATACACTCAAACAATACACCATATTGGCTGCTATAACTATGATTAATTTAGTGCTCCAAATAGAGCTTCAGAATGAGTGCATTTTCCATGAAGTCCTGCAAGAAGTGAAAAAAGCAAACAATGCTACCTACCTGCAAATCACAAAGGCTCAAGAATTAAGAAGAATCTTGATTGAAAAAGGCTTCAGGGGACAAGTGTAACTCTTAGCTGAATCTTTTTGAACATAAACGTTTTGTGGAAAACGTTGAAGCAGAAAACATATCAGTAGAAAGATTTTGAAATGTGTTCATATTGAAATGAACAAAAGATATTTTGAAAGTGAAGATATAATCACTGCAATGGAATCTATTGATGACAGAGGAACTCAGTGGGAGAAAATTGACCACAAGCCACCGACCCCAGTTGCCCATCCTTGCTCTCTAGTGGTTCTCAACCTGGGGTCCCTAGATGTTTTGGCCTACAACTCCCAGAAATCCCATCTAGTTGGGAGTTAAAGGCCAAAACATCTGGGGACCCACAGGTTGAGAACCACTGCTCTATATGATGGAAGCATGAGGGAGAGATCATGGCCTTTAACTGATCTTATATCTATGGCAGTTAAAGGGGGAGATGGCTGAAGCTATGTATCTGCCTCCTCCCTACTTAGAAAAGGAGCTTAAGATAACATAACATAAAAGGTTTGCCACAGAACCGCTCTGTCATCACTGAAATTAGCATCCTTGCAAAATGTAAATATTCATGTTGACAAATGAGAGTCAGTTGGTTAAATGGTTTCTTATATCAGCAGAGTTAGTATGATTCACTGGCTGAGCTGTTGTCTTGGCATGGTCTCCTACATTGAAGTACATTGATTCTTCCTTTTGTTGAAGCAGCTGTTCCCTCTGTTTCCGTCACTCCATAGCCTCTTTTGGAAATCTTTTTTGTACCAAGAAGAAAATATGGCAGCTGAGGAAACAGCTGATGCAACAAGAGGTTTCTGCCTATGCAGACAGGGAAACTGAGAGATAACTGGTGGTACATCTAGCAAGACACATGTCTCCTCTTTAAGTGTGGGGGAGGGAATCAGTCAGCACCTTTAAGACTTAACTGGTTTATATTTTTGCATGAGCTTTCATGGATATCAATCTACTTCCTCGTGTGTACTGTTAGAGCAGTGGTTCCCAACCTTTTTTTGACCAGGGACCACTTTGACCGGAGACCATTTTCTAATATTAGTACCAATAGGGTAATGAATAGATTTTTGGTCAACTTTAGATTTGGTTTGGTTGTTTGGGGTGCTGATTCAGAAAAGACTGTAGAGAGAGGCCAGCACTGCAGGCAAGCCTCTCTGGTAAATTTGGGTTGACCTGAGATGCCAGGGCCGGGCTGCGGTGCAGGCTGGAAAGCAAGCCAGCTGCAACAAATCACTCTGACCAAGAGGTCATGAGTTCGAGGCCATCCTGTGCCTGCGTCTTGTCTCTGTCTTTGTTCTATGTTATGCCACTGAATGTTTGCCTTATATGTGTGCAGTGTGATCCGCCCTGAGTCCCCTTCGGGGTGAGAAGGGCGGAATATAAATGCTGCAAATAAATAAATAAATAAATATCGCCACCCTCCCCAGGAAAGCCCGGGTTGGGGTGGAGGTGGAAACTACAACCCAAGAGGAAGCGAGTTGTTTTAAACCACTTCTTCTCATGTTTTAGTATAGTGTGGAAAGGCCCTCGTTAGTTCCAATAGAGTTTGCTATTATCCATGGTTTCCTGTTTTCCAAAGTAAGTTCAATAACATATATGTAACTTTACCTTTCTGATAGCCATAACTTCTTTTTTTATTTATTTGGTATATTTATATACCACCTTTCTCACAATTGGGGCAGTTCACAACATATTAATGGCAAGAATTCAATGCCAACATACATATAATAAAGAAGCATAATAACTAGACACAGACGTATAACTATAAATTAAAATCATTGAAACAGGCATATACAACATTTAACACTAAGACAAAGCACAAAAACATCCTAATATAAATATTAAAATCACACAATCCACAAATCTATCATAAGGTTGTCTGAACTGAACCTTTTATCTTTGATTCCGTTCCAGAAAATTATGAGCTGCCCATTTCATTATAAACTTAAATACCTTTAGGAGTTATGTACAATAGATAGGTAAAGGTTATCCCCTGACATTAAGTCTTGTCGTATCCGACTCTCCGTATCAGCTCATTTCTCAGCTGAAGAGCCGTGGCAAGCATGACTATATGGAGCATTGTTACCTTCCCGCTGGATTAGTACCTATTTATCTACTCATGTTTACATTTTTTCGAACTGCTAGGTTGGCAGATGCTGGAGCTGACAGCGGAAGCTCACTCCGCTCCCCGGATTTGGACCGCCAACCTTTCAGTCAGTAAGTTCAGCAACTCAACAGTTTAACCGACTGTGCCACCGGGGTTCACAATAGTGTATGTAGAATAGTGAATAATATTTTGAAGGATAGATCTTTCATTGCATAGAATAACAAGCCACCCTACCACAGCTTATGCAGAGCCTAGACAAGTTCCTTTTTGTACAGCTCCTTCTCAAAATCTTTCAATTGGCTAGGCAAGCTTATAATTCTTTTAAAGGTGCTAAAATGGTTGATTTCAGATCTGTCTAAAGACTGGGACTTTTTAAAGCCACCTATGAGCATTGTCAGCACAAACTCCATGCCCTCCTACTGGCTTTATTTGTTTTTATGGACTTTAATCTTACATAGATCGTTGATCAGTGGCAACGCTGCTGTAATCATGATTTTAGATCTGAAAGACTGAATTGCTGTTATGTGGCTACATTACTAATCTTTAGATTCAAATGACAGATATCTATGTGCATCGTTATTATACCAATTTTCTCTCAAACTAAATGTAAGAACAGAAAACTGAACAGAGGAAGGCACAAATAACACAGAGTATCTTAGATTCTGCATTGCAAGAGCTCTTACGAACTTGCTGCTTTTATTATGAGTTTCCTTGAGAGGGCAGCAAAGGACAACCAACACATTCCTTGTATAATCCAGTATTGGAGTTCACTGGAAGCTGTATAAAGAGGCCTCTGATGTAAGAGGTCTTGTGACTACGTATACCAATGTGACCATATGGCCTAGCGCTCACTCCACCGACAGAGCAACAATCCTCTTAACAATAGACAAATGTCTACCAAGACTTCTAAGAAAATACAGACAATGACTGAGCTGGTGGATCAGACTGAGAATTGTCTGCTTGAATGCAAGGTGTGCTTTGAAAAATACAACCAGCAGAAAAAACACCGGCCAAGGAACTTACCATGTGGGCATGTGATGTGCTTGGAGTGTGTTATGTCTTTGACTCACCCCCGGACCTTTAAGTTGGAGTGCCCGTTTTGTCGCAGAGCCTGCAAATCATCCGAGACCAGCGACTGTTTGCCATTGCTGCACCTGATGGAAATCTTGAGCCTTCCTCTTAATAATGCTCCAGTTCCAGGAAGCAGCATAGGGAGGACAACTGAGGACGTGTCAACCCCAGCCTCTCAGGCCTTGACCTTCTCTCTTTCCTTTGGAGGATGGGGGACGCTGATCAATCCAACAGGAATTGCCGTGTGCCAGAGGTCTGGCTGTGCAGCAGTGGTTCATGACGGCAAAAAGAGGATCAAGCTGTTCACTTTCACTGGGAACTGCATGCAACAATTTGGAGAAAGAGGACAAGCAGGAAATGACATCAGGTACCCAAATGATATCACAGCCACACTGGATGGTCATATCGTCATCACAGACAGCGGGGATGGTTCGGTCAAAGTGTTTGATTTTAACGGCAGGGGCAAGCTGGTCATCTCAGAGTCTTTTTGCTTACCCTGGGGTTTGGACACGACACCTCAGAACGATATTATCATGACTGATTCAAAGGCAGGTACTCTGTATTGCTTAAGCGCTGACTTTAAAAAAGGGGAATTAAAGGGAGTGAGGAAACTGCATTCGAACTTGTGCAATCCAAGAAAAGTGGCTGTTTCTCAGGCCTCTGGTGCCATTGCGGTCATAGAACATTTGATGGTGAAAGGACCAAGCTATGGCAGCACAAGAGTGAAAGTTTTCAGCGCAGATATGCAAGTCCTTGGTCAGGTGGACAGTTTTGGTCTGAATCTAGTTTTTCCTATCAAAATTTATGCCAGTGGTGTGACCTTCAACAAGGAGGGTCATATAGTAGTAAGTGATGCTTATAACCAAGCAGTATTCTCCCTAGGAAAACCTGAAGAATTCCCTGTGTGTAAACCTGTAGTTACCCAGGGTCTTTCTTACCCCTTGGCATTAACATTCACACCAGATAACTCTCTGATTGTATTGGATGGTGGTGATCATTCTTTAAAAGTATATACTGCTAGCTGAAATATTTGTAAGGTATCACAAGGTGTGGGAGAAAAAGATCCAGACCCCATCCTTATACAAAGAGTACATGAAAACCTTTAGGCCCTATGGGAATAACTGAAACAAGCCTTCTCCAGGCTAGTGAGGTTGAAATGTGGTGCAATTCGGTGGGAAACAATTTATTGTTTTGGGCTACAACCTCCACAATCCCTCATCTTAGTCTGGATTTCTAGGAACTAAAATTAAAGATCCGGAAAGCCAAAATGTCTGAAAGTCTTCAGTCTAGCTCAGTGGTTCTCAACCTATGGGTCCCCAGGTATTTTGGCCTACAACTCCCAGAAATCCTAGACAGTTTATCAGCTGTTAGGATTTCTAGGAGTTGAAGGCCAAAACATCTGGGGACCCACAGGTTGAGAACCACTGGGTTGTAAGTCAATGGCACAGTATGCAATGATGATGGTGGATAATAATTATGTTTTTATTGTTATATGACTTGAAGTCATTTCTGAAGCCCCTTTCACACAGCTGAATAAAATCCCACATTACCTGCTTTGAACTGGAATATATGGCAGTGTGGACTCAGATATCCCAGTTCAAAGCACATATTGTGGGATTTTCTGGATTTTGTACCAGCTGTTAGGATTTCTAGGAGTTGAAGGCCAAAACATCTGGGGACTCACAGGTTGAGAACCACTGGAGCTGATATTAAATATATTTCAAGTGCAATTCTGCTGCAGACTCTACACTGCCATATAATCCAGATCATCTGATTTGAAATAGATTATGTAAGTCTACACTGCCATATAATCTAGTTCAAATCAGAAAACTTGGATTTTATATGGCAGTGTAGATGGGCCTCTATCCATGAACATAGGAGCAAGTACCACACAACTTAATGAGAATTACTTCTGAGTTTCATGAGTAGGATTGTGCTATAAATAGGCAATTCCCATAAAAATTATGATACTGCAGTGGCTATTTATGAATTCCAGTACTTTCTGTGTCAGTCTGTGGGCTGGACGTTTCTCTTACTTTTTAAAATGTCATATATGAAAGTACTCTTTCAGCCAGATTGTTATGACCCCTCTGAACCTTTTTAGGAAAATAAACAGTTTTGGCATTCTTAAAAGGTCATGATTTCTGTTACTGCACCACCAATTGGAGACTAACACAAAGAATGCCATAGGAGGGCAAAAGCATCAGTCAAGCTCAGAGCATGGAAGTCATGAGTCACAACTATGTATTTGTAATGAGTGCTTTTTATCAGAATGTTGCCTTTGAAAAGCAATGTAATGTGTGAGCATGCTGTCAACCTATTTGTGTAATGAATATTGTTTTCTGGTCAAATTTTAGCCATTTAGGATACTTTGAAACATTTCAAGTTGTCTAGAAGATTGAAAGGATTTTGTTGAAGTTTTCTTTGATTCTCTTATGAATTCAGTCCCCTCTCTCCCAAAACAAAAGACAACAGAAATTATGAGTAATACAATGAGGTATTTTTGAAAAAAGATGGCAATGAATAACAACAATAAACCCTCCTGATGAACAAGAACGAAGTACTAATTTTTCCAAGCTGTAGGGCTCCTGATACATGGGGAAAACTTGCCTTTACAGGTTGGGTTGCAGTGTCATCATGCAAAGCATTTTAGCAGAATAAAACACGGCAAAGATGGGGCATGTTCAGGGTGGTGAGGCATGTGGATGGCTCACTTCTCTGCCATTATGCTTGCTTTTAACTCACACCTTGGAGCTAGTGAAGCTAGTACGAACCTGTCTTCCTGGAATAAAAGTCAAGAGTGCTGTGCTGGTTGAGCCTTGTACAGGACAGACCTGATTCATCTGCTTGAAATTGATACCTTTTAGTGACCACTACTTCATCTATTGCTATAAGTAAAGGTAAAGGTTTCCTCTTGACATTAAGTCTAGTCGTATCTGACTCTGGGGGTTGGTGCTCATCTCCATTTCTAAGCCAAAGAGCCGATGTTGTCCGTAAACGCCTCCAAGGTCATGTGGCCGGCATGATTGCATGGAGCGCCATTACCTTCCCGCCGGAGCGGTACCTATTGATCTACTCACATTTGCATATTTTTGAACAGCTAGGTTGGCAGAAGCTGGGGCTAGCACAGGAGCTCACCTTGTCCTGCCAACCTTCCGGTTATCAAGTTCTGCAGCTTGGCGGTTTAACCCGCTGTGACACCGTGGCCCTTATCTATTGCTATAGAGGACTTTATAGTCTTTATATTAAAAACAAAGTTTAGAAAATCTACATTCTTGGACCAGATCTCTCAATCATCATGCCAGCTGGGAAATTGTGAGTTATAGCCCAGACACATAGACACACTATTACCAAATTTTTAGATCTGCCTATTTCGGTGTTTAAATTAACATTTTTTTATTTTATTACATAATTCTTAGAAGTCTCAGTTTAAATGTGAAATAGTTGTTGACATGGAGCAATGAAAAATGTCAAAATGAATGCAAAGGCCATGTTACATATTAAATGCAACTGCATATTACTTTTCTCCAATGTTTTATACATTGGGTCCTTGGTATCTGCTGGGGTTTGATTCCAGGGCTCCTCAGAGAACAACTAAAATGATCAAGGGTCTGGAGAACAAGCCGTATGAGGAGAGGCTTAAAGTGTTGGGCATGTTTAGCCTGCAGAAGAGAATACTGACAGGAGATATGATAGTCATGTATAAATATGTGAGGGGAAGTCATAGGGAAAAGGGAGTGAGCTTGTATTCTGCTGCCCTGGAGACTAAGACGTGGAATAAACTACAGGAAAGGAGATTCCACATGAACATTAGGAAGACCTTCCTCACTGTGAGAGCTGTTCAGCAGTGGAACTCTCTGCCGCGGAGTGTGGTGGAGGCTCCTTCCGTGGAGGCTTTTAAGCAGAGGCTGGATGGCCATCTGTCAGGAGTGCTTTGAATGCGATTTTCCTGCTTCTTCGCAGGGGGTTGAACTGGATGGCCCATGAGGTCCCTTCCAACTCTAGGATTCTATGATTCAGGGATACCAAAATCTGTGCAAGCACAAGTCCCTTATATAAAATGGTAAAATCAAGGTTTGCTTTCTGAATTAATTTAAAAAATGTTTTCAAGCCATGGAGAGTTGAATCTGAGCATGCAAAATTTATGCATATGGAGGACCGAGTGTATATATTTTTAATCGAAAGCAACCTAAGATTGTGGGCTTTAGTGAAGCAACCACAGAGGAGAGATGGTTTGCTATTTCCCTTTCTGTTATTTGGCTTAAAATCACCCCCGCACCAGCTGTTTCTTCTCTCATGGGAAAAACATGTCTACCTGTATCATTTAACCAGCAGGAAGAAAAGTAGCAGGGATAATTCTGGGAAGGAAAATGGGTAGAAGAGGGTAGCAAACTGAATGTATTTTCTGTTATTTTCTAACAAAATATGTGACCTTAGAGACGTCTTCCAATCAAAATAAAAGTGAAAACATAGACATGGTTCTATCTTTAACGCATTTTGGCCCCAATACAGAGTCTTTTGGCATGGATAGGACATACGAGATCTGTATAAACAGAATGATGTTTCTGTAGCTCCAGCAGCATAAGCTGTCTTAAAAAAAGTATTGCTTTCTTCAATAGAATATAGAAGCGATGTGAGAAAGTTATTAAAATGAGATTAGGAAAATCTTGATTATTTGATTATCCGATGTTTTTACCCTAGTTCTCTGGATTCAGCAAAGGAGTTTGTAGCCATTCTTTACTTTAGTACTCTCATCTTACATCGCATTCTTTGGTTAGTTAAGAAATTACTCGGGAAATACTTGTGGAGAAGGTATACAAAGGGTCTTTAATATCTACTGGGCTTTAGTTCCAGGATCGCAATGGATAACAAAATACATGGATCCTTAAATCCTATTATATACACTGGCATAGTAAAATAGTGTCCCTTATATAAAAATGCAAAATTAAAGATTGCTTTTTGGATTGTAAAAATATTAAGCCATGGATGATGGTATCTGTGGCTATGGAGGGCCAGATGTGCAAACATTTTTGGTTCCCATGAAGAAAAGTTATCTGAGTTGGTTTGTTGAATACAGAGCTATTTGGTGCACAACTCCATAGACTGGAGGACCCTACTGGTGATCAGGTGAGGAAAGAGGCCAGTTGTTGCCAATTCTTATATCAGGCAGAACCTGTGTCCTCACCACCACCACCACCACCACCATGGTGCTCTTAATAATAATAATAATAATAATAATAATAATAATAATAATAATAATAATAATAACTTTATTTATACCCCTCCACCATCTCCCCCACGTGGACTCTTCTGTGACTCCAAGCCTACCACCAGATGCTGAACGGGTTCTGATCTTGTCCGTATGAAGGTATCATGGAACATTGAAGTGACACAACAGAGTTTACATTTTCATTTGTCAAATTTTAATAAAAGTTTCCTACAGTTGGTGATATGGGCACCTGAGATATAGTGATATGGCCAACGCACTAAAACAAGAGACCAACAAAGGGCTTTCCAAGAAGATTTGAGAAAGATTTGCAGCTTTTATTTTCTCCCCCTTTCCCTTGCATACATTAAAGATTAACTGAGACAGAGTGTTTTAAGAGGATTAGCTAGTTATTTTTAAATGCCCCATAAAATAAACCACAGCAACATTATTAAGTAGCTCTGGGCCAAAAGAGACATGATGGATGAAACCTCTGACTGGATCTCCTGACCACTTGTTTTTGCTTTAGACAAACCACAAGGCATAATTTTTCACTCTGATACTAAAATGTCTTTGTTTTCCTTAATGTCTATAATGGCTTCTTTTCACAGTTGCACCATCCACAAGAAATGAGGAAAATCCTTCTCCAGGCCTATATGGGAGTGGTATGCTAAGCTGACACTATTGGTGGATAAAGCCAGAATCCAAAGTTGGCATACTACCCCCTTTCTCCTTTCTTCTCTTTACCATCAATTTCCTTCCCTGGCTTGAAGGAAGGAAGATTGACAGGGCATAAATTGTAGCCTCTGGAAACTGTAGTACTTCTTCAGGTTTCCAAGGAGGGGAAAAAACCTTCAGGATAAGCAATGCTGGAAGAAGATTGTCTGTGTATCAGAGTTGTTTTTAAAGCTTGGGCACCATACTCTTGAACATGTCACAAATGAAAGCCAGGATACATGTGGCCAAGCAAAATCAAAGTGTGATCAAGTTGGGCAAAGTTACTGAAGAACACACCAGCTAGAAGCTGCAGCAGTTTGCTTTTGCCTGAGCCTATTTGGAAAGGGAAGATTTTGTTCTCTCCACTCCCCGCTGCTGAGTTAATTGAGTGTAAACACTTTGAATTCAGTTTTCAGCAATGGACGTAAGCTAAAGAAGAATATGGGAGAAGAGAGAAACTGAGATATTTTATAAGCAGCTGAAAAAATTCATGTGTCATATTGGCAAGGCCGTGTAGGATGCAAGAAGCAAGGATGGCAACATATGCTCCAGCAGCTGGGTGCATTTAAGATCTCATTTTGCTTTTTAAAAGGTGTGCTCCCCATTCACCTCTGGATTGCCATCTAGATTTTACTTAAATTCTCTCGATTCTCCTGGATTCTCCTGTGCTTGATGTGCTGAATATACATATGAGGGTATCAGCAGTTTTGTAAAGGGAAGAGAAAAAGAGAATGTTTACCTTCTAACCTTTGTGTTCCATCAGCATTGAAACACAAACTTCATCACTCAATCTATCCAGGGAGTTCTGTAGTTGGAAACAACTCTCCCTTTACATATAAGTTGCTGTATGAACTCTGTATGAACAGTGGCTTCATATAGATCTGTATCCAATTATACACCTCTTTCTCTGTCTGTCTTCCTTGCATTGCTTTCAAATATGGATACAGATACACATTTGAATATGTATCCATTAATAGATACTGGGAAATCTCTCAAATCTCACTTTCTCATATACAGTAGAGTCCCGCTTATCCGACTTCCGCTTATCCAACACTCTGTATTATCCTAGGCAAATGTCCTCCTTCGCTCTCCCTCTCTCTCTCACTCACCCCGCCAGATCCGGGTGCTGCCGGACCCCAGCTGGGTGAGTGAGCGAGGGACGGAGGGCGGGCGAGTGAAGGTGGGTGGCAAAGGCCCTCCCTCGCTCACTTGCTCCTTCACCAGGCCGGGCCCTAGTGCTGCTGGGATCCGGTGTGGTGAAGAAGCTGAGGGACGGAGGTGGGCGAGCAAAGGAGGGCGGCAAAGGCCCTCCCTTGCTCACTTGCTCCTTCACCAAGCCAGGCCCTGGTGCTGCTGGGACTCGGCATGATGAAGAGCTGAGGGACGGAGGCAGGCAAGTGAAGGAGGGCAGCAAAGGCCCTCCCTCACTCATTCGCTCCTTCGCCAGGCTGGGTCCCAGTGCTGCCAGGACCCAGTATGTTGAAGGAGCTGAGGGACGGAGGGCAGACAGGCAAGCGAAGGAGGTCGGCAAAGGCCCTCCCTCCCTCCCTCGGTCTCTCACTTACCCCGCCAGGTACCGGTGCTGCCGTCGCCACTGCTGGGACCTGGCCTGGTAAGTGAGCGAGGAAGGGAGGGTGGGCGAGCGAGTGAGCACCCACCGTTATCCGTTAGTTTCGCATATCTGTCGTTCTGCCCACCAGTTTATGATGAATAAGCGAGACTCTACTGTACTTGAAAACTAGTAGGGTTATTTCATTCTTCTGACAGAGCATATGCTTCTGCCAGCACATTTAGCCAGGGTAGGAGGGTGAGTTGGGCCTCCTCATCCCACTTCCTCTATTTTGAGTTTCTTTTTAGAGAGACGATGGTGACAGTAATAATAACAACAACAAAAACAACAACAACAACAACAACAACAACGAGAAAAGGACTCCCAGATTGAGCTCTGCCCCCATGGATGCTGATCAGCTACATGAGTGTTCATGGATATGCTCTGGCTATCTTTGATTTCTCATAGCCATGAGTTAGGATTTAGTTCTCCTGCTGATATTATGTATTGATTCCAAGTACCTTTCACAGGATCTGCTAAAAATCTTTTCAAGACACAATGAAGGATGGGTTTGTTGTTGTTTATTCATTCAGTCATTTCCGACTCTTCATGACCTCATGGACCAGCCCACGCCAGAGCTTCCTGTTGGCCATCGCCACCCCCAGCTCCTTCAAGGTAAAACCAGTCGCTTCAAGGATACCATCTATCCATTTTGTCCTTGGTCGGCCCCTCTTCCTTTTTTCTTCCATTTTCCCCAGCATCATTCTCTTCTCCAAGCTTTCCTGTCTTCTCATTATGTGGGCTAAAGTACTTCATCTTTGCCTCTAATATCTTTCCCTCCAGTGAGCAGCCAGGCATTATTTCCTGGAGTAGGTATCATCCCGGAGAAGGATGGGTATCATCTGAGAATACTCAATAACTTGTTGAACAACTGGACTAATTCTTTACATTGGATAGACGGATGATAGTGGAAAACAAAAGATATAGTTTCTGAAGTCTGTGAAGACTCCAAAAACCTTTGACATATGTGCAGAACTAGTAAATTTTTGAGAAGAATTGGTACTACAACATGCTGAAGCCAAGCATGTGGTGACAGAATGATGTTCTGGATCTCTTTTTACCACTGCTCATTTGTGAGACAGCATGTTGTTTGTTTTACCCATTCTTCCTTTTAATAAAAACTTCATCATTTCTACAAAGGTAGCAGTTGTTGTTTTTCCCCCCAAATCATTATTATGTTTGATGTGACAAGTAATGAGGGAAATAGTCATTGATTTGACTGTTCCTAAAATATGCAGTTTAATTTGTACATACGTCCTGTACTTATGGACAGATGCCACCTTTGTATGCTTCCAAGCAGAGCATACTTCAAATGTTAGTTGCGAAGACTATGTTACTTATTATGTAAGTAGCAAGAAGATAATGTTTCAGTCTTTTCTTACAATATGTCTTTTCCATGCTCAATGTAACACCACTTCCATAAACATGAACAATTTTTTAAATCCTTAGTTGCAAATCATTTACCCCTTCAAAGACTTTCTAGTTGCAAAGAAAGACTGGTCAGTTCATCAGCCATAACTGGTGAAGCATTTTTTGTGTGCAAAATACAAAGATAAATAATTCAAAGCAGAATTGAGCAGAATTCAAAACGATCTTAACAGATTAGAGAGATGATTGGCCAAAACTAACAAAATGAAGTTCAACAGGGACAAATGCAAGACACTACATTTAGGCAGAAAAAATGAAATGCAAAGATACAGAGTGGGGGATGCTTGGCTTGATAGTAGTATGTGTGAAAAATATATTGGAATCCTCGTGGGGAACAATTTGTACATGAGCCAACAATGTGATGTGGCAGCAAAACAAAGCCAATGGGATTATGGCCAGCATAAATAGGAGTATAGTTTCTAGATTCAGGGAAGTCATGCTCCCCCTCTATTCTGCCTTGGTCAGACCACACCTGGAATACTGTGTCCAATTCTGGGCACCGCAGTTGAAGGGAGATGTTGACAAGCTGAAATGTGTCCAGAGGATGGCAACTAAAATTATCAAGGGTCTGGAGAATAAGCCCTATGAGGAGTGGCTTGAAGAGAAGGGCATGTTTAGCCTGCAGAAGAGAAGGTTGAGAGGAGACATGATAGCCATGTATAAATATGTGAGGGGAAGTCACACTAGTATCCTGCTGCTCTGGAGACTAGGATGCAGAACAATGACATCAAACTACAGGAAAGGAGATTTCACCTGAACATTAGGAAGAACTTCCTCACTGTGAGAGCTGTTCAGCCGTGGAACTCTCTGCTCCGGAGTGTGGTGGAGGCTCCATCTTTAGAGGCTTTTAAGCAGAGGCTGGATGGCCATCTGTCAGGGGTGCTCTGAATGCGATTTTCCTGCTTCTTGGCAAGGGAGTCGGACTGGATGGCCCACGAGGTTTCTTCTAACTCTATGATTCTGTGAACTGATATGGATCTTCTCAGGACCCATGCCTTTTATTATCACCTTCTCCACTCAGAATCACCTGTTTCTGACATTACTTAAGAGTTCCAGACTACTGGGGCTTCCTTATACACATTCTTTACCATTCAAGAATGAAAATAACTTTTTGAAATATAAAATTTATTAGAAGCTTGGGAGACATTTATTGTTGAATGTGGTGGATACAGAATTCTATACTTCAAGTGCATACTGTATGAAGGAGTATTTCCTTTATCTGTCCTGGCTTGCCTACTATTCATTTTCACTTCCACAGTATTATGACAGAGGAGAGAAAAATGTTTCCCCATTCACCTTCATTATACCAGGCATCCTTTTATACACCCCATCCTGTCTCTCTTCTCCTTACCTTTGTCTTCTGAGCGAAAAACAATAATCCATTACAAATTGTAACTTTTCCTCATAGGAGAGTCACTAAGCCCCTTGGTTATTTCTGTTTGCCTTTGGTTCCTTTTCAGCATGACAGTTATTTTTTTTCCTCAAATTTATTGACTGGAACTACACAAAGTCTACTAAAGACTTGCATAAAGACATTATGATCTTGGCTATTTTATTTTTGGCCCTTTTCATAACAATGCCCATAATGGAATTGCCAAACAAATCTTATTTGGATTTCTTTACAAAATTTTTGACTTTGCCATGATAATGAAATATACTCCTTATGTACAAATCTGACAAAATAAGTAATGGGTTCCCTTTTATGAAATTATTAATTATATTTTAGAATGAGCGTATTCATACTGATCTTCATTATTACAGTTTACTCCTTAATGTAAAAAGTGGGATTATATTCTTCTGTAGATCCTGAAAGCTAGAGGCATATTTTTGACATTATATTTGCCCTAAATACATCATTAATAATGTGACGGGCATGTTTTTTATAAGCTGTCCTCTTAGCAGGAGTCCCCAGCCCCAATTTGGGATTTGTATTCACAATAGCACTGTGCAGATCTGTTTCAGCCCCACTTGCATACCAGACTTTCTTTATCGTAATGATGAAGAGAGTGAGTGCTTTTGAGGGAGGGGTGAATAATGGAAGTCTTGTCCTCGCAGCTCACACTCATTCGTGTTACACATGTCGTGAACTGCCTGTGACCGTTAATTGCTTTTTAGGAGTACTACATTCATTTTCTAGCTCTGGAGTAGTGTACAGAAATGAGGATTAACTTTAATGGATAGAGCAGAAGCCTCAAATATGAGACTTTAATGGGATATTTGATCCCATCTTAAAGTTAATAACTGTTTTTGTATTGGCAGGAAAGCTAATGTATCCTTGTCTTTCAATCCCCCCCCCCCCCCCCACACACACACACAAATTCTTCTGTGCCTATTATAAAACACACTAGCATAATTGTGCAGATTAGAGAAAAGAAACATGTCTCCCTTTCTTTTCCATTGTCTGAAATAATTAGAGGGGGGTGTTTTGCAAAATGAAAGTGAGGAGGAGCTGAGAAGCCTTATCCCTAAGGTGAAAGAAGAAAGTGCAAAAGCCAGGCTGCAGTTAAACATCAAGAAAACCAAGATCATGGCAATCAGGCTGATTGATGACTGGCAAATAGAGGGACAAAACGTGGAGACAGTGACAGACTTTATATTTCTAGGCACGAAGATCACTGCATCTGCAGACTGCAGCCAGGAAATCAGAAGACGTTTACTTCTTGGGAGGAGAGCAATGGCCAACCTCGATAAAATAGTGGACAGTAGAGACATCACACTGGCAACGAAGGCTCTCATAGTGAAAAGCAATGGTATTCCCCATAGTAACCTATGGATGCTAGAGCTGGACCATAAGGAAAGCTGAGCGAAGGAAGATAGATGCTTTTGAACTTTGGTGCTGGAGGAAAATCCTGAGAGTGCCTTGGACCGCAAGAAGATCCAACCAGTCCATCCTCCAGGAAATAATGCCTGGCTGCTTACTGGAGGGAAGGATACTAGAGGCAAAGATGAAGTATTTTGGCCACAGAAAGACAGGAAAGCTTGGAAAAGATCATGATGGTAGGGAAAGTGGAAGGAAAAAGGAAGAGAGGCCAACCAAGGGCAAGGTGGATGGACGGTATCCTTGAAGTGACTGGCTTGACGGAACTAGGGATGGTGACGGCTGACAGGGAACTCTGGTGTGGGCTGGTCTATGAGGTCACGAAGAGTCGGAAATGACTGAGTGACTGAAGAAGAAGAAGAAGAAGAAGTTGTTTTGCAAAATATGGAAGTGTTTTTTGGTGGACTTCCTTAAGAATTGATAGATTTGTCTCTCTCTCTCTCTCTCATATATATATTGGAGACTTTGGCGGCTCAGTGTGTTAAAGCGCTGAGCTGCTGAACTTGCAGTCCGAAAGGTCCCAGATTCAAATCCGGGGAGCGGAGTGAGCACCCGCTGCTAGCTCCAGCTTCTGCCAACCTAGCAGTTTGAAAACATGCAAATGTGAGTAGATCAATAGGTACCATTTCAGCGGGAAGGTAACGGCTTGCTTCCTCAACCAGCCGGTCACCCCTTCCCCCAGCTACGCAACGTCGCCAAAACTCTGCGTTGCCAGCCACGTCCCCATTGTTGGAAACAAGTGGTTGAGGATGCAAGTGGCAGAATTTAGTGGGGAAGGAGTTGCAAAGCTCATTCATCTCTATGGTAAGTGCCTAGATTCGAATGGCGACTACGTGAGATGTGGTATTTGGGTGTGGCTTTCAACTGCATATGGTAAATGTTTTCTCCTATACTTTGTTCATTTTTAATTCCAAAACGTAATCTACTTTCTGGATAACCCTCGTAGATGGCCTGGGATCAGGTTGCAGCAGTGACAGCATGGAACAATGCAAGAAAATTTGAGCATGGAAATAATATTGTTTTGCTGTGTGTGCCTGTCTACAACAGGTAAGGTACGTACTACAGCAGCTGTTTCCAGAATCCCTTACTGAGCATGAATGAAGAGCAAATGGGGAGAAAAGGGGAAATCCGATAAAACTGTCTCACCAGCGTATTCTGACCAGCATATTCAAAAGAAACATGGATTCATAAATTGGGCCACCAAAATGAAAACCATAAGAAAAGTGGAGGTGAACTAATAAGTTATCAATGAGTGTATTTTGTAAGAAGGTTTCAAGAAGCCCCCGAAAATTCAAAATGTTATGTAAGGCTTACCTGATCCAGTTGCTTTCTTTTACAAGTATATAGTTTTAATTTTGAATAAAAAGTTTGCTGAAACATGTTGAACTGCTTTTCTTTTTTGTGAATAATGTATACCTATATCTATTCTTTCCACTTCTGTGATCAACTATTTTGTAAAAAAAAAAAAAAAAGTCATGTCAGCAAACACATCTGCTTCATTAACTGAATTATACCTGGATTGCCTGGAAGTTTCTCTCCAGGGTCTCAACCTGCTGTGTTTAATCCATTGCTGCATTTGATGTGCAGTTAAAAAAAAAACAGACATGAAAAGCAGGAAAGGAAATAAGTATCAAGAGTACTACAAGGACAGGAAATCTCGTTTTCTTTCCCTGCTTCTCAACCACATCTCAAGCTGAATTTTGCACTGGAAGGAATTTCCCCATGAGTCCAGTATGGGATTTCTTCCCATATAATAATCAGAGCAGGGATTTTCCTCAGCAACTCACAGAGGAGGGAAAGTTTACATTTTCCCTCCAAGGAGATTGCTATAATCCTAAGGATCAGCCCTTCCAGCTTTTATATGCCATTTGCTTTTATTATTTATTTATTTATTTACGAAATTTATATCCCACCCTTCTCACCCCAAAGGAGACTCAGAGCTGCTTACAAGTTATGCGTACATACAATATATTATATTATTAGCATAGCACAATATTAGCATTATACATTACTATATTGTACTATACCACCATACTGCAATATTATTAGTAATATTACCTGTCATATATAATATATAATTATTATATTGTATTATTGTATTATATTGTATTACATTAAAATATTACTATCAATATTATATGTATATACAATATATTATGAGGGGGCCCTGGTGGCACAGTGTGTTAAAGCGCTGAGTTGCTGAACTTGCAGACCGAAAGGTCCCAGGTTCAAATCCCAGGAGTGGAATGAGCGCCCGCCGTTAGCCCCAGCTCCTGCCAACCTAGCAGTTCAAAAACATGCCAATGTGAGTAGATCAATAGGTACCGCTCCGGCGGGAAGGTAACGACACTCCATGCAGTCATGCTGGCCACATGACCTTGGAGGTGTCTATGGACAACACCGGCTCTTTGGCTTAGAAATGGAGATGAGCACCAACCCCCAGAGTCGGTCACGACTGGACTTAACGTCAGGGGAAACCTTTACCTTTACCTACAATATATTATATTATTAGCATAGCGCAATATTAGCAAATTTTTAAAAAGAAAGAAAACTGTAAAAAAAAACTTTGATGCTACTTTAATTGCCATGGCTCAAAACTATGGAATCCTGAGAGCTGTAGTTTTACAAGATCTTTAGCCTTGTCTGCCAAAGAGTGCAGGTACCTCACCAAACTAAAAATCCAGGATTCCATAGGATCGAGACATGAGTTAAAGTAGAGTAAAACTACATTAATTGTACAGTGTAGATGCATCCTAGATCCAAGGCATAGAAGTGGTTTATCTCAGGTCTGTCACCTGAAATCCTTTCCACTTTTATTGCATTTGATGCTGGTTTTCTCATTTGGAAGCACTGCCTGACTATAAGTAGACTATATATTTGAACAGAACTCTGGAGGGTCCTTCTACACAACATAATTATGGCACCATGGTTCCGGTTTAACTGCCATGACTGAGGCCTCATCTACACTGCCATATAGCATGATTGAAATTGCATTGTATGGTCAGCGTCGACCCTTGTGCCAGTTGAACTGCTGACCTGAAGATCTAAAGGTCGGCGGTTCGAATCCATGAGACAGGGTGAGCTCCTGTCTATCACCTTCAGCTTCCATGCGGGGACATGAGAGAAGCCTCCCACACATCCAGGCATCCCCTGGGCAAAGTCTCTGTATACAGTCAATTCTCTCACACCAGAAGCGACTTGCAGTATATTCTCAATTCGCTTCTGACACAATAAAAAGTGTATAGTCACATAATGCAGTTCATTTGCACTATATGAGCTTCCACTGACCATATAATACAGTTTCAAACTGCATTGTAGGACAGTGTAGATGGGAACCCTGAGGTCTGTAGTTTGATGAAGCCCTAGAGTTCTCTGGTTGAGAATTCTACACACCTATATCTAAACTGCATATCCCAGCATTCCACAGAAAAGAGCCATGATAAGGATTATGAAATTATAGTTCTTCATGAATATTATGTAACACCTATCTATTTTTAAAACCTTCTCTTTCATTGAGCTAGGGCCCTTAGCGTTGATTTGCTCCTAAAAGCAACAACATATAGTAGTTTCCACCGTTCATATATGATGCTGCTTGGAATTTTTCCTCAAGAAGAAAATCCATTAACTGCTGATAAGCAAACTAAGAACATCTGGAGGACCACAGTTGCCCATCCCTGCATTACTAAGATGACCTTAATCTCTCTTTGTAAACATCTGGCACAGCTCACTTGCTTCAACTCTCCAGAGCTGCTGAATGAATTGATTTATTTGCACTGAATATTTAAATAGCAGCACTGAAGACATGAGATATTATACAAAAATCCTATAATTTTTCAAAAACCATAGTTGGGATCCACACACATAATGAATACACCATCAGTTGTTTAGGAGACATTTGTGAGATATAACAATATTAAGAAATTAAACAACTTGATCAGTACTAAAAACTGCCATTGTTCTAACTTTCTTTCCTGATGCACAGTATGTTTCTTATGGCACACTGTTGGCTTTACTCCCCACTACTTCTGAATTTTGGCTTTTTTGTGTGCAGTGCATTGGTTTTCAACCTGTGGGTCCCCAGAAGTTTTGGCCTTTATCTCCCAGAAATCCTAACAGCTGGTAAACTGGCTGGGATTTCTGGGAATTGTACATTCAGCAGAAAGCAAAGGGAAACCCCTCTGAACAAATCTTGTGAAAAAACCCTTGTGATAGCTCGCTTGAGCACTGTCACAAGTTGGAAATGACTTGAAGGCACACAACAATTAGTGTTATATGTCACATCTAGAGATTTTATTCCTTTTATACGGATGTCTCAAATCACAGATATTATATCTCCAGTTATTAGAGGTTACATGTTTGGATAGACCATTTCAGAATCCCACAGCTGGTGGTTGTGTTGGCTAAAGATTTTTTGAATCATAGAATAATAGAATATTAGAGTTGGAAGAGACCTCACAGGCCATCCAGTCCAACCCCCTGCCAAGAAGCAGGAAAATCGCATTCAAAGCACCCCCGGCAGATGGCCATCCAGTCTCTGCTTAAAAGCCTCCGAAGGAGGAGCCTCCACCACAGTCCAAGGCAGAGAGTTCCATTGCCAAACAGCCCTCACAGTCAGGAAATTCTTCCTGACTTCCCCTCACATATTTATACATGGCCATCATGTCTCCTCTCAGCCTTCTTTTCTGCATGTTTTTCACATGTTTGTAAGTATCTGCAAGTCCTATATATAATTATCTATAGATAGATGTCTAGATAGATATATATTAATATAGATATATAGAGGCTGCAAATATTACAGAGGGAAAATGTGCACGCACACACACACACATATACAGAGAGAGATGTCTAGATAGTGATACACATTGATGAATAGGGCTTGCAAATATTGCAGGAAGAAAATGCACATAAAGGATTTGCAAAGGTTTCAGGGGGAAATACAAATGTGAAATTAGTATATATAATTATAGATCTATATCTAGCTTTGTGTTGTTTATATAGGCATTGAATGTTTGCCTGTTACTATGTTGGAAGCCGGCCTGAGTCCCTTTGGGGAGATAGATAGAGTGGGATACAAAAGAAGCTGTTGTTGTTCATGATGATGATGATGATTATAAAGTTATTGTTGATGCCACATTGTTTTTGTTGACCCTACTTTTCTACTTATAGATTTAGTTTACTGTTTTTCTTTGGAATACGGTAAATTTTCAAAACATTTAACCCACTGATGCCTCAATCTAATTTTATTGGTATCTATTTTTTATTTGAAATTTACCAGTAGCTGCTGCATTTCTCACCCTCGGCTTATACTTGTGTCAATAAGTTTTCCCAGTTTTTTGTGATAAAATTAGGTGTCTCGGCTTATATTCGGGTCGGCTTATATTTGAGTATATACGGTAATTCTACTTTGTTATCATTTATATGAAGAATGTATACAGCTTTTTGATTTAATTTGAATTACTGACTTTGAATAATACTTATACAGTGCTTGAGAATATTATCAAGACGCCAGTAAGACTATTTTTGAGTATCAACAAATTATATTTGTTAGAACTGGATTTAAAACAAGAGACTGTATCAGCTTTAACCGAATCCAAACCCGAAGTGATACTACATTGTATACGTTTAAGTTGAGAGTTGTATAAATCCATTTGGACAATATTATACTTATAGGGTACCTACACTATATTGTACGTCGTTTATTTGAATTGATACTATAAATAAGGTTACGATTATCTATTGGATGAATGACAGGGACGGGGTTATGGTCAATCACCGGGTTAACTTAAATCCAGTTCAGACCTGAAATGGTTTAAAAAAACAATTACTTACCCATACAGTTTTGAACATATAAATTGATGTAACATTTGTAATATACAAGGGATTATATTACAATAGAAGTGTATAACTTGAACACAACTTACCTTGTATTATAATATATACCATACTTTTCTGTTTTGCTAGGAGCTCACCCCACCCAAGGCTTGAACTGCCAGCCTTTTGGTTGGCAAGATCTTCTGCAGCTGGCAGTTTAACCCGCAAATTAATGTTGTGTTTAGACTTAGGTCCTGTCTCCAAGATATATATGCATATGCATCTACAGGTATTCCAAAATCCAATAAATAAATCCCAAGGACTTCTGGTCCCAAACATGTTGAATAAGGGAAACCTAACCTTTATTTCTCAGCCTCCACATCAGTAATATTCAGATAACAGCACTGGATGATTTTTGCAATCGTTCTGTGGATTACAGAGATAAATGTATGCATAATGAGAATGACCAGACCACAGAAGTTGGATGGAAAACCGCAACTGGCCCACATACACACATTGACAGGCTTAAGAGAATTTAACTTGTCCTTCTTGACTTTTACTTTAAGGATTGCTGTGAGTTTTCCGGGCTGTATGGCCATGTTCCAGAAGCATTATCTCCTGATGTTTTGCCTGCATCTATGGCAGGTATCATCAGAGGTTGTGAGGTTTGTTGGAAACTAGACATTTGGGGTTTATATATCTGTGAAAGGTTCAGGGTGGGAGAAAATCCAACCAGAGAAGTCAGCCATAGCAGAGCACTTGATAAACCAACCTGGACACAGCATATTACAGTAGAGTCTCACTTATCCAACATAAACGGGCCGGCAGAACATTAGATAAGCGAATATGTTGGATAATAAGGAGAGATTAAGGAAAAGTCTATTAAACATCAAATTAGGTTATGATTTTACAAATTAAGCACAACAACATCATGTTATACAACAAATTTGACAGAAAAAGCAGTTCAGTACACAGTAATGCTATGTAGTAATTACTGTATTTATGAATTTAGCACCAAAATATCACGATGTATTGAAAACATTGACTACAAAAATGCGTTGGATAATCCAGAATGTTGGATAAGCAAATGTTGGATAAGTGAGACTCTACTGTATTTGAGAAATGCTGGAACGATCCAACAACCACCATGTCAGACTACGCAGGCCCCTTCCACACAGCTTAATAAAACCCCACATTATCTGCTTCGAACTGGGATATATGGCAGTGTGGACTCAGATAATCCCAGTTCAAAGCAGATACTGTAAATTATTCTGCCTTGATATCCTGGGTTATATGGCTGTGTGGAAGGGTCCAGAGAGAAGCCATTGAAATCCACAACATGTGGCCAATTTCAACAGAAAGGAGGAAACCATGAAAATGAACAAAAGCTGGCCACCAGTATTTTAAAAAAAACCCTCTAAAATCAGGACAGTAAATAAAGAGCAACACTCAGAAAATAAAGTTATTCCAGGCATGACACGATCAGGGCCAGTTAACATCTTTCAACAAAGGATTCCCCCAGGCAGGAAGCAGCCAGGCTTTGAAGCTGCAAGCCCAATGCTAATCAAGGTGATCAATTGCAACATTCACACTTGCTTCCAACAGGCAAGAGTTTTTTTCTCCCACCCTGAACTTTCCAAAGATATATAAACCCCACTTGCCTAGTTTCTAACAGACATCACAGCCTCTGAGGATGCCTGCCATAGAGGCAGGCAAAACGTCAGAAAAGAATGCTTCTGGAAAACTCACAGCAATCCAGTGAAAGCCTTCGACAACACATTTCTTCCTGGTCCATGTTGGCAAAAAGTTGCACCTTTGCCCTACTACATTAATGTCATCATTGTTATTATGCTGATGAGTCAAGGCTCGCATGAGACCGGAGACTGAGCAGCTCAGGCTCTTTGTCATCTTGCTCTTCAGGACTTTCAACCCGTCCTTTAGACTAGGAGGAAACTTGACCTGTTCATTTCACGTTTCTCGCAATGTCTTCAGAGGCTCTTCTTTTATTCCCTGAAGTTTTCCTCCAAATCAGGCTGCCTAATATAACCTCAGCTGCAGCAACCGCCCCTTTTGGCTTTGAACGTAGCCTTGCTGCTCATCGCGATGTCAACTTTGTTTGAATTCCTCCCCCCTCCCCTCTTCAACTTGACACCACCGTCCATACAGAGGCGGCGGGATGGAATAGGAACGCGCCGATCTTCACTATTCCCTTTCTGCGCGTGCGCCAGCGCATCCCCGGCACTACCATACCACACAGCGCCTCCCGAAGTTGCCCGGAGGCGTTCTATCCTCATCTCCCCTAGCTTCCCTTTTGAAGGCGTTCGTTCGGCTCTTTCCGTCATCCTCCGACTTCTCCTCCTCCCCCTCCCCTCCCCCTTTGCCTAAGAGGCGTTCGGCTCATTCCGTCCCTCTCTTCCCTCATTGCCAAGGGCGTTCGGTTCTATCCGTTCCGACTTTTCCCGATGTACTAATTTTCCCCTCTCTTCCTTTTTTTGCCAGAGGTGCTCGGCCATCCCCGTCACTTTCCGACCTCTTCATTGGCCGGTTATTGTACCCTTCTCCCTCTCCCATCCCTCTTTGCCGAAGACGTTCGACGCTCCTCTCTACCCCACCCTCTCCCGAGCTTTTTCCCGAAGTCGTTCGGCTCTTTCAATCTAAACATCCGGGCGTCCCTTGGGTAACGTCCTTGCAGACGGCCAATTCTCTCACACCAGAAGCGAATTGCAGTTTCTCAAGTCGCTCCCGACCTCTCTCTTCCTCGGCCCATTGTACCCTCCTCCTCGTATCCCCCCGCCCCAAAGGCGTTCGGCTCTTTCCGTCACTTTCCGACCTCTCCCTTCCTCGTCCCGTTGTTCCCTCCTTCCCCTTATACAGTAGAGTCTCACTTATCCAACATAAACGGGCCGGCAGAACGTTGGATAAGCGAATATGTTGGATAATAAGGAGGGATTAAGGAAAAGCCTATTAAACATCAAATTACATTATGATTTTACAAAATAAACACCAAAACATCATGTTATACAACAAATTTGAATGAAAAAGTAGTTCAATACGCAGTAATGTTATGTTGTAATTACTGTATTTATGAATTTAGTACCAAAACATCACGATGCATTGAAAACATTGTCTACAAAAATGCGTTGGATAATCCAGAACGTTGGATAAACGAGTATTGAATAACTGAGACTCTACTGTATTCCCCCCCCCCCGAAGTCGTTCGGCATTTTCCGTCACTTTCCGACTTCTCCCTTCCTCATCCCGTTGTTCCCTCCTTCTCCTCGTATAGTTCCCCCCTCTCGAAGGTGTTCGGCTTTTCCCGCCACTTTCCGATTTCTCCCTTCCTCGTCCCGTTGTTCCCTCCTTCTCCTCGTATAGTTCCCCCCTCCCGAAGTTGTTCGGCTTTTTCCGTCACTTTCCGACTTCTCCCTTCCTCGTCCCGTTGTTCCCTCCTTCTCCTCGTAGTTTTTCCCCCGAAGGCGCTCGGCTCTTTTCGTCACTCTCTTTCCGACTCTCCCGGTCGCTCCCGTTGTCCCCATCTCCCCCCCTCCTCTCCCTCTGTGCCGAAGGCGCTCGGCTCTCTCCGTCGCTTTCCGACCTCCCCTCGCGCCCAGCCGCCTGGAATCTCAGCCGTGAGGGAGGAAAGCGAGAGGCTTAGCAGCGAAGGAGGGCGAAGGCTGGGGACGCCGCCTCCTCCGCCGCCGCCGCGGGGGCTGGAAGATGGCGGTTGGGAGGCGGCCGCCGGTGCCGTTGCTGTTGCCGTTGCCGCCTCAGGAGGACAGGCAGCGGCTGGGCTCGTCGCGCAAGCGGCGCTGAGGCGAAGAGCGCGCCTTCTCTCACTTCGAGGGCTCCGTTCTATCTCCTCCTTCTCCTCGTTCTTCCTTCTCTCCCCGTCATGGACCCCGGCGCCGGGCTTTCCCCGCTCCTGAGGGAGGCCCCGCGGCGCCCTGCCCTGCCCTGAGAGGAGGGGAAAGGGAGAAGCAGCGCCGTCTCGTGCGGAGCCCAAGCGGGGAAGATGTCGGACACCAAGGTGAAAGTGGCCGTCCGGGTCCGGCCCATGAACAGGAGAGGTAATTAATTAATCGTGCAGACAGAAGAGAAACAAACGAGGGGAATTAAGGGGGAACTCCTCCTCACTTGTGCGGGGTGGAAGAGAGAGACTCCAGGGTGTCGTCTCTTGCTCGACTTGGACCAACTTTTGCTCTTCGACTCTGGAGAACAGCCTTGCGAGGGGACCTGTTGTGCGTTTGGTTTAAAAAGAAGCCACTCTGAATGTATGGCTTCGGCGACCCAGAGGCTCCTTCCGTTGAGGCTCCAGGCAGGAGGGGCGGGGAGCTGGTTGGGAAAGCCAGGGACTCCTAGGGCCGTTCCACTCAGCCCTATATCCCAGCCCTATAAATTTGGAGTGTCTTCCTTCCTCCGCTTCCTCCTCTTCCTCCCACAAGGCAGAAAATCCCACATTATCTGAGTATGGACTCACATAACCCAGTTCAAAGCAGATATTGTGGGATTTTCTGCCCTGACATTCTGGGATATAGGGCTGTGTGGAAGGCCCCTCACAATCATAGCATCCTAGAGTTGGAAGAAACCTCGGTGGGACCTCCAGTCCAACCCCCTGACAAGAAGCAGGAGAAGTTCATTCAAAGCACCCCGGACAGATGGCCATCCAGCCTCTGTTTAAAAGCTTCCAAAGAAGGAGCCTCCACCACACACTGCTGAATAGCTTGCACAATTAGGAAGTTCTTCCTAATGTTCAGGAGGAATGTCCTTTCCTGTAGTTTGAAGTCATTGTACCATGTCCTAGTCTCCAGAGCAGCAGAAAACAAGCTTGCTCCCTCCTCCCTATGACTTCCCCTTACATTTTTATACATGGCTATCATGTCTCCTCTCAGCCTTCTCTTCTGCAGGCTAAACATGCCCAACTCTTTAAGCCGGTCATAGAATCATAGAGTTGGAAGAAACCTCATGGGCCAGAAAATCCTACATTTTCTGAGTATGGACTCACATAGCCCAGTTCAAAGCAGATATTGTGGGATTTTCTGCCCTGATATTCTGGGATATAGGGCTGTGTGGAAGGGCCCTCACAATCATAGAATCCTAGAGTTGGAAGAAACCTTGTGGGCCACCCAGTCCAACCCCCTGCCAAAAGCAGGAAAATTGCATTCAAAGCACCCCCGACAGATGGCCATCCAGCCTCTGCTTAAAAGCCTCCAAAGAAGGAGCCTCCACCACACTCCAGATGAGACAGTTCCACTGCTGAACAGCTCCCACAGTGAGTAAGTTCTTCCTAATGTTCAGGTGGAATCTCCTTTCCTGTAGTTTGAAGCAATTGTTCCGCTTCCTAGTTTCCAGGGCAGCAGAAAACAATCCTGCTCCCTCCTCCCTATGACTTCCCCTCACATATTTATACATGGCCATCATGTCTCCTCTCAGCCTTCTTTTCTGCAGGCTAAAGATGCCCAGCTCTTTAAGCCAGTCCTCATAGGGCTTGCTCTTCAGTCCCTTGATCATTTTAGTCACCTTCCTCTGGACACATTCCAGCTTGTCAACATCTCCCTTCAATTGTGGTGCCCAGAATTAGACACAGGGTGGTCTGACCAAGGCAGAATAGCTCCAGTGGGTTAAACCCTTGTGCTGGCAGGACTGATGACTTGAAGGTTAGGTTGCTGATCTGATAGAGCCTCAATAGTAATGCCAGAAGTGGGTGATTCTGAGTGGAGAAGGTGGTAATAAAATGGATGGGTCCTAAGAAAATCCCTATCAGTTTATTGAGTCATAGAGTTGGAAGAGACCTTGTGGGCCATCCATTCCAACTTCCTGCCAAGAAGCAGGAAAAGCGCATTCAAAGCACCCCCAACAGATAGCCATCCAACCTCTGCTTAGAAGCCTCCAAAGAAGGAGCCTCCACCACTCCCTGGTGCAGAGCGTTCCACTGCTGAACATCTCTCACAGTGAGGAAGTTCTTCCTCATGTTCAGGTGGAATCTCCTTTCCTGTAGTTTGAAGCCATTGTTCCACATCCTAGTCTCTTCTTGTATCTGAGGGCCATTTGTCCTCAGATAACTTCCCAACCTGTGCCTTTTTCTTTTTCCTTGTTGGCTTCTTTCCTCTTCCTCCTCTTCTTCTTCCTCCCTCTCACCCCTTTTCTCTCTCCACAGAAGTTGACACAATTCCTCCCCCAGGAAAGACTCAGCCAGGCCTTGAAGCTGTAAGGCTTATCAATGCTAATCGAGGCGATTAATTGCAACATTCAGGGCCCTTCCACACAGCTCTGTATTCCAGAATATCAAGGCAGAAAATCCCACAGTATCTTCTTTGAACTGGGTTATCTGAGTCAGATAATGTGAGATTTTCTGCCTTGATATTTTGGAATATAGGACTGTGTGGAAGGGCCTTCACACTTGCTTCTAACAGACAGTAGTTCTTTCTCACACCCTGGACATTCCACAGTTATATAAACCTCCCTTTTCTAGTTCCCAATATATCTCACAACCTCTGAGGATGCCTGCCATAGATGTGGGTGAAAAGTCAGCAGATAATGCTTCTGGAACATGGCCATACAGCCTGGAAATCTCACAGCAACCCAGTTTTCCAGAAAACTCAATACAACCCAGACCATAAAAGTCTTCAACAACACATTTCTCTTCAGATAATCTCCCTACCTGTGCCTTTCGTCTTCCTCGTTGGCTTATTTCCTCCCTTCTTTCCTCTCTTTCCTCCTCTTCTTCTTCCCTCTCCCTCCTTTTCTCTCTTCATACTAGAAATGACACAACTCTGAAAAGTTTTTTTTATGGTGTCTTCTTCATTGTTGGGGTGCATATTGAACATGATCACTCAATTTGAAGCTGGGTAGTGTTCATTGTTGTAGTCAGAATCACACTGCTTAAGGATGGAAAGAGAAAGTTGGCATCCTCCCTCTTTTTTTCTTTCAGTGCACCATCCTGAATGAATAGGTGGAAAAGGGCATGTAATAATTAAATTGTGTCTTGGGGTGCTGTGAGTTTTCTGGGCTATATGGCCATGTTTCAGAAGCATTATCTCCTGACGTTTCACCCACATCTATGGTAGGCATCCTCAGAGGTTGTGAGGATCAGGAGAGAATGCTTCTGGAACATGGCCATACAGCCTAGAAAACTCAAAGCAACCCAGTGATTCCGGTCATAAAAGCCTTCTACAACAAATAATCTCTTGTTTGCTGTTAGCCACCTTCTCCTTATGTCAGGATAAAAATGAAGTGAATGAACCAATTAATCACACTGTGTAACAAAATCTGAAAAAAATGTTTTGTCCCTGGTTCAAAAAATGTTATTTCCTTTTTAATTGTGCAGTTCTGACTTTGAAAGTAGTTGTTATACTCCAAAAAGTTTGTTATTTTGTGGTTGCTACAAACTGTGTTGAATTGGTTGAGACTCTGTGAGAGATTCATTGAAAAACTTTAGCCAAATGTGCTGCAGGATGTCCCTCAAATCCGCAAAGACAAAGTTTTGCAGTTTAATAAACTTTTTCCCATGTTTTTATGATAGAGCCAATTAGGAAATGACATTATAACCCAAGGACAAAAATCGTGTTACATAGTGTAATAAGCCCACAGAAATTATTTGTGAACCAACATAGTAAAGAACAGCATGGTCTTACATGTGGGGCAGCATGCATCACAGATAGTAACACAGGATTCAAAAAGATAGTGAATTTGCTATAAGGAATATAAAAAAGGAGGAAGGGAGTGGGAGAAAGAAAAAGAATAGGGCAGCTCTTTTAAGAGAACATTATGCCCTTGGTATCTGCTTTGATTTGTTTGTGTCCCCCCCCCCCCCCCATGGATGTCAAAAATCCATAGATGTTCAAATCCCGTTATATACAATGGCATAGTGAAATGGTACAGAATGGCAAAATCAAGGCTTGTCTTTTGGAATCTTTAAAATCAATGTTTGTTTCTTGGGTGGTTGAATCTGTGAGTGCAGAATCCATGGATAAGGAGAACTGACTTAATTGGTGTAGTTACTCTTAAAGAGAGTAACAGTTACTTCTGTGAAAACTGCTGTGGGAGTATCTTATTGTTTGGAAAATTGCCTGCCTTCCCATGGTTCAGAAATGAATGCTGGCCACAATAGTGGACAGCCTTGGTTGATCTCAAGGTTTCCCAACTTCTTGGTCCATGTTTCTTGAGGGATGGAATGGAATAGGGGAGAGTTGGGAGCAACACCCATATCATTTCCTATACTACAGCAACAAGTGAGAGTTGTTTTCTGGACAGCATGAGAAAGAAACAGGAAAGGCTTTGCTGGCTAGGGATGAAGTGCATATAATTCTGCAAGGGAATGTTTTGAACTCCTCTGTTGTGTCATGTTTCAGAACTGGATCTGAATACCAAGTGCATTGTTGAGATGGAAGGGAATCAGACTGTTTTGCATCCTCCACCTTCAAACAACAAACAAGGAGAAAACAGGTAAAAAGGAATACATCTAAGCTTTTATTTTCAAGGAAGGTGAAGTACCCGCTATTTCAGAAGCACACCCCTATTTAGGAAAAGGTGTTCTGGGACACATTTTATATTTAATTGCAGTGATATAAACAAGGAACAACATTAACCTGCAACACTGTATGTTGAGATGTGTGAACAAAATATTGGTAGCCTTTTAACTGAATATCACAATTACCTTCTAGAGTTGAGGATAATAATCATCTGGAAAGTTGTTGGAGTTGTTTATTAGATTCTAATATATGTACTTGTGACTGGATTGACTCCTAGATTCTCCTGTTGTTTACAACTGATTTTAATGAAGTGAAATAATTTATGTATCTTGCATTTATTTGTAAAGTCCTGAATAGAATGGTTGGAAATAATCCAAAATACCAATGTGCAAGACTATATAAATAGATATTTGTTTTTTTTATGACTGGTCAAGAGGGAGATTGTGCAAAGGAGAGGAATGGAAAAGTATGCTATTGTCGATTTCTTGTTATTTCTTTACTTTTGTGACAGTTTGTCTTTATAGTGAAGTAATTTTAGTTAAGATTATTTTCTCAGAAAGACTTTATATGCACAGAATAGGTTACCAGAGAGCAAAGGTTGCAAACGTTTTCTCAAAATATCTTTATCAAGAAATGAAAGTAATTGCTAAGAATGAGATAAGATAGAGAAAATTTGGACCATTGGGAAACTATGCATTTATAGGGCTTCTGTGCTGCTCAGATTCTGGTTTTGATATCTGTATATGAATTAGGAGGTAAAGGGAAACATTTGTCTAAAAATTGAGAGATGTCTGATGCTTATACTTCCTACTTAAATTTCTTTTAATGTAAGGTCTTATGAACTTTGGCCAGTGATAGTATTTGTACAATCTGTGGTATTTCATCTACATTAGATGAACAGCAGCTGCAGCTATAAGGTATTGGTGCCGTATTGTATCTAGGCATTTTAGTGTACACTGTGAAATCATTCTTTCACTTTTCATTCCTTTTGTGGACTTTGGTTTAAGGAAATAGCTACACATTCTATATTGAGTACCATGATGTTGTGCTTAACTCTTAAGGGCTTCAAAAGAAAATTTAGCGGGAACCATTGAAGAATGGAGGAATATAATGTACTCTGAATAAATAGCCTCTGGTACTAGACCAGGCATGGACAAACTACGGCCCTCCTAGTATTTTGGACTTCAACTCCCACAATTCCTAACAGCCAGTAATTAGGAATTGTGGGAGTTGAAGTCCAAACCACCTGGAGGGCTGAAGTTTGCCTGTGCCCGTACTAGACTGACAATATTTTGTACCATGGAATAAACAACTGCTGTGCAACCCAGTTTTCATACCCAGATACAGTAAAGTCTCACTTATCCAAGCTAAACGGGCCAGCAGAACGTTGGATAAGCGAATATGTTGGATAATAAGGAGGCATTAAGGAAAAGCCTATTAAACATCAAATTAGGTTATGCTTTTACAAATGAAGACCAAAACATCATGTTATACAACAAATTTGACAGAAAAAGTAGTTCAATACGCAGTAATGTTATGTAGTAATTACTGTATTTACAAATTTAGCACCAAAATATCACGATATATTGAAAACATTGACTACAAAAATGCGTTGGATAATCCAGAATGTTGGATGAGCGAGTGTTGGATAAGTGAGACTCTACTGTATAACTAGAAATTTATTTCTGGGTTGTCCTTTATGTTTGGCTGGATTTGGTGGGTTGGGAATGTTAGAATGATAGAATCATAGAGTTGGAAGAGACCACAAGGACCATCCAGTCCAGCCCCCTGCCATACAGAAATATACAGTGAAAAGGACTCTCGACAGATGCCCATTGAGCCTCTGTTGAAAAACTTCAGGAAAGGGAGACTTCATCACACTCTGAGGCAGCATATTCCATTGCCAAACAGCTCTTGCCGACAGGAAGTACTTCCTAATTTTAAGGTGGAACATCTCCCATCTTGTAATTTGAATCCATTACTCCATGTCTTAGTCTCTAGAACAACAGCAAACAAGCTTGCTCCTTCCTTAATGTTAAAAGGAGTCCTTTTTACCTATTGTTTTACACTGGAGAGTACTTGGCTTGCAGTTTTTCATCCCTGCAATACAGGCTGCATTTTCCAAACATTCTTCAAAGACAACCCTGTGTAGAGTGCTTGATAACAATCTGCACTGTTATAACCAGAGCATATAGCCAGATTTGCTTCTGGAAACTATTGTTGGTGAATCACCTGAAGGTAAAGACAAATGTTTCTGGCCATAGCACCTTTGTGACTCAGGAGGATCAATAATAGATCAGGAAACGTTCTTGGACTGGAAATTTGATGCTACTGAAAATTTCTACCTCTTCTAGCTTACCTTGTTGTGTAATACTCGCTTGATGAAAAGTCAGCTGACATAGCACTTACGACCCATTCCTGTGCAGAATTAGGTGTAGCTTGAAGGTGCTAGACTTAAGAATAAAATCAAGCTGTTAGTAAGATGAAGTTTCCGGATTCAGAATAGTCCTACTGTAGCATCATACCTAGAATGAAGGATGGCTGTTGGATCTTTCACCGCAGGGTTGATAAGCCTGTTCTTGATTTTGATTCTCCACTTCCTGTACTGACTTTGAATTGAACAGGAGCTCTCCTGGTGCTGGATCCTATCCCTTCAGAGTTTCAGCTCTAGCAGTACTGCCAAACAATGTAGAACAGCTGCTGGAGGAATACTGGTAAAATCACTGGTTAGCAGATCCCGGTTTAGCATATTCAAGGGATGAAGATCTGTAATATATAATTTTTCTTCAGTGTCAGTGCTAGTTCATCTTCTTTCTTTTTCATATTCTATTTTACGCAGTATGTTTTTTAAAGAAAATGCCTAATTTATATATTTTAAGCCATTAAGTTTTTTAATTTAAAATGAAAATCATGTTCAGCAATAGAGGCAATATGTTGCATTTGTGATGGCTGATAAAGTTTGTCCTTTTATTTAACATTGCTTCAAGCTTTAAAGGAAGTTAGAAAGGAAAAGTTCCAGCTCTAGGGAGTTGGTGTTTTGTTGCAAAGGCATCAGCTGAAACTTATCTGAATAGAGTGTCAAGTGAAATGAGACAGCTACCAACTGTCTTTTTAGCCAGAGGACTTATCAGCTAGAAGGGAGCTGCTATGCAGGCGCTCTTAATATCACCTGCTTGAGGTAGAAGATTGAATAACAGCTGACAACAGTCTTTGCCTTTGTTTCGGAAACAACAAAAAGTATCTGATCTTGACCTCTTTAAAACTGCTTTCCTCGTTAAAACATCTCAGGGTGTGAAATAAGTTAGTTAGGATTTTTAAAAGTTAATTAAATAAAGCATTTATGAGCTGCTTTAGTGATTTCACTAATCACATACTAGACAGTGACCTAGATACTATTCTGGTGAAGCACCATTCTCAAACTCTGCATTATTGAAACACCAGAGTTCAGGTAACAAATCTGTGGCAATGTCATTCCTGATGCATATGAAATCAAAGTGGAAGTAGCTGATATTTCTTCTTGTTGACAATACTGCGTACTGTTGGAATACTCCCGTTTCATGTGTCTGTAGACATCAATGATTGAAGTTACCACATTTCCCTTTTCAGTCAGACAGACTAAACACAGTCCTTATTCAAACAATAGAAATATCAAAATACACCTCTGATTAAAAAAATTCAGGGATGTTGTTGAATGAAAATGTTTAGCTTAAGTGAGGGTTTTTTTAAAAAAAAATAGACCAACTGCTGTTCTTAAAGATTTTTACAACTTACTCAGGATTTTTTCTGGTAAGTTCTGTATAACTGACATATGTTAAATAGCTACCTCAATTTTTCAAATTTCTAGAACAGGAAAATTGGCAAAAGTCTTATTGTTTTAACTAGTATACTTTGCAACACATGAAATATGTAATGTATTGTAGTTTGTAAGAGATTAGAAAGTCTTAAATATAATTAACTTCTGTGGGTATGGAAGGGATCATTATGCTTGTACCGAACTGTTATCCTTGCAGCTCAAAGAGGTCATTAGAGGTGTGTAGCCAATGTTAAATATAGCATTCTTTTAGACACAGTAAATGGTATTTTTGTGACTTACTCAGAGAACTGTGTTACTAGGTTGCTGATATAAATAAAACAAATAAGCAACATGTAAATTGCCTCTCATGCCACAGTTAATTTAACTAGGTAACAATATAATATAATTAATGTAACTATAGCTTACTGAAGTAAATTTTATTATAGCACTGCTAGTTGAATAAGAAAGACTAATACTGTTGTAATTTCTTTTAAAATTAATTTATATTTTTCCTTTTTTCAAGGATGGAGGAATAGCTGAATGTATAAGAGAGATAGTGGGCCATCTTTCTTACTTGGTTATGGAATGCTGTGCAATGTTCATTGTACAAAATTGAGGGGCGAGGAATTAGTAGCCATCCAGATGTTGTCTAACTATAGCTGCTATCATCTCCCACCTTTGCCTGTGCAGGCTAAAACTAATGGGAGTTGTAATCTAACAAAATATATAATGCTGCTAATTCTTCCACTCAGTAGATGACTATAGTGAAGATGTAGTAGTGTGCACATGTGCAAGTAGAATTTTCATTGATTTAGACCAGAGATTAGTATTGGTGACTTGCTCAAATACACTGATTTTTTTGAAGTGTTAATCCATTCAGATTTGTCCCAAATTCCAGAATGGCATGGAATTTCATGCACAGCAAAATATAAAAGTTCACTAAATTGTCAATTATGCATTTGTAATCAAAAAGCAGTATTTTGATATATCTTCTCAGATGCCTAGTGTGGACATTAGTTTGCCAGGTGTCTTGTTTCTAGACCGTCTTATAGTCCTGATCAAATGACATAGTAATAGCTTGTGCAAAACCAACTTAGCTTCCATGTTTTGAAAAGATTACGTAAAATACTGACTACTGAGTTTTATATCTAATGATTGCTTAAGTGGGAACACTATGCTTCCAGAAATGGGACCTGCAACAAATTGTTGGACTATGGAATGCCCTTGGTTAGGACATGCCCTTTTAAGGTATTCTTTGCTTTTTGGGATATTTGTAAATTCCACTCTTGAGATTTTTTTCCCTTGAAGATTGTTTTATATATTACTAGCTGTGCCCGGCCACGCATTGCTGTGGCAAAGTGGTGGTGGTATTGGTTAAAAATTGTTGTGTAATTTTTATTTGACATTATTTGTATTTTTTAATTAATTTTATTGTAAGTTATCTTTTTATTTATTATATTTTATTATTTTCTTGTATTATTTTTAGTTATTTTCTGTTATTATAGTATTTTATTGTATTAATTTGTTAGTGTTTTTAATTATTTTTAGTGTTTTTTATTATTTTTATTGGGTTGCTAGGAGACCAAGTTGGAGGAGCTTAGCTTTCCAACTGGCAGCAATTGGATAAAAGCAATTATTCCTCTCTCTCTAATTAGGACTTTATTTTTGTTTTCTTTTTGTTGTATCAACCTAGAGGCATGGATGATGGGTTGTGTTGTCAAATTTCGAGGTTGGGGGGCCTGTAGTTTTGTTGTTTTGTGGGTCGCCGTGATGCCATCACTCTTTTATATATATAGATAAGCCCTGGGTTTCTCCAAGGCTTACAATGGGTGCAGCATTGTCTGTGATGACTCCTGCATCCCCACTCACCTCCTGAGGATGGTGCTATCATGTGAAAGTACACAGGGTCCTGGACTTTAAGAAGAGGGCAGCAGCTGTGGGGCTGGCAGTCAGGCTTGCCCTCTCAGTGCTTGCTGTGCACTCAACTACAGTGTTCACGGTTTTTCCACATTCACAGTGTTCTTGCACCTCTAAACCCCTGTGAATTTGGAAGGCTGACTGTACTGTACTATCAGAAAAAATGACTTGTATGTTTGTTGCCATGAAAAAAGACACCTTAGAGAAATAATAAGTTTGTGCCAACAAATGTGGCCCTTAAAGTGAGCAACTCAGGTTCAGGAAAAGTGTGTTTTAGCATTATTGGTATGTGTGTATTAACATTTCTTGGCACCTGTAACACTTGATTCATTTGTATTATTGCTTATAGTGTTACATACACCTATCTAGATGCATAAGGAATTGATTTCACATCGGTTTCTAAATATTTTTTAAAACTTTAAAAATAATTTTGTGTTCAAAATTGACCACTAACTATAAAAGCTTTTCATAGAATTTATCTTAAAAACAGCTTCAGCAGATGTGTTGTAGGCAGGGCCATAGCCGGGGAGGGGTTTAAGGGTTCAACCCCTCCCCCCAAAAAACCTGATTTACTCATGAATTTTATGAGTAAACTGGTTTTTTTTTTACCTGACAAATTTCGAGGGGGGTGTTTGAACTTTTAATCCCCCCTCTGGCTACGGTCCTAGTTGTAGGATATAATAATCAAGCCAACACACTTGGCTAGAACATGAAAGGCAGTTGGTCAGCAGTGCGTCATTACTTGCTTAGATATCAACAGCATCATACCAGTGTAATGGACATGAGAGAAGCCTCCCATAGGATGATAAAAACATCAAAACATCCGGGCGTCCCCTGGGCAGCGTCATTGCAGACGGCCAATTCTCTCACACTAGAAGTGACTTGCAGTTTCTCAAGTCGCTCCTGACACGAAAAAAAATCCAATGTAATGATTTTCATGTCTCTGGGAACCCACACTTGCTAAGTTATTAATTGTACAGTAATAATATCAAGTGTGGTATAATTATTCTGTTATTTCATAGTATCCTCCTGTAAGTTCTCAGTTACAAAGATTTTGTAGTCAGTTCACTGAAGTGCATCTGTTCTCCGTTGAAGTGCATCTATTCTGTGCAGGTCTTTCAAGGTAAATGAGTCAAGAAATTCCCTTCCAAAATCTCTGATTTATATAATTACTCATAACATTGTTGAAACCCTGATTCAGCATGTGCAGTCATTATACTTAACTTTTATCCAATGACATGACTGGGTTTTTTTTGTAGTGACCTGCCTAAGAGCTAGTACATTAGTTTTCAATCCAATCATTTATTTAATGCTAGATAGACATTAGAGAGAAGTCTATACAAAGGTTATCTTTAAGGAAGAAATGGGGAAAATGTGGCCCTTGCTCCCTCCATATTCCCTATGCTCCACTTTTTTCCTATTCCAAAAGGTTGAAATGCCTCTTTTGGAAATCTGTAGGAGCTTGGTTTCAAAGCCCCCCTTGCATGCCTAGTTTGCTTCCTTTAACTTTTTAAGTTGAAGTCTTCTTGCATACAAAATTCTTGGAATACAGCTTTCAATGCATCCCAGAATAAGTACGGGATATAGTTATTTCTACATCATATGGGTTTTCTTGACAGATATGGCCAATATCTCCTTTAATCTTGTTTTTTAGTAAGGAAAATTAGAATTACTATCCAGATCAGTTTGTTTGATCAGGCAGAGATAGTTTCAGTTCTAGGTTTAGAGATGCGTGATCAGAGACGGTTATGGTGGCAGGCATAATAGCCATTATTTAACTACTTGAATGTTGGAAGGGGAAGAAAAAAAAACCGAGGAGATGGGGAGGAAAAAAAGACTTTATAATCACTTATGCTAAGATGCATAAAACATATAATTACATTATGAGGAGTGGGTAGCCTGCCAGGTGCATGTTTATTTATTTATTTACAGTACTTCATTTCTATCCCACTTTTCTCCACCCCAAAGGGGGCTCAAAGTGGTTTACAACTATTAAAATGCATCTCAACAAAGTCAACAATCTAAATCATGAGCAATTAAAACACATATCAATCAGTTCAAACAGATTAAAACAAAATAAAATGCTGAGTCATGATCTCATAACCAAATTGTTTTCCAGAAACCATAGTCTGTTATTCAAGCTGTTAAAGTCTCATTCTGTAGTTTCATATTCACCAAACACTTGCAAGAAGAGCCAGGTTTTAAGTTTTTTTCTAAAAACCTGGAGGGATGGGGCCTGCCTGATGTCGCCAGGGACAGAGTTCCACAGCCGAGGGGCCACCGCTGAGAAGGCCCTGTCTCTTCCCAACCAGTCGCTCTTGCAAAGAGGTTGGGGCAGAGAGCAGGGCCTCCCCAGTCAGTCTTAAAGCTCTTATAGGCTCATAGTCTGTGCAATTGGGAGTCAATATACTTTTGTATCAATTTTGCAATCCAGGGGTGCATTTCTGTCCCACCTAAAGTTAAGTATAGTGGCTCTCAAAGACTGGAAATTTTGTGGTATGGCTGGTGTAATTTTACCACAGTGCCAACTTGGAGCATAAAATAAAACACTGTGAGTCAGCTATCTTTATTTTTTAATGGATACATTTAATTCATATGGATAGTGTAATTCCCTATATGTGATGGATATTTTTCATTATTGTGAGGGCAAATCTTCTTGCTTTAGAGGTCTTCCCTTAGAGATTTCATCTGAGCAAAATTGGTGTCCTAATAATGAGCTGGAGAATACTTTCTTTGTATTTTTGAGCTGATAGGAGCCTCAAGGGCAGAAAATGTCTGGGTTATAATAATTAACTGTTCTCAAAATTTTGTGGTGTTTCCCCAAGCAATTTGCATGTAATGAAACATTCAAGCCTAGAATTTCTACGTTTGATACTTGCCTTCTTCTATTCATTTCATGGCATCAAATCATAAAAGTTTCCCAGTTCACTATACCCATAAAAAAGGAACAGAACAGAAAGAACTTGAATTAAAACAAATAGAATTGCAACTGACTTCCAGAGTAACAGCCCTGTTATGTGCATGCTTTGCCAAGAATATAATTACCTAGCTATCCCAGATGATTCAAGAAGAACTTACTGTAGTATGTTTCTAGGTTATTCCAGCCTGGTTTTCGCTCTCCTGTTCATCCGTTTCCTGAGCAATCTTAAAAAATGTTCCTAGTAACTACTGGTAAAAGGTAGAAAGTGCTAACTTTTTTTAAACAATGTTCCAGTTCTACTATTTTAAGTTTTTTCAAACAATGGCTCATGCTAGATTTGTTTGTTTGTTTGTTTTGATGGGGCATAGGAGGCATTCTGGCATCTAGTCCGTTAACTGGTTCTACATCAATTTTTGTCTTCTGAGATCTTTGCTCCCTTTGGTACTGGGATATCATGTGCTTCACACAGGCTACTGCATGAGCTTTGGTAGAGGTTGTAAAGGTTCTTCTTACAGAACACCACTATTTTGAAGAGAAAGCTAGAGTGTATTGAATTTCTATCTTCATGACACTCTCATTAAAAATAGTCTGAAGGATATGTACATATACTTTGTAGAGAGATCTTTATAAATTTTAGAACTCTTTTATTCCACAGTTTCATTTTTAGTGCTTGCAGAATACAGAATTTATTTGGGTATGTTGCAAACCATGTGATAATGTTTGCGGCTCCTACAGGACACACGCCGGGAAACGTGGAAGACTCGGAAGAGGTGGCGAGACTTCCAAATCCCTCTTCCGAGTCCTCCATGTTTCCCGGCGTGGCCCAGCTGGAGCAGCAGCAGAAAAAGGAACCTGGCCGGGGCTTGTAATGGAGAGAAAGGCCACTTAACTATTAAAATAATGTTTAATTAAAATAAATATAGTGCCCTACTTTGCAGATTTTCACGTATCATGGGTGGTCCTGGAACGTAATCCCTGCAATAAGTGAGGGAACACTGTACACTCATGTATAAGGTGACCTCAAGTGTAAATTGAGGACAGCTTTTGGGGACCAAATTATCAATTTTTCTACCATCTCAGTTATTGTAGATAAACTCAGGTTAAAATCTAGAGGCATGTAATGAACAACTCATTTCCTCTCCTGCACAGAGGGAACATTCTTAGGAAGAGCTAAAGAGAAGAGCAGCTGTTTATTGGAAGGATTACAATGAGGGGGTGTAACTGCATTGCTGATCTTAAAATGTCAACATCTATACATACAGGGAAAAGAATATAAATGAGGAATGAGAATGCAGCCTGAAAAAAAGGAGTGGGGAGGGGACAAGAACAAGGAATGCAGCCTGCCTCTATTGGAGACCCAGTGCAAAGACAATGACAAGAGAGAGGTGAAAAGCTCCCACCACATTATTGAAAAGATGTCCAACATTTTTATTGGGGAATGTTTTTAGAGTCTTATTTTTCCAGGCAGTCTATTCCATTGTCAAACCGTTTCTTCAGTGAAATGTGATTGCTCCTAATATTTAGGTGGAATCTCTTGTAATTTGTATCCATCTGTTTATGTTTTAGTCTCTGGAGCAGTTGAAAATAAAGCAACCCGTTTTCAATTCATTGCACTGATGCTGCATTCCAATACAATAAAACAGAGTTAGAAATTGTTTTTGAGGCATTTTTAAAATTCAAGATTAACCTCATGGTCTCCAAACATGTTTTAATTAAATGAGTATTTTGAGACACACACACACACCTCTAATAGCTCCTACATCACAAATTTTTTTCAAAGTGTGTGATCCACTGAATTGAACTGAGGGAAGGGAATAGACTGGAAGATAAAATATGGAAACTTTCACTTAATTATTTAAGTGTAGTAGCATTGTGTGAGCAACATTAAATACATTCAGGATCACAAAGGAGTTCATTGCAGCTTACTTAAAATACAGTAGAGTCTAACTTATCCAACACTCGCTTATCCAACATTCTGGATTATCCAACACATTTTTGTAATCAATGTTTTCAATACATCCTGATATTTTGGTGCTAAATTCATAAATACAGTAATTACTACATAGCATTACTGCGTATTGAACTACTTTTTCTGTCAAATTTGTTGTATAACATGATGTTTTGGTGCTTAATTTGTAAAATCATAACCTAATTTGATGTTTAATAGGTATTCCTTAATCCCTCCTTATTATCCAACATATTCGCTTATCCAACATTCTGCTGGCCCATTTATGTTGGATAAGTGAGACTCTACTGTAACAACATACAATATAATATGTAATATACAGAACTCAACATAAAATCCACAGGGGAGACTTGAAGACAGTACATGCCACAAGAAGATCTGTGGCTGCTTGAGAATTAAACAAACAAATCCACCCCTCCATCCTATTCCATTTCAGGGCTCCTTTTCCATTCTTCTTCAGTTGTTCCAAACCCAGCTCTTCGATTGCTTCCCAGCTATTCCTTCACTTCATTGTGCTCTCTGGCAACAGAACCATGTGATACATTTCTTCCAGTGGCAATATTTCTACTACTTACTTAGGCCTTTCCGTGTTACAAGTTATCTTCCAGAGGAAAAGTCATCCAGGCTAAAATTATGGTGTTCTAGAAAATTAGCTTGTTAAAGTTTAGAATTAACCTCAGTGTTTACTAAGAAAATTTGTGACAAATGAATTACAATAGTTATTTTCAAGCTCATATTGAGGGGAAGAAAAACGTTTTTATTCCCCCTTCCCCACTGCAGGGATGGCTACATTGTGCAATTAAAGCAGTATCAGACTGTACTGTCTCTACAGTGTAGATACATCCTAAGTGCACTGTACTCCATCATCATGAAAAGCAAATGGATTTACAATGGAAGTAGGTTTATTGGGATTTTTTTTTGTGATTGATTTGTTCACTTGAAATTGTTGTCCAGATAAATGCTCAGACTTCGACCAAGAAGTAGAAAGATAAATGAGTTTTGTGGAAGATGGAATGGCAGTTCAAAGCATACATCTGGGATAGCCTTGAATTGTATAGTTCATTTTATTTTCTCTCAAAGTTGAAATCATTATTCTGTAAAACTGCATATATATTTATTTTGTAAGAAAATGAAAATTAAGGATCTATGTGCTTCTGCAGTGACTTTTGTAGATTTCCATATATATGATGTCCAACAGCCAAAATTTTGTTTTATTTATGTTAAAAAGTAAAACACAATAGCAACACGTCTTTCAAGATAAGGTGAGTCAGGTGTTTTGATACCCGAGGCTGAAAATCCCTGGCAGTAAAAATTCAGCAATAATTACATTAAACCTTACAATGTACTGCCTTTTTGTAACATCCAAAATCAGTTGTCTGAGGTAGCTGCTTCTTTCAGATGATGGATGTAGATGGCTTCCTTCTGTTGGTTGAGGTTTCCTGCTGCGTAGGGTTTCAGTGGCCGAAAAAAGCCACATTGTGGTTTTAGCAAGAGTTTCAAAATTTCATATTAAAACAAAGAAGACACAGTAGTAGTCACAGATGATAAGAAATATGACTGGAGAATCTAAAGCAAGTGAACACCCTTGGGAGGGGTTGGAGTATACAAAGGGAGAGCAGAAATGAGATAGTGGTGCAATATTTTAAAGAGAATATGTATAGAAATAACCCTCACCCACCTACCACCCCATCTAAAAAAATGAATATGAAAACAAAACATTAAATGAAAAAGGGAATGTTGCATTTTAGAAAAAGGAGTAACAAAATGTACTGTATACAGATAATGTAGAAAATCAGCATTTCAAACCTGTGAATGCCTTACTAAGGTGAATTACAAAAAAGGCCTACATGAAGATTGAAGTGAAATATAAGAATCAGTGGGCTAAATGAAACAGAATAACAGGTCATAGGAGAGATAATCTTAACTGATTAGACTAAGAGAAAAGATCAATAAGAGCAATAGAAACAGTGAATAGAAAATGAAAAAAAATTCAGCATATAAACAAATATGGCTTACTCAATCATGTGTCACAGGAATTTCATAATTAATGTTCTATTCCACAGGCAAAGAATAAGCAACCTTTGAGTACTTGTGTTGCAGCAATTTAGGGACATCTCATTTTTAAGTGCTTTCTCGTAAGAAAGGTTCTCTGCTAAGAAGAATGTTGGAGATATGGGATAGCTTAGATATACCTTCTTCAGACGCATAACGTGTGTATGTTTAATTTAATATTTTGTTAAAAAAACTTGTATCTCTCTATAATAAAATTTCAAGGCAGTGTACAAGTGAAAGGAAATAGAAATAAATATTTACTGAAGTTATCTGTCTTGCATCCTGAAATAGTACAATTTAAAATATTAGCTCTAGAACGTATAGAAACAAATCTTGTTTCATCAAGCACTTAATTCCTTTTTCTGTTGCTTAACTGTTATGATTGAGCCTCGTGGCTCTGTTTCTGACAGGCGTGGGCGTAAGACTCCTCGAGAGTCGGATACTCTCGAGGAGCGAGAGAGAAAAAGACTGCGAGACATATTTGCAGCACCATCTGACGAAGAGTCTTTCGAAGGGTTTACGGAGAGAATGGAGGAAGGGCTGGTTAGCTCAGAGGAGGATGAGATGGATTGGACTCGGGTAAGGGAGGAATTGGGGGCCACTGGTCATGATGGGGCAGAAGATGAATGGGGACCTTCAGGATTAGACCCATGGCTTAGCTGGAGGGATGGGACGGGATCCACAGCTGGAGATGCTGTTGGGCGTAGTCAGAGGTGTTCCAGCTCTGACGAGGAAAGTGATGAGGAAACGCCCGGGTTAAGGAGGACAGCTGACAGTGATGAAGATTTGTAACTGGCATAAAATGGGGCTTGGGAGCAATTGCAAATTGCGTCGGGCAAGGTAATCTGGGCAAACGCTTGGGATTCGTGTGTGTGTGTGGGACGCTTCCCTGAAGACTTGTGTACTTTCCTGTGCTGAGACGTAAGTTGATTGGAATCCAGGGTCAGACGGCGGGAGGGATTGTGTGGGCATTTGTTTGTGCAAACCTGTGTTTACTCTTATTAGCTTGACCTTCCGTCGTCTTCTTGACGGACGCCATCTCCTGCTTTGAGAACTCGGACTGAACTGACCACGGCTTGTCTTCCCCCTTCTTGGACTTGGAAAAACTACAAACGTCTGCTTCTGGCTTTGATCTACGGAACGGAACTGGTCTACTCTACTGCTAAAATCCCTAGCTGAATTGTTCGTGTTGGAATCCTGTCTGCTGTGTGTGTGTGTGTGGGAGCGACGCAAGTTACTCTAAACACAGTGTTGGCAGCAGAGAGGAATCTGCTGCCAATTAGTTGCATTCTTTATCTTTTGTTCCTTGGCTTTCGTTTTGTTTACACCCAGGCTGAAGAAAGCAGTTTGTTTTTACCCGGATTAAACTCCGGTTTAATCCGGTTTATCTTTTGAACATTTACTTTTGCCCCTTTTTGCTCCTAAAGGCAAAAATTGCCTGGCCCTTGTGTTTTACGGGCATTTTTGAGTTCTGTAATCTAATAAACTCTGTTACTTTGAATCTTGTGGCGTTCTGTCCTTGACAGATTGCCCGACGCCCATAAAAGGTTTATTGCAGCAATAAACCCGTCAGGAAGACGATGGATGAGTTAAGAGCCAAATTAGACCAATTGCAAACGGCTTTTACCGTTAGCCAAACCGCTCATGCCGTGAAAGGACATGTTTTGACTCCTGAACGCTTTGACGGAACCAGGTGCAAGTTGCCAACCTTTTTGGCACAAGTGGAGCTTTATTTTTCTCAGCTCAGTGCTCATGCTTTTCCCACAGACACTAGCAAGGTGGCCTTTATTTTGAGTTTGTTGACCGGTCCCGCAGGACAATGGGCCACTAATTTAATTTTGGGAAATGACCCAGTCAAGGACAATTTGAATAATTTCAAAAAGTTGTTAACTGATACTTTTGGGGATCCTCTCCGCACGGAGAACGCTGGGTGGGCTCTGTATCGGTTGAAACAGGGAAAGGGGACTGTTTTGGATTACTTGAATAAGTTTAACCTGTATCGCCACCAGCTGGATTGGGGGGAAAATGCATTCATGCTTTTATTTACTGCCGGGTTAAATGATATGCTCCAGGATGAACTAGCACGCTTGGAGCCGGCTGAAAGCTGGGACGCCTTAGTAGCTAAGGTGCTGCGTTTAGACGCAAGGTTCGAGGCTCGTAAACATTCAAAAGCAATGTGTGCGCCACCCATGCATGTAACCAGGGCACCTGTGGTGATGGGGGAAGAGCCCATGGAGCTTGGGGTCTTTAAGAAGCTGTCTACAGAGGAAAAGAGCCGTAGGAGGCAGCTGGGCTTGTGTTTGTACTGTGGGAATGCTGGGCATTTTGCCAAAAGTTGTAATGTGAAACCTTCCCAGCTTTCGGGAAAAGGCCAGCCCTAGTGCGACGTGAGTCCAACGCACTAGGGCTCCTCAAGCAGTCAACTGAGGGGAGGAAGCATGTTTTCGTACCCATTACATTATCTGTTGGGGGAAGGGAACTTGTTTCTACTCTGGCACTGCTGGACTCAGGGGCCACGGTCTCTTATGTAGATATTGAGTTTGCTAAGAAGCATGGCATTCCTAAGGTGCGCAAAGCATGCGACGTGTGGGTGGAAGGAGCAGATGGGAGACTGCTGGAGACTGGGGTGGTTAACCAGGAAACCTCAGCAGTAACGTGGGAGGTGCAGGGAGTAACGGGAACGTTTGTGTGGGATATTACGAGCTTGCCTAGATATGATGTGATCCTGGGGATGGATTGGCTAGCTGTAGTAAACCCACAAGTAGATTGGGCAACACGTAAAGTGATTTTAAAGAGGCAGGATTGTTGCACTCTAAATGTTACTCATTCTGATATGGAGGGAGTGCCTGCTGAGTATGGGGAGTTCTCTGATGTATTTTGTAAAAAAGAAGCGGACAAATTACCACCGCACAGGCCATATGATTGCGCCATCAAGTTGGCAGAAGGTGCAAAACTGCCAGCAGGGAGGCTGTATGCCTTGACTGTACCGGAAAGGCAAGCTTTGCGGGAGTTTCTAGATGAAAATTTAGCCAAGGGGTTTATTCGCCCATCTAGTTCTCCAACTGCGGCACCAGTATTCTTTGTAGCCAAAAAGACTGGGGAACTTAGGCTGGTCTGCGACTATCGGATCCTAAACAAATACACCATTCGGGATAGGTACCCGCTCCCTTTAATCTCGGAACTGTTATCAAGGGTGCAAGGGGCTAAGGTCTTTACCAAGCTTGACCTGCGGGGGGCCTATAACTTAATCCGTATACGGGAAGGGGATGAATGGAAGACGGCATTTAACACGTGTTTCGGATGCCACGAGTTCCGAGTCATGCCTTTTGGGCTTTGTAATGCTCCTGCGGTCTTCCAGAGGTTCATGAACGATGTGTTCAGGGACCTAATTGACCAATTTTTAGTGATTTATTTGGATGATATCTTGATTTTTTCTAAGGACGAGAAAGAACATCGTCAACATGTCAAGCAGGTTCTGCACCGACTGCGGGCTAATGGGCTTTTCGCCAAGGCTTCCAAGTGCGTCTTTCATGTGCCTGAAGTGGAGTTCCTAGGTCATGTAGTGTCAGGTAGGGAACTTAAAATGGACCCACATAAGGTTGACGCCGTCAACTCATGGCAGGAGCTGAAGACTAAGAAGGATGTACAAAGGTTCTTAGGTTTCGCTAATTACTACCGGGAGTTTATTCCGAATTTTGCAAAGCTCACGGTACCTTTGACGCAGCTTCTGCGCAAGAAACAGCCATTTGTGTGGGGGCGGGAAGCTCACGAGGCGTTTCTACAACTTAAGTCTAGTTTTCAATCGGATAACATACTAACCCATCCTGATGTTGACAAACCGTTCGTGGTAGAAGCGGACGCTTCTAGCTACGCGTTGGGGGCTGTATTGTCTCAGAAGGATTCCTCAGGGACCTTGCGTCCCTGTGGATTTTACTCGCGGCAACTAACACCCTTCGAGCAGAACTATACCATATGGGAGAAGGAGTTGTTGGCGATTAAGGTGGCGTTTGAGGTGTGGCGGCACTGGCTTGAAGGGGCACGGCATCAGATCGTGGTCAGGTCTGATCATAAGAACTTAGAGCACTTGCAAACAGCAAAGAAGTTAAACCAGCGTCAAATCCGCTGGGCTTTGTTTTTCTCCAGGTTTAACTTCAAGGTGCAGTTCGTGGAGGGGAAGGCAAACTTGCGGGCCGATGCTTTATCCCGCAAGCCAGAATTTAAGACCAATGAGCAGGTAGTATGTCAGACCATCTTGCCTACTGCCTCGCTGTGTGTTGTAGATAATGAGCTCGGGTTACATGATCAGATCCTTGAGGCTCAGAAAGATGATGTGTGGACACAGGAGCAACTGATGCTGCTCTCAGCAGGTAACCGTACCATACTGCCGCATCTCCAAGATCAAGACGGGGTATTGGTGCGTAGGGGGCAGGTTTACGTACCAGTGGGGGCCCTCAGGTTGGAGGTGATTAGAGCCCACCATGACGAACCCATGGCTGGGCACTTTGGCAGGTTCAAGACCGTACAGCTTATCACCAGGAGCTACTGGTGGCCAAAGATGCGGCAAGACATTCTGCGCTTTTGTGACAGCTGCGCCGTTTGCCAGCAGAGTAAGACGCCTGTTGGGCGCCCTAGAGGGTTGTTGTCGTCTTTACCTGTTCCGGAGAGGCCATGGCAAATCATTTCCATGGATTTCATTTCAGATTTGCCTAAGTCTGGGGGTTATACTTGTATTTGGGTGGTGGTGGATTTATTTAGTAAACTGGCTCATTTTATTCCTTGTTCAACCATTCCGGCGGCCCCTACGTTGGCCTTACTATTTACAAAGCACATCTATCGCTTGCACGGAGCACCCGAGGTGATTATTTCCGATAGGGCTCCGCAATTTGTGTCACGCTTTTGGAAACACTTCCATGAGTGCTTGGGGACTAAGTTAAACGTGTCGTCCGCCTTCCATCCGCAAACGGATGGACAGTCGGAACGGGTTAATGGGCTCTTAGAGCAGTATCTGCGTTGTTTTTGTTTAGATCAACCCACGGCTTGGGTGAAGTGGTTACCGGTGGCGGAATTTGCTTACAACAATGCGGTGCACACGTCTAGTCAGCATACGCCGTTTGAGCTTACTTATGGCTTTCACCCACGGGGAGGTGTGGCGCCGTCGACCAATGTGGTCTCTTCGGACCCTGTGTACCGCTCTACGGAAATGGCTGCATTGCATGATGTTGCCCGTCGCTTACTGTTGGAAGCTAAGGCAACGCAGAAGACTCAGGCTGACCGCCACAGGCAGGCAGGGGAGGAGTTGGAAGAAGGGGATTTGGTGTGGTTATCTTCCAAACATATTAAACAGGCTGGGGGAAAGTTTGCGCCTCGGTATTTGGGTCCCTTTCCTATCGTTAAAAAGATTTCTTCTGTTGCGTTTCGTTTGCGTTTACCGTCTAGTTTAAAGGTCCATCCAGTCTTTCATCGTTCGCTGTTGAAACTTGATACCTCTAGTCGTCGTGGTGCTATAGCGGAGGGTATCACTGCCACTTCTCCGCCATCGGGGGAGGAGGCCTTTGTGAGAGGGGATAGTGTTATGATTGAGCCTCGTGGCTCTGTTTCTGACAGGCGTGGGCGTAAGACTCCTCGAGAGTCGGATACTCTCGAGGAGCGAGAGAGAAAAAGACTGCGAGACATATTTGCAGCACCATCTGACGAAGAGTCTTTCGAAGGGTTTACGGAGAGAATGGAGGAAGGGCTGGTTAGCTCAGAGGAGGATGAGATGGATTGGACTCGGGTAAGGGAGGAATTGGGGGCCACTGGTCATGATGGGGCAGAAGATGAATGGGGACCTTCAGGATTAGACCCATGGCTTAGCTGGAGGGATGGGACGGGATCCACAGCTGGAGATGCTGTTGGGCGTAGTCAGAGGTGTTCCAGCTCTGACGAGGAAAGTGATGAGGAAACGCCCGGGTTAAGGAGGACAGCTGACAGTGATGAAGATTTGTAACTGGCATAAAATGGGGCTTGGGAGCAATTGCAAATTGCGTCGGGCAAGGTAATCTGGGCAAACGCTTGGGATTCGTGTGTGTGTGTGGGACGCTTCCCTGAAGACTTGTGTACTTTCCTGTGCTGAGACGTAAGTTGATTGGAATCCAGGGTCAGACGGCGGGAGGGATTGTGTGGGCATTTGTTTGTGCAAACCTGTGTTTACTCTTATTAGCTTGACCTTCCGTCGTCTTCTTGACGGACGCCATCTCCTGCTTTGAGAACTCGGACTGAACTGACCACGGCTTGTCTTCCCCCTTCTTGGACTTGGAAAAACTACAAACGTCTGCTTCTGGCTTTGATCTACGGAACGGAACTGGTCTACTCTACTGCTAAAATCCCTAGCTGAATTGTTCGTGTTGGAATCCTGTCTGCTGTGTGTGTGTGTGTGGGAGCGACGCAAGTTACTCTAAACACAGTGTTGGCAGCAGAGAGGAATCTGCTGCCAATTAGTTGCATTCTTTATCTTTTGTTCCTTGGCTTTCGTTTTGTTTACACCCAGGCTGAAGAAAGCAGTTTGTTTTTACCCGGATTAAACTCCGGTTTAATCCGGTTTATCTTTTGAACATTTACTTTTGCCCCTTTTTGCTCCTAAAGGCAAAAATTGCCTGGCCCTTGTGTTTTACGGGCATTTTTGAGTTCTGTAATCTAATAAACTCTGTTACTTTGAATCTTGTGGCGTTCTGTCCTTGACATTAACAATAGCATCTTGAGTGCCCATAGGTGGTATTTTTTTCCAAATAAAGTGATCTTTTCTTGAACAATATAAATAACCTGTGAGCAAATAGAGAGCTTGGAATGTTTTTAAATGATAAAGAATATGTTTTTTGCATCTTACCATTGTCCTGTTAAAAAGTTCGTTCAGATATATAAATCATAATGTTTTTTACTGCAGTTCCCATACCGTATTATGCTACTGAATTGTCATTTTTCTAGTTATACTCCTTTTGCTACCAGGCTCTACTTCTATTAAATCAATCCCTTTGAGGTTAAGTCATATATCAAATGTCAGAAAGATTTCTTATTTTCTGCCTTTTAAAGATCAGAAATCAGTATTTCTTATTCTAGGTTCTGAGAATTCCAGAGTGACACATGAACAATTATACTAATGAAATGAACATTTATACTAATGTTTTCAAGGTCACTGCCTTGTGTTAATTGACTAGGATTGTGATAGCTACATTTTAGTTGTTCTGGCAATGACTTGCAAACATAGGCTATTTCCATTTTAAAGAAGGAAATGCTAAACTTGACAAATTATCTTTAACTTTCTTAGTAGAATTCTATAGTTTCAGTATTGTTTGTCAGGCTTACATCAATTTGTTCTGCAGTTGAGTAGTTGGAAAAATATGGTATGTGACACTGATATGTGGGTAGTCATTGAAGTGTTTGTTGGATGTGGGAAATCTGAGTTTGTCCATTCAGCCATAAAACCCGCTAATTGACATTGGGCCAGTCACCTTTCAGCTTAATCAACCTCTTGGGGTGACTGAGTATTTGTAATATTAGTCCAGGTTTTTAGATTTCACATACAGTAATAGATAACTTGCACACTTTTATTTCAGTTTCCACATCGCTGTATGCCCTGGAGAATTATAATTTGTGTGAAAGAGAATAGATATGATTTTATTGCTGGAATGCCTTTAGCTATGCTTACTTCTGGTGTATTCGTTAAAATCAATACATACTTTATGGCAATTCTGTGTACATCTTTTAACAATATCATGCATGTGAAAAAGCTGTATTTGTTTAAGTTGCTTTAAGATTATAGCCCCAAGCCTGTAGCTAGCAGAATGACAGCGTGAGAACTCATTAAACAAAGTGATCGCTGAAAAAGTTTCATTCCATGTTAATTGCTTTCCATATTAACTATGACTCCTGGCTGAGCTGATCATTTGCATGACTACATTCTGACCCCAAAGCATTCTTCTAGATGCACAAACAGCCCGCCATTCCCGTGCTGGAATGGAAACTATTTCATAATGGTTTCTTGGTGGGAGCTGTTATTACTTAAAAACAGTTAAGACTCTTTGCCAACTTATAGAAATAATCACAGTTACTTTCAAAAAATGATATTTAATTATTTAAGTTTAATTATATTTCTGTTGGAATGTTGGATGTTGGTGTTACTTGCTGGTTTAATTATTTTAAAGGGAACTTTTTCTGTTCGGGATTGTCTTCTCACAGGAGAAACTTTTCAGGGTACACATGTTAGCAGTAAGTGATTGAAGCACACTGTGTTCCTGCCTGTTCTTTCATGCTTGGGTATGTAGAGTTCCTAATCTTCTTCTTTGTGAGAGATCCATTCCTAATTTTGCTTTAGCCAAAAGCCCCATCAACTAGTGGGCTCCAGCATGCCAGGGCATTCCTTCACACCAATACTTGTTTGCCCTGCCCTCCAAAATGAGAGGTTGGGAGTGAGCCAGAAAACAAAACTTTGGCAGCAATATGAGAGATGTAGTAGAACCGCGATCTTGTGTAGGCATTGTTACATGTGCGGTCACTGTTGAGCTTTCTCACATCAAATATACACATGCAGTGCATACCCAAAATGAGTATCATGGCTTTTCTTTGCCTTTTTAAAGAAGTAGATCCCTGAAGTAATGAGGCAGAATAATTTGTCTGCTGGTTGACCTCTATTAACCTGTTCTTGAATTATCCAGTGCCACATAAGAAGCTGCAAACACAGCAAAAAGGCATACTTTCTGCAACATAGCATAGCTCCTGTGAAAAGTATTTTCAGCTTTGCAGTAACAGAAGGACAGCATCAATTTCTTTGCAGGAGGAGAACTGAGCCTTTTATTCTAAATATTGTTTTTCAAAGGTTGTAGAGTAATATTGAGATTTAAATATTCATGTGTTTCATAATCTTTCTTAGGTTGTGAGTCTTTTTAGTTCTTTGTTGTTTCCTCTGCCTATCAGTAGCAGCTTTTCAAAGTCTTAAAAGTCTTCCTTAGTTTTGCTTATTTACTTGAGATCTTTCTACCGGAAGCTTGGATTGTATATTTGCAAAAGGTAGTGCTCTACAGATTGGCTCTAGTGCTTTCCACCCTTATAAGAATACCACATTACCTAGAGCCTACAAAAGCATTTCATGTCCATGAGAAAGTTTTATAAAAACAAGACTATGGCACTGTGCAGGGGGCATAATCTTGGCTGTGAGTGTGGTTGAAATCATTGTAACAGGAATTGTGGCTTTCTTCAGCAGTACACTTTCACAGAACATTCTCTTTGGCACAGAAGAATTCCCACTGATTATGCCTATTCAAAGCAATGCATGAAATAATTGTTTCTATTACCTGTCAGAAAACAGATATTGTGTGAAAACATGCATTTTGATGTAGATTTGATTGAATTCTGACTTGTGTAATTTCCATGCTGTGGTTATATTGGTTTTAATCTTACAACTTCAACTTCTAAAAGAACATTTAATACCTTCATTCTTTAGGGGCTTGGACAGTTGTAGGGTAAAACAAGAAAATCCTCAGTCCAAATGAGGGTAGAAGAACAGACATGGTCGAAGGCCGTCCAGGAGCAAAGCCAGAAAAAGCTTCAGAGACAAAGGACACAGTCAAAAGCTTCCTTTAAGTACTTACATAAGTCTTGTCTAAGAGAAAACTAAGCAAGGGTGCCCTGATCTAAAGGAGAAATTCTATTCCAGCAACTTCTCCAGCCAGGAACTCAAGATTTGAAGTCACACCCAGTCATCAGCTGCAATTCATAACAGATTTCTGAAAGAAATCATCCTCATGAGAAAATCTATATACCCAAGCATGATCATGAAGTTGCTGGCTTGCTTTTAAGGCATTACCACTCCCAGAGGCTTAGTGACCACTTTATTTCAATCTCTCAGGAGAAGATCACATTAGCATTAAAGACGGAGACTTTCGTCTCTCTATTGCCTGGATTGCTCCTGCAGAAGTCTGGGAAATATATTTTAGATAATCCAGGACCTCTCTATCTGAGAATTCTGAAAGCCCGCCGTATACTACATTTCCCAGGATTCTGCAAGAGCAAACAGAGTGCTTGGGAGACGAAGACCTCCATTCTGTAATGCTAATGTGATCTTGTCTTCAATCTAACATGACACTTCATTGCCAGGGATGAACTATGAGTCTGAATTAGAGATAACATGTAACATCTGTGTTGTGCTAGTTGAATATAATAGTTGCTGATGTCTGGTCAGCATTGGCAGCCCATAGTCTAAGTAGGAGAAGGGAGCATCCAGGGGTGCCCATGCCATTACTGTGGGAAAATTGTGGTAGCCAATGGAGAAAATGCAATTCTGTATACATAATCTCAAGAGTTGCTTCCAAACTCGGGATACTTTTTCTTTACTTGATCCCGTATTGTCATATTCATATTGTACATGTATCACTAAACATTTTGAGGAGAGTAACTGCTGAGAACTTACTTGCCATAGTGCTTTCTAGCTTACTATAGAAGTCTTTATTTATGATGGAAAATAGATAGCTCCTGTGGCAAAGGACACAATTGGTGACAGAATTATCATTTGATGACAGCACATTAATTGTCAATATAAAATGGAAGTATGCTGTCTGAAAGTATGAAGTTAGTAGAAAAAGAAACTTGATACAGTAGTTTGAAAGTAGAACCACAATCTTGCATCATTAGGAATAAAATGTTGCAAAAATAACTGTATATGTATGAGAGAAAGAGAATGAGAGGGATCAAGAGAGCAGGTTTGAGGAGAATTAATACTAACACTACTTGAATATTGACGCCATTACATTGTATTAGTACGAATTTATGGTATGCATAAGAATGTGCAAGGAATGAGCAACAATAGGGAAGGCTATACAAAAAGGTCGGATCTGCATTGTTCATTAAAAAGTTGCTTTTATGTCTTGCCATTTTATTTTATCACTGGATATACCAGCTATCTTTTAATGATGTACTTTCAACATTATTTCAAAATTTTGGTCATTGAAGGGACTTCTTATGAGTGGGTGATTTATTGATTCATTTTTTAAAAAATTACATTTCATTGTGCTGTAGTAGTAATTCTTGTTTGTGTTTTCATATCATAAAATAGAGCATGTGTTTTGAGTCACCTAATTGTTTTTTGGACCACCTCAAACCCCAGCATATAGAGAAAGGCAGGATAGAAATATTGTTTTAAAAATTAAAGTTTCAGTGAAGTGCTAAATAATAATTTGGAGGCAAGCATTCATGCCCTACCAGAGATAATTATAAACTGAAGGAGTAACCAGAATTTATTACAATATTACGAAATTGGCTGCATCATTTATATCAGTCTATGTAAATTTTGCATGGAACGTCACATCTTCCCCAAAAGAGAACCCAACATTAAGCCTCATTTCACACTTGAACTCATTTACTCTAGGATATGCTTGGACCCAGGGAAGCACAAGGCGCGCTTCGAGCTTCTCTAAAGGCCCAAACGCCCGCCGAAGGGAGGAAACTTTGCCCTTTGGAGGGCGCCTGGGCCTGGTAATCCGAGTTATCCGGGTTAACCGAGATGAGGTCCGCCCATTTAACTCGGATAACAGGGATTCTACTGTATATAGCTAATAAAAACTAATAATTTCTATTAAAAAGAGCACTTAATATTTTTTTAAAAAATTAGATATAAAATGATTTTTTCCTAAATGATCACAACTCAGTTTAAAAGGAAGTGAACTTTATAACTGACAAAACAAATTCTTAAAACTGAGCAATGACTATTCTTCAAAGAGATTAAGATAAAAGCTACTTTTGACTTTGAGATAACCATGGAGAAATAAGACTGAGCATTGCAAATATCACAGCAACTTGAGTTGGCTAAAGTGTTATATAATCATCTTGGTTAACCATCCATTGGAAATACTCTTCCTCTTTCTATAGCAGACCCAATTTGAATAGTGATTTGAAGGAAACTTTGTGATAACTAGAGTTTTGTCTAATGAAAAAGATTTTACTAAACTCTTCCCAAACAAAGCAGAAAGCAATAAAGAGAATAGGAAAGTGTTCTATTATTTTTACGAGGATAAAATCCCAACATTATTTAGATGCAAATATATTTACAAATTAAAATTTATCGTCTCCTCCTCCTCTTGTATTACTAGCTACAGATAAGAAATATGTTGGTTTCTGATTTTAGGCACATAAAACGACTAGTGGTCCTATCCTCTAAGGCAGCAGAGAACAGACCTCTTTCCTCCTGTCAATGACATCATTTTAGATATTTACAAAGTGCAATCATGTCATCTCTCAATCTTTTTCTCAGAAGGCTGAACACTGCTGTGTATGTTGTGCTATTGTGCCATGTAGGGAACAGTAATTCCTGCAGATCAGATGGAAAAAACATCCACAAGTATAGGCTTTCTGTCAATGAAAGTCAGATGAAAAGACATGATGAATGTTGATTTTCAAAGAGAAAGGAAAGTATTTTTCTAGAGCAGTAAATATTAATACCTAAACCTATTAGAATAATATTGCCAACAAGTACATACAGAGTACACTGTTTGTTCAGGCACTAATAATAATTCCATTTTTTTTCACTCTTTCTACTTATGTGGATGATAAACTGACAATCCTCTTCTGCCACTGTTGGATTTCCATTCGGCAGGAAACAACCAAAAGTAAGTGGCCTTCTTACCCTCCTTGTTCTGCCAGAATGCAGTCCATTTGCTGTTTTCACAATATTATATAACACATCTGAGTATTCAAAAGCTATATCCAATGTGTTCTGATTAATAATGTGATTTATGGCTGTTTCCTGTATTACTGTTACACAGCAAGTTTATAAGAGGGCAGATAAAAGTTGAGAATTGGATAGAAAAAAGCTAGTAAGTAGTAAAACAGTCTATTGTGTTGCCTGATTAATCATATGAAAGTCTGATTCCTTGACAGTCAAATATGGCTAAAAGGCATATTTAGCAGATCTGCTTTAACAGATGCATATACTAGAACTAGACTATTAGTAAGGGAGAATCAATTTAGATGTTTGTAAATATAATAATAGACTTTATATTTTGTGGGTCCTGGACCTAAATCCATTTGGATATCAATGTATTTCCCCAATTCACTGGTCCTCATAGCTAAGCCCTTCTTCTCTTTTCTGGTGCATCAGTGAGGAATCATGCAAATAAGGAGCCCATTGCACCCCATGTTTTGCACCTGAGACAGAGTGCACCCTGCATTTCCCTTTTGGTCTGCAGCCAGGTTAGAACTTATTATTGGAACACATGGCGAGTCACTAGATTAGCCCACTGCCTATATATGTGTTATCACAGAAAGCTACTTTTCCTGCTGAGATTGATGATCAATTTTAAGATTCTAGTACCATATAGATAGTTTTTGGTGTATTCATCCCAATAAGAAATAAAATAGCTGAAATACTCAGAAATCTTAATAGTAAAACATTGAGCTTAAATGATGTCTTTTTCAGATGTGCAGATATTATTTTGCTAATCAAATGGTGTAAATACTGAATTTAAAAGTTTTTCTTTGAATTTTCTTATGTAGGTGTTTGCCTTTGATTATTGCTTTTGGTCAATGGATGAATCAAACACTGCAAAATATGCAGGTATATAGTGTATTACTTGTTTGCTTGACTGAGACAAGTGACTGAGGAATAAATGGTAGAGGTGTGAGATAGGCACTCTCAGTATCTTCTGTATTGAGATCTTGTTACCTGATGATTGCTGTTCCTTATGGTGTATCATTATAGGCATGATTTGTGCCTTTCTATGCCTTCTTGTACTTAGATGTTTGCATGTAGTCTTTATTTTCTAGCTACATTTAGCTATTTCCCCTCCCCCCCCCCCCCCCAATTGAAATAATTATGACTCTAGATAAGAAAGAAACCGTGGGATATAGAAACCACTCAGATCATGTTGTTACAGCTCCATAGAATCTTAGAAGAGAAAGCTGCATTGTAAGGGGAAAAAAATCTTAAGACACTTGGAAAGCCTGAGAAATTAACACTGGCTTTAATGAAGGTGTTGTTTTAAAAGGCTGCCTCTAATGAAGTAGGCTGGAGTTGATAAAAGTTTGTCAAATCAAATTTGTTAGCTATTTTGCTTTTCCTGTTATTGTTGAAATAAGTTAGATTAGGCATAGATTCAGGTATTGAGTTAATTCTTTACAATGTTGCTGTTTTATTTTTATTTATTGGTTTGTTTGGTTTTTTTACAATTGAGGATTATATTTCTTCTGGACATATTGAATATTTAAAGTTTTTGTTTTGCTTTTGTGTATTAAATGTTATAGGTCAACAAGTAGTGTTCAAGTGCCTTGGAGAAGGAATTCTAGAGAAAGCCTTTCAGGGATATAATGCTTGCATTTTTGCCTATGGACAAACAGGTGAGAGAGTGCTATCTTTCATGTGGTGCTGTTTCATTGCTCCAGGGTCTTGCCATATTCCCACATTTGAAGAATAGAGAACGATTCACTGAAGTCTTTTTTCTCCAGCATGAACTTCACCTTAACTGGATTCACTTCTCTCTATCATAAGCATTTCATCATAAACTATGGCTGTATGGAATCTGTTCTGTGGAATGCTATTTTTCTTATCCAAAATGAGCAATGCCTTGGACCTCTGGCCCAAGCTTACCATATAATGTGCTGGAAGACTTAGAAAATACCTAGATAAGTGTTCTCTCAAAGCCTCCAAAAGCAATTCTATGGTCCACTTTCAGCAGAATTTCCAGTAGAACTTCCAGAGGATATCGACAATAGAACTGTTGTGGAGGCCTAAAGAGAACACTTCTCTAGACGTGGGTAGGTTCTCCTGCAAGATTATATAATTTTCAATTTTTAAATTGTTTTATTGTGCATATATGAGATATAAAACAGACAATCAAAAGTTGAAAAAAGGAAGAAAAAAGATAAAATATAAAAGGATAAACAGGTTTACAAAATAGTATACAGTCAACGCTCATTAAACATATGAAAAATCAAAATTTGCTGTCCAATTATTATGCCTTAACATATATTTATTCTCTTTCAGGCTCAGGAAAATCCTTCTCAATGATGGGCAATGCAGAGCAGCTGGGTCTGATCCCTCGCCTCTGCTGTGCATTATTTCAGAGAATAACATCAGAAGAAAATGATTCACACACCTTCAAAGTTGAAGTGTCCTATATGGAAATCTATAATGAAAAGGTCAGGGATCTACTGGATCCTAAAGGGTGAGTAACTGTTTTCTGTTAATTAAGATGGCTAAATTGAAAATGGGAATGTGTGCATTGAGGCTCAGATTATAGCTGTAGTCTTGCATCCTTAAATATGGCTTTTCCTCATTCATGTGTAAAGCAGAGAAGAGTGAAATTAAAGGAGTGAAAGGATACAAAGGTGAGAGGAGTCCTGACTTCTGGGTACTCTTTGGATCTTAAAATATCACCCCATCCCAATTTTATATGTGAATTGGCAGACTGACATTTAATCTCACAAGTTTATGCCTGTCCCATGTTATCGTAGATCTGACTAGACATGTTGGGTAGAATCTTAGATATCAGCCCTACTATTTCCCAGATGAAGCTAGGATAAGCCCTGAAACAGAAGGGAAGCAAACAAACAACAAACAATAACCTTGGCCTAGGGATCGACCAAGTCCCAGCACTACTTTCAGTCCAACACTGAAGTTCATTTCAAGTACCAGTGTTTTGTAAAACTTCATAGTTACGTAGACAATGACAAAGTGCATACGAGTAATATCTAATGCATGTGTGGTATTCCTTATCTGTGGACTATGACATTAGCACAGGATCTTTGAAGAGCTTGTTAAGAAGATGTTTTCAGAGTCTGACACTATATGTAACCATAATGTATGGTTGCCAGCCTGGGCACATAATGTTGCAGTTCCAGCATTTCTAGCATCACAAATAGCAAAGCTTAGCAAGCAATACAGGCCACAGGGAGATTTCAGCTATTGTCAAAGTGGAGTTGATCAGGGTCACTAAAACAGATCAGCATACGGCTGAAATCTTTGCTTATATTTTGCCAACAGACTTATTATTTCAGCCTTACTTGGCAAAGTTAAAGTAAAATGTCATCCCTTTAGTTAGTGCTCGTTATTTAGATGGATGCTCTTCAGAAATTATCTTTTTCCACAAGAAAAAATGTAACAGCTATCTGTCTTAATAATTAGCATTCACTGTAGAGATACGACATTTACTCTTACTGCTATAGCACTAGTGTTTCTGTACAATAATAGTAGAGGACAGAGTAGAGGACCAGGCTCTTAGTGAGAGAGGCTGTCAATGTGGTTACAACAGTCTTTTCCATATTTCCTTTAGTGTTGAAGCGGCGAAAGTAAGGTGAAAACGGTAGTGACTATGTGTGATATTATGAGAAATCTTGTCCCATCAAAGTCTGCAATCAGTCTTTGTTTTTCTAATAAATAATATTTCCCTGTAAAGAAAGATTAATATGTTGCTTGATGATTATTGTTAAACTTTAAATTATGAGAACTTTTTCTTTTAAAGGAGTCGCCAGTCACTCAAAGTTCGTGAGCACAAGGTTTTGGGTCCATACGTAGATGGTTTGTCTCAGCTAGCTGTTACTAGCTTTGAGGTAAGTAAAAATAACTATCTATTATAGTTAATGTATTGCGAAGGGTGGATTCAGGGACAACGTATATGGAAGCCACAGCACATGTCTGTACTAGGCTGGGTAAACAGCAGAGTGGGTGAAATAGAAGAACCTATTCTTTGAATGGAGAAGAGGGACGTGCATATGTAATATTTATGGGGGAAGTAGTTTAAACTTTCACAATTTTATCAATTAAAATGTATGCATCAATGTTTAATCAATTGCTAGAAAAATATAGACAATATAAATACATCCCAAATATTTAATAGCTATTTATTATTATTGTTGTTATTATTATTATTATTATTATTATTATTATTATTATTATTATTATTAAGTAAAGGTAAAGGCTTTCCTCTGACATCAAGTCTAGTCATGTCTGACTCTGGGGGTTGGTACTCATCTCCATTTCTAAACCGAAGAGCCAGCATTGTCCATAGACACCTCCATGACTGCATGGAGCGTTATTACCTTCCCGCCGGAGCGTTACCTATTAATCTACTCACATTTGCATGTTTTTAAACTGCTAGGTTGGCAGAAGCTGGGGCTATCTGGGAGCTCACCCTGCCCCAAGATTCGAACCTCCAACCTTTCGATCAGCAAGTTCAGCAGCTCAGCGGTTTAATTCGCTGCACCACCAGGGGCTCCTCTTTATTTTATTACAAATTTATTAATTTATTATTAATCTTATATCAACAAGAATATTTCTGTTAGCAGATTATAAATTAATTCAGTCATTGTCTATTTCTAGATTTGGGGCTGGAAGAGAGTTTTTTGGGAGGTTTTTTTGTGTCAGGAGCAACTTAAGAAACTGCAAGTCACTTCTGGTGTGAGAGAACTGTCTGTAAGGACATTGCCCAGGTGCCGTCCGGATTTTTGCTGTTTTACCATCCTTACGAGAGGCTTCTCTCATGTCCCTGCATGGGAGCTGGAGCTGATAGAGGGAGCTCTCCCGCTGTCCTCACATTCAAACCGCCGACCTGTCGGTCAGCAGTCCTGCTGGCACAAGGGTTTAACCCCTTGTGCCACCAGGGGCTCTGGAAGAGAGGTGAAGTTTTAATATTAATTTTATTTGAAGTAATCCATAAGCTTTATACATGTGTAAAAGCTAGTAATTTTATATGAAATAACTCTCAACTTAAGAAAGAGCAGTATTAGTGTAAATAGGATTAAATATTTTGTAACTGCTGTAAATATTAAGATCTTTAAGATATTGGTCCCACCACTGCAAGAAGAGGCAGGTAATGAATTATTATTATTACACATTTGGCAAGAACATGGGCTGCTCCCAGGCTATTGGACTTTCTTCCATCATTTCCTACTTTCTTGGTTCTCTTTTTGCTTTTTTCTCTCTTGGTTTCTCTTTTTGCTGGTATGTAAAACACTTTTATTAGGGTTGTCATTTAGTAAGAAAAGAATATATTAAAAGTAAACTTAGACATATTTATTTATTCAGGAACATAAATAAATTCCAGGATGATCCAGGCTGGCACCCAAACTTCCTTTCCACCTAAGCAAAACAACAAAATTATTTGAAAAATCAGTTAAATTTCTTTCAACTATGGGATTAATCCTGAAGGCAGCTAAGAAATTAGGTTTCAGTAGTGTTTCTGGAAGGCACCTGGATGAATGGTCAGCCCATTGTGAAATAAATTTACATTAGGAAGGAGATAACAAAGTTCACGTGCAATAGTGAAATAGTTTAGATTATACTCCCATTTATTTATTTGTTCAATATCATATTTCACATTTTGTAGCATGCTAGTTTATTAGGGCGGGTTGTGAGAAAATGTTGCAAATGAAAAAAAAAATGATGTTATATCTATAGTTTTATGTTGTGCTTCAGGATATTGAGTCATTGATGTCAGAAGGAAACAAGTCCCGAACAGTTGCAGCAACCAATATGAATGAGGAAAGCAGCCGCTCCCATGCTGTATTTAATATTATAATTACTCAGACACTTTATGATCTCCAGTCTGGTGTAAGTGAATTGAACATAAAGGGGTTTTTTTAAAGTTATATTGGTTGTGTGATCTAAAATATGCACTTATAATTACCATCAAATGAATTCAGTGTCACCCCTGAGACAAGATTTTGGTCTTTAAGATTTGCACTAGAAAAGGAATTTGAATAGAAATGTTTTTTAAAAAATTATGCTTCAGATTAAATAACAAAAATAGTGCTCTTTAATTTGGGACAATAACCTAAAGGGATAACATGTAATGTCAACGGGTAGCTTTACGATGCCATGGAACATGTGTTCTGCCAAGCATGTGCATTCCCATGAGAGACCATATTTTATTTTGCTATTACAGAATACATAATATATTTTAAATATTTATTTATCATCCAGCCAAACATTTAATGTGTTGCTTTATTCTATCCTATAAAGGAATTTTAAATAAATTGTAGTGTGTCTAGAATTTCCCTCTGTGTAATAACTTGTGAGAAAGGACAGGTGTGTTTCTGCTATCAGAAATTGGAAACAATTTTAATAAAAAGTATAGAGCATTACTTGTCAGGTAATTCTACTTTGTGCCTTCAAAGAGCAGGCTAGAAAACTTGAAAGACATTATACCAGAGATTTTTTTTGTCTGTTGCCCATCTTGAGTGCCTGAAATTAATTCTCTCATGATAGACAGTTAAGTTAAATGACATTGATTAATTACTGGACAGGTCAGTTGAAGAAGGGCTACAATTCACTGAGATGTTCAGGGAAGTATTTGAACAGTTTGTTCAGAATAAATCTTAGTATTCACATGGTGATCACTTGTTTGAAAATGCCCCCATGGAGGTTTCTCCACATGTAAAAAGCGAAAACATCAGGGAGAAGTCTTGACAGAATATAAAAGACAAACCTCTGTGGCACTGCAATGTCCTGAGAGTAATCCAAAAGATTTTGCAAGCTGCCTCATCCCTGTATGTATTTTTTGTCCATATATACAGAATGAATCTTGCAAATAAGGCAATCTTTTTTCCTGGTGCATCTGTAGTGAAAAGAATTGAAAGAATGCTTTCATACTTAGTTGTAACTGTTTAGGTATTCTTCATTTTTTCTTCTTGGTACACCTTTCTGGCAGTTTTGATAACAAATTTTCATTTTCAAATGAAAGTTGGGTACAGTTATTAATTTTAATAACTTGTAGTTCTCATAGTTGGGAAATCAAATGTCAAAATTACAATGCAGAACAAATTTATTTTGAATGAAAAATTCATATCTATAAGTATTTGTAGATGTTGAGTTATAATGAAGGCATTACAATAACATCTAAGTATCTTAGCATTTTAAAACCCCAATAATATTTTGCTGAAGTAAAAGATTTCTTACCTATCCAACTCTTTTGTTGCAAAGTCATGACAGCTATTAATGCAGACCTCTTGGTTGTTATGTTTTATGTGTCTTTGTCTTTCTGCTTAGAATTCTGGAGAGAAAGTGAGCAAAGTCAGCCTGGTAGATTTGGCTGGCAGTGAAAGAGTATCTAAAACAGGAGCAGCAGGAGAACGTCTGAAGGAAGGCAGCAATATAAACAAGTAAGTGCATTGGTGAAATGAAATTCCCCAAGCAGACATTAATTGTAGCTCCAACCATTAGAAAAACCTATCAAATCAAGTTTTGGATTAGCTGGTTGCATACAAATAACATCTTTGCATTTGAAATCTTATGATACGCTACTAATGAGCCAGCCATATGATTAATGTGAGAACTTTAGCTTGGAGTAAAAGCATCAATTCACTGAAAATATGATCATACATTATAGCTTTTTAAAACTATTAAGGATAGTAGCAGGCATAGCATCAAATACCCTACTAATAATGTACATTTTTAATAACTGCAGGAATCTTTAGAGAATTGTAAAAATAATTAACAATAAAAGTTACAGTTTTAAAGTCGTATGGCCTTTAAAGATGTCCAAGCTGCCCATAACTTCAGTGATGGAGTTATATCCCATAGGGAATGTATTTTCATAGAAAATAGGAAAAACTAATATATTACAGGTATTTACAAGAAAAAATAATCCATAGAGTTCTAAATTTAAAAGAACTTTAAAAAGTATTGATTTATTTGCAATAAAACTATCGAGTATAAACAGTTAGTAAAGCCACAGTCAATTTTATTTGCATAGTTTATAGTTATCTATATGTACCAGCTCCTCTGCTGTTAATACATTGAAAAATATTTTTTTTCATCAATTGAAAGTCTATTTGCATAACAATATACAAGAATTTGATAGTTAGCTTCTTCATCATGTGTTTATTTTCTGTTCTTCTAGTGCAGTGGTTCTCAACCTGTGGGTCCCCAGGTGTTTTAGCCTACAACTCCCAGAAATCCCACCCAGTTTACCAGCTGTTAGGATTTCTGGGAGTTGAAGGCCAAAATATCTGGGGACCCACAGGCTGAGAACCACTGCTCTAGTGTGAATGAATATACTAATTTCTTTCCCTGTTCCCAGTACTGATGTTGGTATTTCTTTTATCCATGGTAACTTTTAAAGTAAGGGTTGAATCTAGTTTACTGCAGCTTCTGCCACTGCAGGAACATATTTTCCAGCTACTTGAGAAAATGCTGGCACTTACATCAGTTATAATCCACGAAACATGTTGAAAGCCCAGGACAAAGTATGTCTTACCATGTCCAGTGTGACTTACTCGTAGATACACATGACATCCTGAGTTTCTCATCACAAGCATGTACCCAAGAAAGTTATGATTACTTGGGGTTTGAGTCCTTCCAAAGTGAATTTTTGCATCTTGATTTCACCTGTGATCTGAAATTGAGTTTAACTAGAAGCAAGATGTGGCAGGAATGTAGAAGATCCTTTCACCCAACCTGGAGTAGATCCAATTTAACCATTATTGTTAAAGCTGTTACACTGATGCTTTTGTGTAAACATTCTTAAATTATTTAATAAGCTTTTGATTTCATTATTGCATTAAGTTTATGTTTGAAAAGGAACCAAATGTTCACTTAATTCTTTTTTAATTGATTACTAGAATTTGAAACTTACCGTAGTTGTTTGGCATGTTTGCCCCTGTACATGACAAAACAGCGCAAAACAGAAACGGGAAACTCACTTTGAACATATAAAAAAGGCACAAATGAATGAGTACAAATGCCCTTATTTAATAATAATAATAATAATAATAATAATAATAATAATAATAATAATAATAACTTTATTCTTATACCCCGCCCCATCTCCCCGAGGGACTCGGGGCGGCTTACATGGGGCCATGCCCAAACACAACAATATAAAAGCAAGCAAAACAATAAAGCAAATCACTCAACAATAAAATAACAATATCGATAAAAACGGTCATAAAAGGTCAACATACAAAATAAGGTGTTAAAAACATGAGTTAAAATCATGGATCTGGGCCAAAGTGCAAACTATGTCGAAGTCATCAGGGAGGGGTAGTTGCCCAGCTGACGTAGTCATTAAAGTGCTAAGTATAATACTGAGAAGGCAAACCTGTGGGTCTATGCTAAGTAGGCAAATAGGTCAAACCTACAAGGGTCAATCATCAAAGGCCTTTTAGAAGAGCCAGGTTTTCAGGCTCCTCCGAAAGGAGAGGAGGGTGGGGCCCTGTCTGATCTCCCTGGGGAGTGAGTTCCAAAGCCGGGGGGCCACGCCGGAGAAGGCCCTCTACCTCGTCCCCACCAACCGCCACTGCGAGGGTGGTGGAAGCGAGAGGAGGGCCTCCCCCGACGAGTGAAGAGATCGTGCGGGTTCATAGGGGGAGATGCGGTCTCTAAGGTAGGTGGGTCCCAAACCGTTAAGGGCTTTGTAGGTGATAACCTGCACCTTGAATTGGGCTCAGAAAATAAACGGCAGCCAATGGAGCTCCTTGAAAAGTGGCGTTGAACGCACCCTGTAGTTTAATACAAATCATTTGTGAACTATGTATGTTAAAATGGTATATATTTGAGCATACATTATCTCAACTTCCACTCGGTTCAAAATGTCTCTTCTCCTTTGATTTTTGGGGGGGGGGGGTTAATTTTTTTTACTGTGGAATATATTTACACAGAGAGAGCGAGAGAGAGAGAGAAACAGTAATCTTGATATTCCACAATCAAAATACCAGTATTTTTCCCCAGTCCCACCACCTCCCCATTCTCACCTATGAACTTATCCTTATGTAATATGAAGGTACAGGAATATAATCAAATATTTATACCGTAGTCTGATCAAGCATGTAATCGATTCCCTTGACTTCACCAGCTATTCTATTATCACCCCTCTTTCTTTCTCCCTCCCTCCCTCCCTCGTTGTTCTCCTTTAATTTAAGAATTTGTTATCAGTATATTGTATGTTGCACATAGCAAAATATACTCACATATGTAAGGGAAATGAACTATGAAAACTTACAGTAATATTTCTTATAATATATTTCATATTAGATTGCTGAATAGATGTGATTTTAATCTTGTTTATTGCCAGATAAGAGCAATTTATTTTTGCAATTTAGTACATTGTAGTACTAGAAATCAATAGTTCTGTTGCACTTTCTATATTTCGAATCTTTATTTTGGAACTTCACAGAACAGTTGTTCTTGTTATCCATAAAGTTGCATTTACTGACTGCTTTTAAAACCCAAGTAAATCTAAATATTTATCCTTATTATTATATTTTATGATCTACCGTTTTTCTGTTTGGATTCTTCTGTTGAAAAGCAGTTTTGATTTGAGATGATTTTATTATTTCCTTAAGACCAAATTCCTTGTGAAATCCTACTCCTTCTTTGCTTTTGTCTTTTTTGTATCTGCCATGTTCCTGGGTGGTCTCTTCCTTGGTCTGCACTTTATTCATCTGTGTGTGGCACAACAGAGCACTCCTTTGTAGCTTATTGTTTATGTTCATTGTGCCCTGCAATCCATAGGATTCACAATGCTGTCTTATCATTCTACACATCCTAATTACTGCATAAATTATTTTAAAATCTTAACATTTTAGTTCACTTTACATTGCCATCCCAGTTTTTTCTTGCCAGACTGATTCTTGTAAACATTATGTCAAATCATTGGTTTTGTGTTCAAGCCATAACAATTTGCTGCTCTTCTAGGTCACTCTCAACACTAGGTTTGGTTATCTCATCACTTGCAGACCAAGCAGCAGGAAAGGGGAAAAACAAATTTGTGCCTTATAGAGATTCTGTGCTCACCTGGCTTCTCAAGGTAAATCCTTACTTTGATTAATGCATAGAAGAGAAAGATGAAATGTCATGGATTGTTACTATCATGTTTTCATGTGAACCCATGTTTGGTTTTAAGTGAGCTGAGAAAAATCTGCAATTTCAGCCTATTCCTACTATGACATGCTTTTTGCTTCCTTTCCTAATATTTTCAAAATATTACTTATTTCTCACTTTGATTTTGCAGCCATTTCTAATGTGAAACGTACAAATATTCAGTGCAGTATATGTTGGGTGCAACTAAAGTAATATACCATAATTTTGAAAATATTGTGCTAATTTTATATTTTATAAATATAAAATATATCATTATGATTATGCTAAGTTTTTTTTTAATTTATATTTTCAACCTGTCTAGGACAACTTGGGAGGAAATAGCCAAACAGCTATGATAGCTACAATCAGTCCGGCAGCTGATAATTACGAAGAAACACTCTCTACACTGAGATATGCTGACAGAGCTAAAAGAATTGTTAATCATGCTATAGTAAATGAAGATCCAAACGCCAGGGTCATCAGAGAACTACGTGAAGAAGTAGAGAAGCTAAAAGAACAGCTTTCTCAGGCAGAGGTAAAGCTGGTGAAAAATGTAGTTGTGATGTTTCATGAAGTGTGTGCAGAAGAAATAGTTTTATGTAACTTTGACAACTAAAAATTTGGAAGAAGTTAAGTCAGCCTGTTGAAATATGGCTACAATATCCTCACTGATTCCAAATCCTCTGTGAAATTTGTGTCACAATAGTTTTGGATCAAGATAAATGGATGTCGTGCACGCACGCACACAACACACAGCCTTTATGCTTATAGCAGCAAAATTACAGCACAGGCATATACAATAAGAGGAAATCATTGATAAAAACAAAAACATACTTTAAAATTACTAATCTCAAGAATAAAATTTGCAAGTCTCAAAAGAATGCATCAAAGTTGTTCAGAAGATAAGCATTTTTATAACATTGGGAACACTGTGGAAAAATTGAATTCCTGGCATACAAAAAGAAAGAGAAAGAAGAGCAGGATGGATATTTTAAGTATTTGTGCCCAAAGAGGAGACACTCTTTACAACCCTCATGCTTTCCCCTCAGAATTTATTTGTTTAATTAAAAAAAGATGGCTAGGAATCTTAAATAGGTTACCATTGCCATCTTTTTTATTTTAAGGCAATGAAGGCACCAGAATTGAAGGAAAAATTAGAGGAATCTGAAAAACTTATTAAAGAATTGACTGTCACCTGGGAAGAGAAGTTAAGAAAAACAGAAGAAATTGCACAGGTATTTAAATACTTTCTGTAACTTTTAAGCTAAATCACGTATCTGTATTTGCTCAAGTCTAATGCATCATTGAATTTAATGTGTACCTCATTTTTCAAAACCTTGAAGCCAAAATGTGATGCCCAATGTAATGTGCAGCAGCAAATGATACATGCTTTGTAATTTGGCTATTACAGTTGCTACCTACTTCCTTTTTTAAAAACAAAAGTGTTAGAACACCAAAACTCTCAGCAATGGAAAAGAAACATTGAGATTCATCTATGCTGTAGAATGAATCCACTTTAATTGCCTGAGTTTAATACTATGGAATCCTGGGGGCTGTAGTTTTACAAGGCCTTGGGCCTTCTCTGCCAAAGAATACTGATGCTTCACCAAACTACAAATCCCAGGATCCCATAGCATTGAGCCATGGCCACTAAATTACAGATGAGGTTCCCTCAAATAGGAATTCCAGGTACTTTCTTTGTATTCTACGAATCTAATGTGCATCCTAATTTTGGCAAGGTGATTTAGCCAAAAAAAGGTGAACATTCAGTTCAAGTAAATTGGGTAGTCGTTTTGCATCTCTTAACTAAATTGAATGGTTCAACTGAAAAAGAATCTTGGGTCCTGCCATCCCAGAATGAACCTTCACAGTAAGTACAGTGTTTCTTTTTTCATCATTTCAAAGCTGTAGCTCAATGTGCATGACTTTACTAGTCTTGGTTTCCAAGACTGGTGAGCTGATGTAATGGATATAATGGATAGTCTTTCCTATATTAATGTCACTTATCTGCTCCAGTCCTGTCCTTTTACGTTGGTGAACATTACTAATAACTCTTTTTGCTTCCCTTGAACATGAGGAACATTGCTACTGATTTTAAAAAGTTAGTTTTACACCTCATGGTAGAGGTCAAGAAAAGTGCATCCAAAACAAAGATGCTATTCTGCTTGTTCTGTCTTTTGCAACTGTGAGAGCATGAAAACTGATCTAGAACCTTTCTGTTACGGTTCTGTTAGGAACTCTTGTATAAACATTTATACATGAATTATAGTAGCTGTTTATCTTCCCCTTGTGATTCTTTGGATACAGCCCATAACATTTTAGTTTGCTGCTGCTAAAACTGCTGCTAGGTACATCTTATGAATTTCAGATTTTCTATGTATTTTACAGGAGAGACAAAAACAGCTAGAGAGTATGGGTATTTCCCTGGAATCTTCTGGTATCAAGGTTGGGGAAGACAAGTGTTATCTGGTGAATCTAAATGCAGATCCTGCACTCAATGAATTATTGGTTTATTACTTAAAGGTAAAAAGATTTTGAATTTAGTAATTGTCTGATTCTGACTTAATTTTTTAGGTTTTAAGCCAGCACTTGTGCAACTGGATCTTGAAAATATAGCAGATTTAGTATTCTTATTGTATTCTGTCTAAATTGATTCTAAGTGTGAGTATTTACAGGGGCAATTTCAAAAATGCAAAGGCGTATTAGTCAGTGCTTATAGTCCTAGTGATAAAATAGAAGAAAAGAAAAAAAATGCCCTGAGTTTTATTAGCTCAGCTGATGTGCATAGAGCATGGATCCAGGCACCAGTCCTCCCCCTTATGTATTTATTTACTTCACTTATATATTTATTTCATCCTTGCCAATGATGTTCCTCTACCCCCAGCATTGGGACTGGGAGAAAACTGCAGAATAACAATATGAAGGAACCAGTATCGGTACAAACCACTGCATGGTTCCTCTGTCACATAGAATTGAAGCTGGTCCCACATTCCCTGTACTGACATATATTGGAAAAGCTGAATCACCAAGATCCCTTAAGAGGATTCCCAAAATAGAAGAGAATAGACATGTTGGCTCCGTTTTCCTCCCGAACAAGATCTAGAATGTCTTTACCATCTAAAATAAGTTTGTAACAAATAATGTGACTTAATAAAGCTGTGACAAAATAAGAAGAAAAATAGTAATACACAAACCCACAGAAGAAGATAATGCAAATGAAAAGGGGGCCAATGGGTTGAGGAAGATCATGAAAAGGAGACTGAGTGGCATGTTGTAGAATAGTTTTGTGCACAAGGTTTTTGGAAAATAGCATTCACTGCCATTTGGAGATCATAACCTTTTGTAAAAGTTTGATCTTTCAGAGAAGAGCCAAAAACCCATTTGAGTAGAATCTTCTTAAGTGGTATCAACCAAATGTAATATGCAAGGCAATGTCTTCAGTTACTGGACTCAACCTATTGTCTCTGATCTGTTAGGAAAACAGAGATCATGCCAGTGCATAAAAATAGCAGTTTCAGAAGGGTTTTAGTGCCCAAAATATATCTACTCTCCTATAAAATAGCTAGTTTTATATCATGCACTCAAGAGACAAAAATGAAGTAGTCTTTGGTAAAATAACATATTCGGTTAACTCACAACTTCATGTGTTCAGCATAACACAGGTACATAGCTTATCAGTCCAATTTTAGTTATGTTTGAGATAGTTTCTCTGTGCAGATGATAAAGGGCATATTTCTTACAGCAACAGGAAGTGTTTACTCTTAGCAGTCCAAAGTCTAAGAGGAATCTAAAATGGAGTCTGAGGTCTAAGCAGTCTCAGATCAGATCATGTGGTCTGCAGCCTCTCCTACAACCTCTCAGGAAACATAGAGCAAAAGAAGCTGCATACCAGAACATACATATAAAACAGTAAGCAAACTGAATAATAAACAATTACTAGAGGAGGCTTGAAGAAGGTTGTTATTTCCAATAGGTAGACCAGAAAGAGAATTTCTCTTACCCAGTCTGATCTGGGAATCCCACCCTGAAATCTGACCACTTGACAGGCAAATTGGCAGAGTAAGGAGAGATACGGTAATTCCACGGGCCTGTGTGAGCTGTAAATAAAACAACGTTTGCTCCAAACCTCTGTGGAGTGCAAATGAAGCCTATGGAAGCTGGGAACCTGGTTTACGGAAACCCTTTATAAAGTTTCCTACAGTTCTTTGTCATCTGAATTTGTTGTAACTGTTCTCAATTTTCACTGTTTGAAAAATCTGCTTCTTAACCTAGTTCTTTATAACAATGATCATTTTCTCGAGATTTGTTATATATAGGAAAAAGGGTAGTCAGCATCGATAGGCATGGCCTCTGTACTTCAAGAAATCTGATTTCAATAGGATTAGGAAAATACTGGAAATGCTTAGAAAGGAAGGAGTTCATGATGCATGGATCTCAGCTCATATGAAAGTTCTTTTTACACTCACCCTGGTTTCTTTTTTCCATATTTTTCTTTCTCATTGGAATTGTTTGCAACTGTGCCTTCAATTTTTAAAAAACATCAATGCATATTGAGCTACCCCTCTTTTGAACATTTCTGAACATAGATTCTCACCCAGTAAGCGTATTGAAATAAGCATTTGTCAAATCTGAGTGCACATCTGCTTTCTCCTTTTGTTTAACAAATCCCAAGAGGATGTGGTCACTCCTACCAAAGGATCCCACTAGTTTCACCACATTGACCAGTTCACCTCTGTTGGTTAGGATGAGTCCCAAAGAACTGATCTTTATGAGTCTTTCTGTGCCTTCAGTATAATGAAATGGTGTGCTAAACTGATGAGGAACTTAGTAGACCTTACATTCTTGGCAAAGTTTGATTTCCAGGTTTCAGTGATGCCTATTATTTACTTCCTTATGTTAGGAATTCAGGGTCATCCTTTTGTGTGCCATGATTGGCATATTTTGTAGGAGAAAAGACATACTGTTAGATCCTCTGATAATAGCTAAAAGATATAGTGTACATAGACATCTAAGGCCAGGAGTCATGCCATCTGATTCCTTGGTGTTTTTTCTGCCCACTCTTGGGTACTTACACTGTTGGCTCCAGTACTTGGTGCCCACAGCTTTCTGGAATACCAGTTCCCTCCTCCCATTTAGTTTAAAGCTCTCCTGGTCAGGTTTAGCAAATACATTTTTGTAAGTAAATCTGTCTTTGAGTTTGTAGAAGAAACTGGTCTTATTTTTGTTCTGTCTCACCCAGGACCACACTAGGGTTGGTGCCGACACCTCACAGGACATACAGCTGTTTGGGATCGGGATCCAGCCAGAGCACTGTGAAATAGACATTGCTCCAGATGGAGAAGTTACTCTCTCGCCAAAAGAAAATGCAAGGTAAAAACAACTATAAAACTAATTTTGATTTACAAAAGATCACTCTGGCTAACAGTCTGTTAAGGATATATGGGTGTATAAATTTCACCTATAAAGGCATTTGTGCCTTTTAGGGCCAAAGGTACCCTGATTTACTGAATAGTCTCTGAAGCCACTTTCATGACCATTCCATATTTTGGGTGGAGTTGACAAGATCCCAGAATCATCAAGCCATTCTCTGGTGAAATGATTACATTAGCACTGAGATCTGCTAGAGTCCTTCAAAGGTCTCAGCACTACATTATGGCTGTATGGGTATAACCGGGCATTTCTGTGATCCTTCCCACAAAGCACAGAAAGGAGCTTTAAAGACTGTTCAGTAAGTTGTGTATGTGTAGAACCACATGAGGACCTACTATGCTGCACTGAGTCATATAGGATTGTGGCATCTGGCCTCTCATAATCAAAAGTTTCTCTACACAAATCTGTGATATAATGATGCATCCTGCTTTGCAATACTCTTGATACATCAACACACAAGCACCTCAGCTGGCAACTATATTTTAATTCAGTGTTTTGGCTAATGTTTTTTCTAACTGTTTCTCTTTTAAAATTCTGAAGGCCATTAAGTTTTAATTATTTAATTAAGGTTAGTTATTGTGCCTAATTGTTGCATGAAATCTTGAATACAGGAAATCTGTTTCATTTTACATGGTGATAATACTACAATTGAGAACTTCTGGATTTGCTATTCTTTTTATCTAACTTAATTGTGCTTCATTTAACATTTAACACTTGTTTCCCCTTCGTTATATTTTAATCTTTTTGAAATCAGAAACATAGTGGAGAAATACTATTAAAACATTTTCCTGTTTAAATTATTTGTCTTGGCTTCATTTTTGAGACTTGCCAGTTTAACAAACGTGTAGAAATTGCCGCTGCTTGTCCCACATTTTTTTATTTTCTGTGAGGTATGCTTTACTATGGTTTACTGAAATGTTGTGGACTTAAGAATACAGAATTCCAAACAGATGGTATTAACTGTTGATGTGGTAGGATTACATTATTTGGAATTAGTCATTTTTGACTGGCAAGAACAAAGAAGCATGGTACTGGAAAAAACTTATAACTAAATAGGATTTGTTTTCTTTGTGCTGCATCCAAAATTCCTAAATAGGCACAAGCCTTGTTGCCAGAGTTACAACTGGCAACAAATTGACTCATTTCATTGCTAATTCAAATAGGAATCTAAAATAAATTGTGATATGGAAATGAATTAAAATGTTCCATGTGGTTATTTACGGCATCTGGATTTTTGTGAGCAGTGAGAAAAATACAACTATTTAAAAGGTATATTTCTGAGAAGATTAGATACAAAAGATTTATTTGTTTTCATGGGTTTTTTTTGGCACATACAAAGTATTTTCCACTAAAACAGATTTTTTTCAAAGTGTATTAACATATTTTATTTTAAACTATAAGATCTACTTCTTCCATTAAAGTAATTTGATTCTGGTAGAATTTGTATAACCGAGGAAGTGGCATATGTATGTATCTTATTAAAAAGGTTTTGACCAAGTTTGTACAGACTGCTTACAATGAACAGCCTGTGACCTAATTACTTAAATGTATGTGCTGTATGCTACATTGATAAAATAGAAGACCTGTCTCCCTTGCTCACAGCAAGGAGGTGCTGCAGCAATAGTTGTTGTTTGTCGGTAGCAATCAGCCTCTTGTGACATACAGTATTCATGAGTTAACAAAGACTCCACATTTGTTTGTTTTTGCTTCATGCATGTTTTAATTTGTGAAGGCAGGAAAACTAGATCAGTGTTTCCTCTACTGTTCAATTAACAATGCTGAATTTTTAAAAATCTTCTCCATCTAATTAATGGATAAACTCATTAATTTATTCTGAAGTGGGGAACAGACAAGTTTAAGCAAAGGGAAAACATGTCAACATGCTGTAAGATCCAAAAGCAATGATAAATGAACAAAAGTGACAGGAAATATGACAGATTCTCCTGGGCACTTGTGAAGCCATGATAATGGTGATTGTAGCATTTTGGGAACTCATATAATCAAACTGAAATGGAAAATGGTAAGAAGATGGCTTGTTTCTCCTCTCAGAATTTCTCATGCTTCTCTACAGACTTTCAACTCACACTATGAGATCAGTGGAATTAAGAGTTAGGCCTAGTGGATACATAACATTTGATTGGGGTGCAGAATTGTTTCCTGTGCACACTTCAATATTTTATAGGGCTTGGATGGTCCATGAAGCATAATATGTCTTGGAGAACATAACCTTTTAGAGAAGAGCCAAAAAAAACCCCTTTAGAGCAGAATCTCTTCTTGTAGTATACAACCAAATATAATTATACTAGGCAATGGTTCCAGTTGTTAGACTGAATAACCAACAATCTCTGATCTGTCAGGATAAACAGAGATTTGCCAGTGAATAAAAAAACAGAAGAGATTTGGAAGTGTTTTTAATTCAGTGCCCAGCAGGTACTCTCCCATAAAACAACTAGTTTCATATCATACACTCAAGAGACAAAAATGAAGTAGACTTTGATGGAAATAACATATTTGGTTTACTCACAACTATCAAATAACTTTGAGATGGTTCCCTATGCTAGCCAGCCAGGGCATCTTTCTTGCAACAAAACAGCTATCAACAGGTCACATAGTCAAAAGGAAAGAGAGAAAAAAGCATGTGGTCTGCAAAAACCATAAAGTAAAAGAAGCTGCACATCAGAACATACAAGAAACAGTAAGCAACAAGATCCTAGACAGATTGCTAGAGAAGGCTTGATGTCATCTCCAACAATACAGACTTGTTCTATCTCAAATATACATTCATTTTAGTAAAAAAAAATTCTGTAACATAATTCCAAGAAGTCATGGCACATTGCATATCCTCCAACTAGACCCAATGTCAGTATTAACCAGTGGGAAGGAAGGAATGGACTTACCTCTGTATTTCTGTCTTTAAGTACAACCCCTGTGATCTGAAATGAATAAGAGTATGTAGCAGATTTTAGTTTTAAAAAATCCTATCATCTGAGAAATTGAACACTGTGTTTTCTTTGTAGATCCTGTGTAAATGGCACATTGGTATATTCTATAACACAACTTTGGCATGGAGATAGAATCTTATGGGGAAACAACCACTTTTTTAGGTAATTTTTACTTATATTTTCCTGACTTATTTATTGAACTATGTTAATAGTGAATAATTTTATGGCATGTGAAAATCTATATAGCTTTAACAAAGAGGTCCGTGCATATGACAGTTCAGAATTGGGAAAAATCAAAGTTCCTAATCTTATGAGGAATAAGTGTAAACTACGTCAAACCTGCCTAGACTTTTAAGAAGTCTAACTCAATAATTGTGTTGCTGAAAGATTCTTTTTTTTCCGAATTATCATCATATTCCTGTAAAGAGGAAAACCATCTTACTTTGCCCTAGTTTACTGTTAGCTACCTTCCTTATCCCTGTTTCCTTATAGCATCTAGCAGTTCAGTAAGCCTTGCATTTAAAACAAAAGGTTTATTTCTGAGCAAGAGAAAGGCCCTAAATTGGCTAAGCGTACTCATCTTAATAACTTGTGTAAGAATTAAAAACTATTTGAATCTTTAGCATGTTTCTTTTATCTAAACAGTTATTCTTTTTCTACCCTGTGTTTTTGTGCATCTACCAAGAGCTTTAATAAATAGTTTAATAAATGTTTTAAATAGAATTAATCTACCTAAGAGAAAGAGGCGGGATTGGTTGAAAGATTCTGAAAAAGAAATGCTGTTAGCAGAACACGATTTCGATGCAGCTAGTGAAGCTTCTTCAGAACCAGACTACAACTATGAATTTGCACAGATGGAAGTTATAATGAAGACACTAAATAGTAATGGTAAGGAAGTAATGATTCAGGGCTGCTGAAAATGCCTTACAACAGCATAGATTTCTCTGTTAATTAATAATGATGATTTATTGATTGATTAGTTTCTCTTAGCAATAGAGGAATATGAAATAAATTCTATTGTTTACTTGTAGTTGTTTTCATTCTGATAGACTGATCCTAAGTATCTTTCCTTGGAAGTAAAACTCAGAATTTTGCATGGTTTATTTCTCATTAAGTAGGCTTTGGACTGAAGTTTTAATCTTGTTACTTTTGTCACTATTTTGCAAAAACTCTACTCATGTGAATCTTCATAAACTTCTTAAATCACCTTTTTTTCAATGTTTCCTTCACTCTTTTTTATATCACATGTGTGATAAAGGTACATTAGATATTAGAAAAGAGACAGAATGTGGGATTGTGTTCTTGTGTGTTTTAGAAACAACAAAGCTAAAGTATGCTACTATATCAGCAACATAACAGCAAAAGAAGATAATAAATCCTAAGGTGTTGAGACTTCCTTTCTGCTTAGATCCAGTACAAAATGTGGTCCAGGTCTTGGAGAAACAATACTTGGAAGAGAAGCGTAGTGCTTTAGAAGAGCAGAGGATTATGTATGAGCGTGAACTAGAACAACTCCGCCAGCAACTCTCTCCAGAAAGGCGATATCAGCATTGCAGTGACAGACTGTCAGATGTTGTCCAGACTACTCAGCAGAAAGTGAATCTCTGGTCAGAAGAGAGGTGAGAACAATGGCGATTTGTTCAAATGATGAACGATGGGACAGAAGTTGAATAATGGAGAAAGATATGATCAATGGTGCTTTCCTAAAATCCAGGACACATGAATCTCTAATAGCTTGGCGATATCTACTATAACTATAATTTAGATCTACCAGATACCTGCCTGGGTGGTATCCTGATGAAAGGCCTCAAGTTTACTTGTAGAGGTATGTTTTTGAGGCTTAATTGGCTGGAACAAATAGAACAAATGCCACATTAAATGTTAACAGGGTAGATACTTGAGTTCTCCACTAGAAAAACTGAAAGCGTGTTTTCATTCATTGTAAAATGTTATTTGCACCCACTACATTATGTTCTTCAATTATGCAATTGTAAACAAATACCAATATATGAATACAAGCACAAACTTAGTCATAAAACATACCGTCCAGTTTGATCCTATCATAAGTAATACAGTAATATACTGGAGTATCCATTATTGTTGCATTGTTAATTCAGCACAGGAAACAAGCTGGAAAGAGATTCAGGAATTGTATATAAGTATTGACTATTCTCTTTGATAGCCTGGTGCAATGGGTACTCATTTGACCAACCATGTCTGCCAAATGGAGAAAAGTGGGCTTTTTTATGCCCTTTATTGATCCTACTATGCATACTGGAATTAGATTTAACTGAGCCTTCAGAGTTTGAAGAAGCAGTATGAAGTTAGTGGAAGTATGAAATGCTGACGTAAGTGGTTGGTCAGAAATAAGAGCTCTGGGCAGGTGTTTGAGATTAAAATTGACTTTGAGTTGTTTGTAAGGATTATTTTTCTTTGAAATTGAAGGACTTTGAGTTATGTACATATGAGTGAATTAATGATTTAAAGAAAACAACATTTGCATTTAAGGCAGATTTTTATCTAATCTACTCTTTAAAAGGGTAGCATGTAACCTAAATCTTGAAATATTGAATGGCATATTAATTCTGTATGACCAAATCTGAGCTGCTTTGTACAACGTATCCAGAGCTCTTCTAGTCAAGTAGCAAAATGCTAAAAATCTTTGCTATTTATGATGTCTGGAACTGTTTTCATTTTTCAAAATGGGAGAAATAGATCTTCAGTTAAATGAAATTCTATTCTATTATTTTTTGGAAAAAAAATACTTCAGAATCACAGTCTATCACATAGTTTTGTTTAGACGTTCTTTATTGTGTTCTGTTTTTATAGGATAGCATCTCGTGTTGTTGCTTTCTTGACATGACAGTTGTATTCACAGGTGTTAGCAGAGATGCAAAATAGATACCACCCACAGATAGAGTTGATGTTGTGACAAAGGATTCTTATGTCTACAATTATCTTTCACTGAAAATATTGGGTGCAGTTATTTTAAACTTTTAAAAGCAAAATTCTAATCCTGAGATTTAGTTCATATCCTTCCAGTGAGAACACACACACACACACACAAAGAAATTGATCTTTTCAATCTAGAATACTATATCACAGTATTTATTTTGGCTCTCCAGGGATGAGTTATTTCGCCAGAGTCTTGCAAAACTGAGAGAACAAATAGTTAAAGCCAATACTCTAGTAAGAGAAGCAAACTTCTTGGCTGAAGAAATGAGCAAGCTGACGGATTATCAAGTTACACTGCAGATCCCTGCTGCTAATCTGAGTGCCAATAGGAAGGTAAGAAAACTGGTAATTAGTGGTATTTTGTATAAACCCTTAACAGAAACAAGTTGTTTGGATTCAGAAATAGATTTAAGATAAAGGATGAGAAAGAGTTGGGCACATAAAAAGTTGGAGTCAAATAATGAACAAAATCTGGCTACCAGTATTTTAAAAAATTCTAAGATCAGGACAGTAAATAAAAAACAACACTTAGAAAACAGAGGCATTCCAGACAAGAAACAATCAGGGCCAGATACCAACTCCCAACAAAGGATTCCCCCAGGCAGAAAACAGCCAGACTTCGAAGCTGCAAGGCCATTCAGTGCTAATCAAGGTGGCCAATTGCAACATTCACACTTGCCTCAAACAGACAAGAGTTCTTCCACCCGCCCTGGGCACTCCACAGGTATATAAACCTCACTTGCCTAGTTTTCAACAGACCTCACAACCTCTGAGGATGCCTGCCATAGATGTGAGTGAAACGTTAGGAGAGAATGTTTCTGGAACATGGCCACACAGCCCGGAAAACTCACAGCAACCCATCAAATATTTTTTATTTTATTTAAAACTATTCTATATTAGCTCTCAGGGGCTCCCAAGGCAACAAATAAATAAAAATTAGCTAAAAGATTAGAGATAAAAACATTTTTTTAAAATATATAAAATATTTCTGGTTTTTTCTGTATCAGTTAGCGTGTACAATCTTTATGTGTACACCAACAGTAGAAAGACAGCATTCTTTTCTGTGCTGTTTTCATATATGCAGAGACAGGTGTGGTTTAGTTTTCTGCTGATAAAATACTAGCCTTTATTTTAAAAAATATAATTCTGGTTTTACTTTTGTAGGACTAATGTCTAAATGATACACATAGCAAGGGGACATGGTGGATCTTTCACAGACTTAAAACTTTCATTGACAGCTGGGATATTATTTGTTTGAACCATGGATACCTTCATTTTGCAGAGGGCAGAAAGCTAGTATTCTAGAGTCACCGCTTTTTTTCAGCTGATATGCTGTTTTTATACACAAGCAGGTCTTGTTCCTTATCAAAGAAGTCATGTACCTCTATGTGTGAAGGTGGCAGTAGGTGGACCTGGTGTGAAATAGCCAAACACAGCCCATGGGAGACTGCTGGGGAATAGAGTGTATCAAAGGGCAGGGGCATGACTCTCTAAGATTCAGGCAAGGTTTTGAACTGACACTGGCAAGGTGAAGTTGACATGGGCTCAACTCTTGGCTGAGTTGAGACCCTCATGACTCCAGTGCCCTCATCCTTTTGACAACTCCATTGCTGGTACTCAATGCGAACCTCTGAGGCTAAACTTCAGGTGCTTCCAAAGACACCTGCTCTAATGGTCTTTGTCGTAATCCAATCTGTCAGCCCCATGAGGCCCAAGAATTATTTACCGGTTGCTGCTTTACACCCTGTTCTTTTTCCCACTTACCTTTTCTAGTGGCAAGCATGGTTCTTCCCACTTTATCAAATTGAAACTCCATTTTCCTCTCTTCCTCCACTTTGTGGTCATTCTCTAATCCCCTCCTGGCAGCCATTTTCAGCTTCCCATTACAATTCGGCATTTTGACCCAAGTTTTCCTAATGGGCATTACTTCAGGACATTATCACTACAAAGCAATAATAAACCTTAAGATAGTTATGTAAAGTGTGTAAGGTTAGATAACAAGTAAATAAGAGTGATGTGTAGCATCACTGATGAATGGGCTGCAGTGTTGTAGCTGCCATTGAACTGGGCAATTAGATGCCATTGCTGAATGTTGGACAAATAATAATAGGCATATGTGTTACATTGTATTCTAGAACTTAAGTTGAAAAAAATAAAACTTTTTAAAAAACGTGTTTTAAGTTCATTTTCCTTTCTTTCTTCAGAGAGGTGCAATAGTAAGTGAACCTGCTATTCAAGCAAGAAGAAAGGGGAAAGGCACTCAAGTGTGGACCATTGAAAAGCTAGAGAATAAATTAATTGATATGAGAGATCTCTATCAAGAATGGAAAGAGAATGCCCATGAGGTACTGAATCAGTTTTTCAGTGTGGCTAAAGTGTTCTTTCCCAATACTCTCCTTTGAAAAAGAGCATATTTCTGCAAATCCTATTTACTAAAATCTCATGTTAATAAGGAAATCTCTGTCAGACTGCATTGTCAGTTATAATTTACTTATGTTAGTTGATTATCTTGTTGTAATTTAATGTCAATATACACCTTTGAGAATAATCTAAACATTAGTGTGTCCCTGGTAATGAGTTCCTTCCAAGCAACCATGTGTTCAGTTGTTTAAAATTAATAAACATGTTTTGTAACTTATTGTCAGCATATTACTCTTTCTAATGTAAAATGTAGTGCTTGCATTTAAAAACAGCATGGCAGGTTCGTTATTTATGTCTTCAATATGTAATGATATATGTATATGTATATAGTCTTTGCCTTAATTATTTTGAAATGGAATAAGCTTGTGATCCTTTTAACGGATAATTTTCAATAGACTATAAAGATGGATTATTTCTCTCTTTGTATTTTTGCCTTTATTTCACTTGCTTTGTAGAGGTTAGGTTAGAAACCTAAATGTGACATTACAGGACGTATTTTATAATATTCAGTATAATGTGTATGCATGTTGTATCATTTATGTTTTTGATTTTTTTTTCTTTTTAAAAAGATGAGACTTACTGGAAAAAGAGGTGACCCCTTTTATGAAGCACAAGAAAATCACAACTTAATTGGTGTAGCAAATGTATTTTTGGAGTGCCTTTTCTGTGATGTTAAACTTCAGTATGCCGTGCCAATTATTAGCCAGCAGGGAGAGGTAAGGTTTTAGGTCTCTGATATCTGGCTTAATTTGGTTTATGAAGGTGACACTTTGCCATAAATAGTTTGTGTGTTTCAGTGGAAGGATTTGTGTTAAGTTAGGGAGCTGCTGTTTGCCTGCCTTATTTTGATTGCTACAGTTGTATCTTCAGGGAGCTTATGTAGTGTTTTATGTAGTATAATAGTTTGTAATGGTTTTATTGGTTTTAACTTTTAATACTCCCATGTTTAATTCTATTTTAGTGCTTATATTTCTTAGGTATTAATGTATGCATTTAATTGTTTTAAGCATTGTTAGTGACTTTTTGTCTCTTTTAAGAGAGAGAAAGTGGTATGATGATGATGGTGATAAAAATTAAAATGATAGCACTTGGTAGCAGAAATACAAACCATTGATTCTAATAGTTTCTGAATAGCTAATAGATAACAGGAGGTGACCCCACATGAAGCTTGGGAACAAAGAGACAACTTGTGTACAACAGAGCAAAGGAGACTATACTGGAGCTGTTGAGGCTAATCAACTAATTCAGTTTCCCTTCATTCTCCAACCAGTGCTTAAGTACCCTTCATATTGAAGGAGATCAAAAATGAAAGGCTCTTAAAGATTATTTAGAAGGATGGTTTTGTGTCTTCCGTTTTATTTCTAGATATGTAAATGTTAGTCTAACAAACACATTGGAATTGTACTCCTTATAGTTCTGGCTCCTATATGTAAGTTGGTTGGTTCCAAGAATGATTTGCAGTTTTTTGTGTGCATTTTTTTTTTCATTCATTTTCTGAAGGTCCAGTTGTATGTGTGTATCTGTTTGGGACACTTACGCTGTACAGTGCATCAAGGCCTTACATCTTAATATTTCTGTAATGCAGGTTGCAGGGCGCCTGCATGTTGAAGTGATGCGTATTACTGGTGCTGTCCCAGAACGGGTTGTGGAGGGAGATGACTCTTCTGAAAACTCCAGTGAAAGTGGAAGCATAGAAATCATGGACAACAACGGAGAAATTATTCACAGGCCGAAAAAACTCACTTGCAGGGTTAGGGCAATACTATATTTCCTTAATATTATAGAAACATCAGATGTAGTAGTACAATATTCTATGCTGTTTTCATATTTTACATTAATAGTAAATGCTTCTGTAACTGGTCTAGTTTTCATCTGTGCTTGCATGAACTTTCAAATATGTTTTCCTCAGAGAACATCTCTGCTTGTAATACTGTTGTTACCCTCAGTAACAGTTTTAGGGGGGAAATCCATTTGGCAAATTAAGTCAACAAAATGAACCTTTGTTTAAGAAAATTAAGAATTCAAAGCTGGAGAAGTTGCAGAAGATGAATTGTTTGTTTTTACAAATACCAGTACATATGTTAAAAATATTTTTTGTTTGTTTATGAGCCATTTACTCTGTTTTGTAACCCAATACTCTATTTATGAAAATATATTATAAACATGACAGTATACTGAATTTGATTTTCTCCAGGTAATAATTAAAGAAGCAACAGGACTACCACTAAATCTCTCAAACTTTGTGTTCTGTCAATATACCTTCTGGGATCAATGTGAGTCAACTGTTGCTGCACCAGTTGTTGATCCTGATGTGCCTTCGCCTGTAAGCAAAGATGCTCACTTTACAGTGACTTTTTCCCATTGCAAGGTAATTTTGTTCATCTTTCAATGACTGTAGACACATAATTAAATGCCTAATGAGATAACTTGGACATACTTTTTGTGGTGCATATATACGTTTATTGTACACATAGCTGGAAAGTAATTTTATACCCAAGATTTTTAATAGTTTTGTGCATAAGACAAAGTTTGCATACATTGATCCATCGGCAAGCAAAGGTGTCGCTATCTCAGCCACCCATGTTGCCAATTTTGGGTTTTGTAACATTTTGGATTTTGGAATTCCAGATAAGTGATGCTCAACCTGCATTAAGTTTTGATCATATGTGGCAGAATAACTGAGATTAGTAATGATATGACAGATATATGGACAACATTCCATGAAATCATAATGGCACTGTATGAACATTCATATGAACTAATTTGTGGTATTATCTTTCTCCATTGAGAGAAAGGTTATATTTTAATTCTACAGTATTAGCACAAATATCTTAACATTTAAACATGCAGTCAGTGTTTGTTTTTGCAACAGAAACAGTAAAATGGGGGTTATTTACACTATTTTTAGGATTATGTGGTGAATGTAACAGAAGAATTTCTGGAGTTCATTGCTGATGGAGCACTTGCCATTGAGGTTTGGGGTCACAGATGTGCTGGAAATGGCAGTTCAATATGGGAGGTGGATACTCTTCATGCAAAAACCAGAACTTTGAGAGACAGGTATCTCTACATCATTTCATCTTCATGGCAATGAAGCCTCATCAGTACCAAGCCACTCATTCAGTAAAAGAAAGAGTAGATGTGAGAGTGGTGAACTGGGAAAGAGGAAAAGTGTGGTTGTGGTTGGCATGGGAATCTGAAATATAAGAGAGACAAAGGGACATGTCTGTGAGAAAGAATTTATATGAGACTAGCTGTGCCCGGCCATGCATTGCTGTGGCGAAATATGGTGGTATGGGAAATAGTCAAGATAATGCAGTTCAAAGCAGATAAAATAAGATTATAAATGGGTTATATAGCTGTGTGGAAGGGCCTTGAGTCTACATTGCCTGAATATATTGCACAAGATTTCCCTAGCCTAAAATGATACATTTTAATATATTGGGTTTATGGTTCCCGTCCCCTTGATCTGGTCATGTAAGTGTGATTTATTGTTATAATTGTATTATTTTACTTTGTTTAATGATGTGTATTATGTTGTTATGTAATGTTTGTGTTGCTTTTATGACTGTAAACCGCCCTGAGTCCCATCCGGGAGATAGGGCGGTATATAAATAAAGTTTTATTATTGTTGTTGTTGTTGTTGTTATTATTATTATTATTATATAATCCAATTAAAATCAGATAATCTGTATCTTATAGGCAGTGTGGAAGAGGCCTAAGTGAGGCCTAACTCTCCCTGTCCCCTGGGCTGAGTGGGTTGCTAGGAGACCAAGTGGGCGGAGCTTAGCCTTCTAACTGGCAGCAATTGAATAAAAACAATTATTCCTCTCCCTCTAATTAGGACTTTATTTTTCTTTTCTTTTTGTTGTATGAACGTAGAGGCATGGATGAGGGGTTGTGCTGCCAAGTTTAGTGTTTCTGGGATGTGTAGTTTTGTTTTGTCCTAGGCCGAAATTTCATTACCCTTTTATATATATAGATAGTGTCAGAGGGGGAGAAGAAAATGAACGGAAAGAAATAATTCTTTACATAGTCTGTTGATTGGGATGCAAGAGATTTCTGTGCCTTAGAACTTTCCAGCCAGTCAGTTGAACCGAGTAAAGGAAATGCTTTTAGAAATTTTCCATTGAGCATTCATGTTAACTTAGTTTTTGGGTTGTGTTCAGATGGAATGAAGTAACACGCCGGATAGAAATGTGGGTTTCAATTCAAGAACTGAATGAAATGGGGGATTATATGGCTGTGGAGCTTCACCATGCAAAGGATGTAAACACAGGAGGTGTTTTCCAACTTAGACAGGTACAGTGGATTTTTCTGTTCTTAGGGAAAAAAACAATCCTAACATTCTAGTAAATGTTTACATTATTTTATGTTTTCTCCTCTGCTTATTGAATCAGGGCCATTCTCGTAGAGTTCAAGTGTCGGTTAAACCTGTGCAACATTCAGGAACATTGCCACTTATGGTGGAAGCCATTCTGTCTGTCTCCATTGGCTGTGTGACTGCCAGATCAACCAAGCTGCAACGGGGTTTGGATAGTTACCAGGTAAAAAAACTTTAGTTTAAATTATTGAATTATTGCAGTGTGGTGCAAGATTGATTTCTAAAACTACATAGTTTGGAATCTATGTGCACTGTAAGTTATACTTGGATGATGGTTTTCTTAAGAACTGTTAGCCAAAATAACTAAATAAAATGTCAATTCTAGACTCAGCATCATGTTGAGTATCAAATATCAGAGGAAAGCAGCTACCACTTTCCTCAAGCTGTGCTTGTTGACCTTCTAGACACATCTGGTTGGCCCTGAGAAAGAGAAATCATAGTAGGTGATGCTTTAACATGCCAGCAGCATTCTCATGTCCCTTAATTTTGTATATTTGAAGCTATTTGAAGGAGACTAGAAAAAGTATGCCAGAAATTGGAACTGTATTTGTATTCATTGGCTACATTTATTTCCTTTCTGAGAACTCCAAGGATATTAGGTATACGCAGAATTTTTCTAAATAAAATTTAGAAAATTTCCAAAATGAAGCATACTGTTTGCCTTCAAACATTTTGGTCAAACTAATGTAAAGCAAGTTGAGCTACGTGAAACAAACACATCTGATTTGGCAAGCATAGCCTGACTAGACTTCTTCACTAAGTGTAAACATTACTGCACAAGATTTAAAAAGAACACTCATCCATTTGTAGCTTCTTGGTTTATGTGTTTAATTTCACATGCAAATTCTCTAACAAGTGTGTGGTACAGTGTCTTAACAACTCAGATTATCTGTTCAGAAAGACTGGATCCAAGTCCTTACAACCACTGAAAGTATATAATCATATGTTCATTGTTGTAAAGCACCACCAAATTGAAGGTCTAATAATTAAGACTGCCTTCACTCATTATTGTTGATGGTTACTATTATATGACAGAAGAAAGATTAGACATTTCTCCCCTCAATCATCATTTAAAAGTGTAGACAGTCCCCAAGTTACAAATAACTCATAGTTGAGAATGGGGGGTGAGACAACAGGAAGTAAGAGAAATCCAACCTTTGAAAAATAAATTAATTCCCGGAAAAATTATCATGGCAAAAGGGTGTCTCCACTGAAGCTTTATCACCAGTCTTTGTTTCCACAACAAGCCCAATTTGCTGGACTTACACTTTAAAATGTACCTGTTCTGATTTACATACAAATTCAACTTAAAGATCAAATCTACAGAACCCATCTTGTTCGTAACATGGGGACTGCCTGTATATTTAAACATAGGACGTTATGCCAATGCCAAACAGCAATTAATGTCTCATTTTAAATTATTGCTATCTCTTCAGAACATGGAGGTATATTTGCACAATGAAGCCATAGCATGCCCAGATATTACCACTGGAGCCCTGTTTTGTGCATCCTCTGCAGTGTGTGAAATGGGAATGGCAACTGTTCCTGCTGTTTTGCTGGTGGGCCATTAAGGCTACACTTGGTGATTTGAAAAAGAAAAATCTGGATTTGTGCGTGTTCTTATTTGGACTGTGTCAATAACATTTGTGTGTGTTCTTATTTGGAGTGTGTTAGCAAAAAAAGCATGTTCTATATGTTCATAAAGTGTATTTTTTTCTACCAGAAAGGAGGAGGAGATGATGATGATGGTGATATGGATAGTTATCAGGTATTGCTGCTGTTGCTATCAAATCACATGGCATGGGGCACAGCTAATGCTAATTGTCATCAACTCCAACAAGCCTCCAAAAGAGCAGTAGCACATGGGAAAGTAGGATTTGGAATACTCTTTGCTTTAAAAGGTCTCTCTTGATTTACAGAATTAGCCATTTCAATTAAATTGTACAGTACACTATTTTATTTCATATAACATCCCTACCTGTCAATACATTTAGGTGGCTGACTTATTAAAGAACAGAAAATATTTTCCCTCCCTTCCATTAAACATGCTGCAATAAAATGTTAGCATAAAACTAAAAAAAAAAAGCTAAAGAACAGAAGGTAAAATTTCAGAAGCTAAAAACCCAGAATATCAAAAACTAAACAACAGTGTGACAGAATTCAGACCAAAAAAGTGATCTTCCTCTGATGTTGATGAAAGACCATAATAGGATGGTCCTTTTTTAGCCTGAGCACAATGACAGAGACTGGTGATGCTATGTAAAGGACAGTTTTGCAGCATTCTGAAATAAAGGGAAAGATCAGAGCTGTGAACTTTCCTCACCTATGATTCCAGCTGTCATCCTTGTCCATTCAGTGGAAGCACACTGGTGAAAAAGGATGGTGCTCTATCAGTCTTTTGTGATAAACCTCTTAGTCTACATATGATGGTTGAGCTATATCTTTAAACTCATATCTGGCGTAATCATGGAAATAGGGGAGTGGTTAAGTGGTTTGTGGCCAAGAGGCATGGAATCGCTCTCTATACACTGAATATGGCCCTGCATCCTTTCTTACCCGGCACTCCTCTGCTATGCAAGTACTCTCATTTGGGAGCATTATTGCAGTATGAAGACTGTCTGAGGCAAATATGGTTTCAGGGGATAAACAGCAGACTGGAGGGAGGATTTAAACTTAACCATGAAGCTGCCTTGCACAGGTTTCTGTATGATTATGACAATCTAGGTTTAAATCCACAGCCCTGTTTCTGTTAAAAGTAGGTTGTGCCTAAATTAGCCACTAATTTGCTTCCAGCTGTTCATGCTGCTTCCTGATAATGTGTTATGAAGAATTGATTAAATATATCTTATAGTGCCAGAAAGCATGATTGCATGATGGATTTTTGTTTGCATGAGAACGATTTAGTTTTCTGGTTGCAGTTACTTATTATGGAATTTACAGTGATTTTAAGGGTATCTGGGTTGATAGCTTTATAATCTCTTTAATTTCCTTATGCTTCTAAATAATTTGTTGGCCACTGTTTTATTATTCTGCTTAGATCTGCTGTACAATGAATAACATTGACCTAGCTGTGGAGCAGCTGATGCAATGCCACTTTTTTTCTTTTTTGCTGTTTGCAAATTGGGCAAGCTTACTTTTCTGGGTGATCTCTTATTTCATGTAAATGAACACTTATACTTTTGTATAGCAGCCATCAAAACTACTCAGTTACCTTCTCCAATCAAAGCTGAAATTGTATTAAATTAAATGTGCATGTTATGATTCAGGGTATGTTTTATGTTTAGAAAAGAGTGCTCTCTCTTCAATAGGAGGAAGATTTAAATTGTTTGAGAGAGCGGTGGTCTGAAGCACTAATAAAACGGAGAGAATACTTAGACGAGCAGATTAAAAAAATCAGCAGTAAACAAGGTTGGTGACCCTTGCATTTTTATATACTTTGGAAGAAAATTGCTATTAAAAATGTAGAGTACTGCATATTAAACATTTTTCAAACTTCTGAAATAGTTTCAAAAATTATTCCTGAACTATTCTTGAAAGAGACATTTAGTGAGACAACTGTTCTGACATTCAGCTCATTAGAAAGCCATCATCAAAGGCAAAAGTCTTACTGAATCTATTACATCTTACTTGCATTTGCGCTAACCTAAGCATTTCATGGAACTCATATGCTATTCTCTTTTTCTATCATAGAAAAATCAGAAGATGACACAGAACGAGAAGCAAGGCTTGTGGAGCAATGGGTGGGACTAACAGAAGAAAGGAATGCTGTCTTGGTTCCAGCCCCAAATAGTGGGATCCCAGGTGCCCCTGCAGACTGGTAGGTGCCAAGAAGGCATTGAATTGCTATTGGCCTACATAAAAAAATAATGAGTGAATATCACATTCAGTTTGCAAAGTAATAAATACCAAAAGGGAAAAGAAGCAACTGCTATGCTAAGTCCATGTATACCTCTGTATATATTGAAGTTTTCCAAATCACATTACAATAGTACTATGAAGACAATTAGCAATACAAGCAGTCTCTAAGTTACAAACATCTGATAAACAACTCATAGTTAAGAATGGAGGTGATACAACAAGAAGTGAGAGAAATTCACCCCTTGGAAGGGGTTATCATGGGGAAAAGGCTCTCCATGGAAGCTTTCTCACTCATCCATGTTTCCACAACAAGCCATTTTTTTCAAAATCCAATTATCACAGGGACAGAAGGTGAGGTGAAATCTTCTGAGCAGGGGCACAGACAGCAAAACAAACACCACAGGGGGTTAACCCTTCCCTATGCTATCCAAAGTTTATATATATGTATGTATTTATATGGAATTACACTTACTAAATGTACCTGTTCCGACTTCCATAAAAATTCAACTTAAGAACATACCTACATAACCTTGTTTGTAACTTTGGGACTGCCTGCAGATAATGTTAGAAATGACTATTCAAAGTAAGATTTTTTAAATAATGTATCATACTATATTTTTATAATTGAAGCATCCAGTGTGATTTGGGTAATAGCATTCTTACAGATTCCTTAATATTTCCTGTTCCGTGTCTCCACATCGTATCTAGGGACGGTATTCTGTATGGAAATAATTACCTCCACTGATCCTTAATCAAAGAATATAAAAATGATTGAATCTGGTTACTTTTATTTATTTAGATATCTTTTTTAAAGTATTGTTTTCATAGTCCTTTCCAAAGCTTGAAAAGCCAGCTTATTGACATCAGCAAATGATCGATGAAACGTATAACATATAATTGATGTTATAGCAAAGCAGTTGCATATAGTTTCATATTGTTTCATATTTCAGTATATATATGTTTTGATGCAATTTAATTTCAAATATACAGCATTTGAAGAAGAAAAGTTAAACATTGCAGTTTTTATTGTGTATCCCAATTGTTAATCTTTTGTACTGATGCAAGTTTGAACAACTCTTTTATTGGGTTATGTTTTTCATTAATATATCTGTACAAATATATGATTCATTATATTGATTGAGATGCTTTCTTATGGTTAGGATCCCACCATCTGGAATGGAAACACATGTCCCTGTACTTTTCCTTGATTTGAATGGTAAGTTGGAATAAGCACAAGTTTGAATTCTACGCTATATGGGCAGTAAGACTTCTAAATTTGAAGTGGCTTCTTCAGCTTTTTCTTACAAACTGTGTTCCTCAAAGCTTATCACTTGAATTATAGAATTATTTCTTAATTCAAAAAAGAAACATTCCAAAGTATATTCTAAGCATTTCAGTAAGTCTTTCAGAAAGCAAAGGATTTTGAAGACCAAAAAAAATCCATATTAAAATGATAACTTTATTAAACCAACTTGCGGGGGGGGGGGGGGGGTCACAAAATAATTATGCAAGGTACTGAATTCTTCAGAATTTGTTTTAGCTATAAGAGGATTTTTTTTTTTTGCCAAACACTATGGCAGATAAAATTCCTTAATGCTTAGACTTACTTTTGTGTAACTTCATTTTCTTTTTTTAGCTGATGACCTTAGTGCCAATGAACACCTTACAGGTCCAAACGCATCAGGTGTTAATTCAATACTACCAAAGGAGCATGGGAGTCAGTTCTTTTATCTACCTATCATAAAACACAGTAAAGATGAGGTAAAATACCAATAAACTCTTCTAGACAGCTTTTATGTTATTTGATTGCTTCTGTTGGCCTGTCATACATGTATTTAATTTATATTGAATACAGCCAGCCTTCCACATTCATTATAGTTAGGGTGAAGGACCCTTGTGAAAGTAGAAAACCTACTTTTTTACCTGAAGGAACACCTCTCTAGGATTTCTAGGTTTACCAGTATAACTTCATGGTCAATTTCCAGTAAAATCTGACTCTAAAATAGTCCCAAAATACCATATTAATCAAATTGGCTAATAATCAAATCTTCAAAAGTTATACACATGTGGAGGGCTGGCTATACCTTTGGTATTAGATGACTTGTTTCAGTATTCAGATGTTTATTCTGCTTTTTAAAAAAGAACGTGCAAATCTTTTATTTTTTTATCTAACAGAATAGCTGCTATTTTCTCTCATTCACATTTGGTTCAGAGATTTTCCCAAAATAAAAATGAAATATTTACTGCATGTATAAAAGTGTATACTTTTTGAAAGTCTGATTGGAATAGTTCGCTCAGTTGCTTATATGCTCAGAAGTATTCAGGAATACCTGTGTTTGTTAGTCATGAGTAATTTAATTCTCCCTGCATAAACTGGATCTACTACAGTCGTGATTATGTCTGGATGTAAACTACTTGATCCAAATCAAACAGGAGGAGGAGAAGGATAAAATATTTATATACTACTAAGCAACTTGTAGTGGCCTCCCGGCAGTTTGAAATTAATGGTTTAATAAGTTTTTAATGTGGGCAGCAATCTCTTTGTTACATTTGTTGGGGGAACAACTCTTCTACTGCCTCAAATGCATTCTTATAAAGTAGTGTGCTTTGTAAAGTTGAGTATTACTGCTTACTTCTTCTGGACTTTTAGAAACAGGGTTCACTGTAACCAAGTCCCAAGAAGAAAACTGCTTAAGTATTTTCAGTCCTGCTTTTATAAATTTGAAGGGTGTTCATGAAATTGGAAATTGGCCATTTCTACATTTCAGATCTATACTTAAGCAATCTAGATTAGGTTTCTTTTTTCAGATGTTATTAATTGTGCTCTTAGGTTTCTGCCACTGCTGCCTGGGACTCTTCTGTGCATGATTCAGTGCACTTGAATAGGATAACACCTCAAAATGAGAGAATCTACTTAATTGTGAAGATTACAGTCCAGCTCAGCCATCCAGCTGCAATGGAACTGATGTTACGTAAAAGAATCGCTGCTAATATTTACAACAAACAGGTAATCGGCTTAGTCGTGTAATTTGGATATTCTTTCATCTTTGTGTATTCTATTTTGCATTTTATCTTCTTTTTTATCATAGTTAGAAGTGAGAAATAATACATTTATGATGTCCCTGTCATCATCCTGTGTGTTCATCTGTGACATAGAGTTTTTATACAATAGTAAATACCGTTGTGACAACATCTGGTGTTATACTTTGAGCAGACAGAAAATGATTTTTCTGTTTGCTATCTCTGTAATTGACTATGGCAACATCTTGCAACTCTACTGTTGCACATAGTTATCTAGTATTCCTTGAGCAGAATAGATGGTGTCAGGTGTTATGATCCAACTTCATTTTTCAAACTGTGTAGTCTGTGTAGGAGTGTTTTTCTTCACTCATATTCATATTCACTTACACTGTTAATTTATTTTAACATTATTCTTTAATTTTTTGACGTTTTTATCGTGTCAGAAATGACTTGCAAACATGCTGCAAATTGCTTCTGGTGTGAGAGAATCGGCCGTCTACAAAGACGTTGCCCAGGGGACACCCGGATGTGTTACTGGGAGGCTTCTCTCATGTCCCCGCATGGTGAGCTGGAGCTGGCAGACAGGAGCTCAACCCATCTTACGGATTCGAACCGCCAGCCTTCAGGTCAGCGGTTCAGCAGGCCCAAGGGTTTAACCCATTGTGCCATCGCAGCTCCAATTTATTGACTTGAGTACATTTTTTGACTTGAGTACATAAGATTCAGTAATTTTAGAACCAGTGTTTGCTTTTGTTTCATACAAGTGTCAATGTCACTTTTTTCTGTAGAACCACCAGTATCTGTTAAGATATATGGAACAGCTTGTTGCTGCTTCCCATTGTGCATGTGTGTCAATATATTTCTCTGCCTATAATTTGTCAATTTATTAAAAAGTAAGCAACAAGTTATTTGTTAGATTCATATCTGTTAAATGTTAAATGTTGCAGTATTATAGGAGGCTGTAGTCTTTCAATTTACATCTAGTCAAAAAGACAGATGTGTGCTGAAACCACATGAATTGAATTCATGAGTCATAGGTTTTTTTCAAAAGAGATAAATTGTAAATAAATTATTCATTGTAAATAAATCCTGCTTGTAAATTAAAATAGATATAAACTTGTTAGCTTATCTATTCAATATTTTTACTAAGAAAATTATGATAAATGTGTTTTACAAAAATTGACTGCAAATTTAAGTAGGAATTGCTTTTGAAATAGTGTAAATTGCAATTTCAAGAGTAAATACACAAAAATGTTTCCAAAATAGGTTTTTCCACCATCACATTTAATAAGATGCAAACTTAGACATGTGGTTTATAATTTACTTTGAAATGGCATTTTCCCTAGAGTTTTACCCAGAGCCTCAAAAGAAGAATATCCATGAAGAATGTGTGGTATGCCTGTGGTGTCGCCTATGAAATCGTGTCAAATATACCAAAGGTAACTTTTACATTGTTTCTTTCAAGAAATGCAATAGTTGAGACCAGCTCGCAAACAGCTTGCTCAAACCAGTGCTTTGAGACATTACGAAGAGGTCTTTGTATAAGGTGAAACTGAGTAAGGTTGCAGCTGCGTATCAGTTTTATCTACAAAACATTTCTTTTAGGCCACAGAGGAAATTGAGGATCGAGAGACTCTGGCTCTAATGGCAGCTAAAAATGAAAATGAGGGTGCCTCTGATGGTGAAACGTATATTGAGAAGTATACACGTGGAGTGTTGCAGCTGGAAAATATTTTGAGTCTTGAACGATTGAGACAGGTGAGTCAAATGAAAGTTCCAACCTGTTTAGTTTAGCTGTAGTAAAACTGGCCACCAGGGATGTTCTTGTTGTAGTAGATGTCGTAGCCTGAATTAATGCGAACTTGGTTTTAATATACAGTTTTGTTATATTCTATCTAGTGTTGCCCTAATTACTTGGTTATGTAATTACTTTTAAAGAGTACTCTTTATAAATAAATGTAATGTGTGGATGGTCTTCCTGCAATGAACTTTAGCCTTTGCCCTAAACATACTTTGCTGAACTCAGTGAGGCATATTTCTGAATAGGAATTAATGGACTTTCACTATTATTTGCCTACATCTGCCACTTGAAATATGTGTGTTGCGGGTTTATTAACATTTTCTGTTTTAAAATAGGCCGTCACCATCAAAGAAGCTCTTTCTACAAAGACCCGACACATACAAAGGAGTATTAGCACACCAAATGTTCACAACGTAAGATGATTTTTCACATTTGTAGACCAGTATTTGGACAAGTATTTTTAAAATAAGTGTTTGGGCGCTGTGGTTAGATCAGTATTAGTATTAGATTCCTATTTGCCATTTTAGGCAATTAGCAACAAAACATGAACAGGAATATTATTTATTTTATTTTATTTATTTATTTATTTTTCAAACTTATATGCCGCCACTCCCCTAGGGCTCGGAGCGGCTTAGTTTTAAGTTAAAAATTGAGAAGAGATTTTCTTCAGATCAGTCAGTTGAAATTGCTTTCTAAGCCACTTACAGAATATCTGTTGATCATGAGTAATGTATATTTATTTAATAAATAAAGGAGTAATATAAATTAAATATAAATGATATATTCAGTCTGCATTTGACAGGTGTAATTAAGCTCTATGCTTTTACTAATGAAGATTTAATGTGAATGTTGCAATCCTGGGTGTTTCATTGCAATGGTTTTCCTTATATGAAGAAGCTAAGCAATATCGGATGGCCCTTGTCTGCTCTTCCAAATCTATGTTTCTTTGACTGTGGTTCTCATATAGAGCCCAAATTATTGGTTAGATTCTGATTGAATTTGTTTGGCTCATACTTGTTCATTGTTGTATTTTAGGTTTCTTCTAGTCGGTTAGATCTTTCTGGTTTTGATGAAGATAAGGTAAGGAAATTCAGAAAACTTAATTGGGAACAACTGTAGCTTTATAAAGTATTTGAAGCTGTAGTAGATGTTACATAAAATAATTTCAATTATTTTTGGTTGGAAGAAAGGAGGGTAGAATGGGTTTACCAGGATACTTACAATATGAATTTTATCAGTTGAAAAGATTCCTAGTAATTTCTCCATGTTGTTGGAAAATAGTAGGCAGTGGAGGTATAATGTTTGGTTTTCACTGAATAACTACCTTTTTGTTCACATAAATAATCGATTATAAACAGGTTATTCCACCGAGTATCATTCACAAAATCACAGATTTCCTCTCATATCAGAATGTTACACACACTTTTAATTAAGGAGTATAATTACTGATTCGGCAAGACCTGAGCAAGGTTTCTGGTGATAAGGTGACTTGGAGGCCTCTAATATGTGTGGAAGGCCATAATTAGAATTTAACAACAAAATAAGTAATGCATCCCATTGTTACCTATTTCTCAGCATATTTGGCTTGGTAGGGAGGAGAAAAATAGTAAGCTTATACTACAAGGAAATGTGACGGAAGTATCAGAAAGGGAAGTTTGTTAAAACAAAACTCACAAGAGGTAGAATAGTAGAGGAAGAAGAATGATGCTTGTCCTAAAATGAAAATTGGAGAACTGAGATAACAAGGGATAGTTCTAAAAAGATTTGCACAAAGATTATAATTCTTCTATCAGATGTTTTTGGTTTGGAAAAACAGCTGTCTGGGAAGCATGTTGTAATGGATTAACCTACCTTACAGGGTGGGCGTAGGGGTAGTTTTTAGGCCTTGCTTGCAAAAGTTAAGCAGAGCAAGGGGGAGGAGCAATCAGGCAGCCATTACTGGAAGTGCAGTATGATTGACTGATGTAAATGAGGAAAATTGCCTAACAACTGGATGTGGGTGGAGCCAAAGTGACAGTTGGGGGGTTGGTTTTTGAAGTGTGAAGATAGATAAAAGTTTGGGATCTGTGTTTTTAAAAAAGAAACCTCTTTTGAGGAATATAGTTAAAGCCTTCAGGGAAGAAAGACTGACAACTATATTGAGACTCTATAGTTTAAAGTGCTGGTGTTAAATCCCAGGAGAAGTGGATTTAAAGGTTTAAATTGTCCTGTTTGCATTTCCTGTGTGAAGGAACATATTTCAACAGAATTCAAGTTATAAAACCATCCTTTGTAAGAGAAAAGCTTAACTTGTTATTGAAACCGCTACGCATCTTTACTGTTCAAATACAAATGAACAACAACTTGTTGTTTTTCTTCACATATAGTGTCTCGTGTGACTCTCTAAATATCCTAATACAGAGGAGGCTCTTGAATATAACATTGATGGCAGGGTTAGTAGTGAAAACAAGTTCGAATCCTCTATATATTGGTGTCGGGGTGGCAATCTGTCTAACACACATTAAGTCCTCCATAATTTTGGTGGCAGCTGAAACCAATCCTCTGCACATGTCCTTTCAAATAGAGATGCTACTGGGTGGCTTGCAACCCAAAATCATGGAGAGGTTATTGAACCCATACAGTAGACCAGTATTTCTCAAACTCTGCTCCTCCAGGTGTTTTTGGACTTCAGCTCCAAGAAATCCCAGCCACATTACTGGCTGTTAGGAGATGTGGGAGTTGAAGTCCAAAACACCTGGAGGAGCAATCTGAGAAAAGGAAATAGAATTGATTCTTATCACACAATATTAACTCTGAAAAGATTATCTTAATATGTTCCCCTTTTTTCTTGATTATGACTTTAGGGCTGGTCGGAGAGTCATCTAGATGTATTAGAATGTTCTTCAAGTTATCAAGATGTATCATGTTATGGGACTTTGCCCCGGGATTCACCTCGAAGAAGTAAAGATTGTGGTGGTAAGACTTTATTTTATTTTAAGTGGATCACAATTTTTGAAATAGTGAAAATAGTCAATAGTATAAAGTGAATGTACCTCTATATTTATTTTCTTTAAACTTTTGGTGCATTTGTGTATGTATGAAGCACTCTGTCAAGGACAGAACGCCACAAGATCAAAGATAACAGAGTTTATTGGATTTACAGAACTCAAAATGCCCGTAAAAGACAAGGGCTAGGCAACATTAGCCTTAAAAAGCAAAAAGGGGCAAGAAAAACGTTCAAAAGATAAACCGGATTAAACCGGAGTTTAATCCGGGTAAAATCAAAACAGCTTGCTTCAGCCTGGGAATAAACAAAACAGAAGCTGGGGAACAAAGAGTTCAAAAGAATGTAACTAATTGGCAGCAGATGCCTCTCTGCTGCCAGCACTATGTTTTGAGTAACTTAGAAGTCACTCCTCCACACAGCAGGCAAATTCCCAATACAAACACAACAGCCGAGGATTGAAGCAGTAGAGTAGTCCCAGTTCTTTCCGAAGGTCGATAGGCAGAAGAAGACGTTTGTAGTTCACCAAGTCCAGGTAGGAGAATCCGAGCCCGTAGTCAGTTCAGTCCGTAAATCCAGAGCAGCAGATGGCGTCCATCAAGAAGACGACGGAAGGTCAAAGCTATTGAGATTAAGCAGAGGTTGCACAAACAAAAGCCCACACAATTCCTCCCGCCGTCTGAACCCAAATTCCAAAACAACTTGCGTAATCAGCACACGAAACACACCCGTCTTCAGGAAAACGTCCCACACAGATCCCAAGCGTTTGTCCAGATTACCTTGCCCAACGGAATTTGCTATTGCTCCCAAACCCCATTTTATGCCAGTTACAAGTCCTCATCACTATCAGCTGTTCTCCTTAACCCGGGCGTTTCCTCATCACTTTCCTCATCAGAACTGGAACACCTCTGACTACGCCCCACAGCATCCCCAGCTGTGGATCCCGTCCCATCCCTCCAGCTTGTCCATGGGTCTAGTCCTGAAGGTCCCCAATCATCTTCCATCCCATCATTGCCAGTGGCACCCAATTCCTCCCTTACCCGAGTCCAATCCATCTCATCCTCTTCCGAGCTAACCAGCTCTTCCTCCATTCTCTCCGTAAACCCCTCAAAAGACTCTTCGTCAGATGGTTCTGCAAAGATATCTCGCAGCCTCTTTCTTTCTTGCTCCTCGAGAGTATCTGACTCTCGAGGAGTCTTACGCCCACGTCTGCCAGTAGCAGAGCCATGAGGCTCAATCATAACACACTCAGTGTGCAAATTTACAGTGATTTTTAAAATCTGCTAGCGTTGTTTCTCTAACACAGGTGGAGATTTAAGATAAATTCCTGAACAACCTGTCTGAAATAATAGCTACTTGGATTTTCCTTCCTAATCTGGAAAATGACTTAAAGAGTAGGTTGCCAAATAATGTTGTTCAGGCATTTGCATTATAGTAAATGCTCTTCTTAAATTTATGTGAGAGAAACAGACAAAAATAACATTAAAGCATCCAAAGAACTAATGGATTAACCTATTATTTTCCTTTGCACCGCAGGTATACATGTACCGAAAGTCCTGCATCTAAATCATTCCAAGTTCAATATATTTATTTTACACTTTTTCTTGGATCATTTGAAGCCAATGATTTACTCAAATCTGAATGGTTTATGAGTATTTTAACTTTTAAAACCTAATTAACATATTCTTAGAAGGACTAAAATCACTATAAAATTACTATAAAATCAGTTTAAAATTTAAACCGATTTTATAGTAAACTGCGCAAAGTTCCTATGATACAGAGTGAACATTAGACATTTTACGTAAGGTTGAGTATCTCTTCTCCAAAATGCTTTGGATCCAGAAGTGGTTTGAATTTTGGATTTTTTCAGGTTTTGGAATATCTGTCTATATGTTGTGTACATATACGAGGGCTTTCCACAAAGTAGGTTACATTTTGGAATTAAAAATGAACAAAGTATAGGAGGAAATATTTACCATATGCAGTTGAAAGCCGCACCCAAATACCACATCTCACGTAGTCGCCATTCAAATCTAGGCACTTACCATAGCAAATCTTTCCACACTAAATTCTGCTGCTTGCACCCTCAATGGGGGTGTGGCTGGCAACACAGCGTTTTGGCGACGTTGCGCAGCTGCGGGTAGGGCTGACCGGCTGGTTGAGGATGCAAGCGGCAGAATTTAGTGGGGAAGGATTTGCAAAGCTCATTCATCACTATGGTAAGTGCTTAGATTTGAATGGCTACTATGTGAGATGTGCTTTTTGGGTGTGGCTTTCAACTGCATATGGTTTTCTCCTAAACTTTGTTCATTTTTAATTCCAAAACGTAACCTACTTTGTGGATAACCCTCATACATATTTGATATATATATATATACAAAATGAAAAATCTCATAGATGACACAATTAGTGAATGAGCAAGACATGAGGCTGGCGAGAGACTGAGAATCTGTGAAGTAGAGTTAATCCAAGCAATAGCACTCAGCATAGATCCACATCACCATTTCATAGATTTTCGTGTCAACTGCCTGCTTCTGCTTTATGAACAAATGAGCAGGAGCACTGCAACTGCCTCTTTTTAAAGCCAAAAGTGTGTAACTGCTGGCAGCAACATTTTGAATTTTGGAGCTTTTAGGATTTCAGATGCTCAGTCTGTATTATTAATAAGAATGACAATGTGGAGGAGAAGTAAAAAATGACTATCAGTTTAGTCAACACTAAGCTGATAATTAATTGAAGTACTGGATTGTGGTGCATTTTAAACTGCCAGGTTGCCTGTGGTTAGTTATTTGAACTAATGCTGTCACAATACACAATCATTCTTCCTTTGTTTGATTAAGCTGCAGCACGAGTGAAGTCTGTGTGTTGGTGCCAGTAACAAGATTAGCCATTTGTTAACTATTTTGATATATAACAATTTGCTCCTTTTAGCATTCTGTCTTGAGTACAGATAGCTTCAGATAAAAAATGTGGGTTATTTAAATAGAAAGGCAGTAGAGATATTTATTGGAGAGGATCTTAACATTACAAATAGCTTCCCTGTTGCAAGGTACTTTTCCTGAGCAATACATCACAACCTGAAATCAGTTAATGTAATTGTTTGACTTATTGAAGAGTTGTTCACAATACAGTTTTGACACTTTGAGGATGTATAGATTCCCTGTTGCCTCTCTATCTTAGATGCTACTAGCTGTGCCCGGCCACGCGTTGCTGTGGCGAAGTATGGTGGTATGGGAAATAAAGTACATTAGAGTCTCACTTATCCAACATAAACGGGCCAGCAGAACGTTGGATAAGCGAATATGTTGGATAATAAGGAGGGTTTAAGGAAAAGCCTATTAAATGTCAAATTACATTATGGTTTTACAAATTAAGCACCAAAACATCCTGTTTGAAATACAAAACCCCTGGAAGCTGGGAACACACTGATATACTGTAGATTAATCATCTCTAGAATCCCATATTGAGCAGAGCAATGGCAACACTGGGAAACAAAAATTTGCTAAATATTTGATATTGGTCAACTGTCTCCAGAATCTCACCTGGAGCTGGGTGGCTCTGTGTTAGGAGGAGGGGGGATCTGGAGCAAAGTGTGTGTGTGTGTGTGCAGGAGGAAAAGGGGGTCCTCCGCCCACCCGCCCAGGTAAGGAGACGACAGATGGCAGCCAGCCCCCCCTCCCCATTTGCCAGCCCTGACTTGGCCTTGCCTGTGGCCCTTTCCCAAGCCCGGGCCCGCTTTGGCTTCTCTCCTCCCCATTCTTTCCTTCCAATCACAAGGCCAGTTTGGAGATACGAGGCTCTGCGAGCACAAAGAGAAAGAGGGAGGGAGAGCTATCGCGTTTCCTTTTTTTCCCCCTCCTCCCTCCCTGCCTCGCATACAAATGGCCCCCCCATGGTTCACCCCCCTTCCTTCCCTTCCCTTCCGAGATGTGCCTTCCTCTTTCCAATTTTTTCCAACGGGAAAGAGCCACAGCTCTCACCTTGGACTGAGTAAAGGGTGCAATTTTTCCAATTGGCTACTAGATGGTGTCGGATAATACGGAGTGTCAGATAAGCGGAAGTCGGATAAGTGAGACTCTACTGTATTGAGGAATTGGTGGTAGTTAAGGTAAAGGGTAAAGGTTTTACCTTACATTAAGTCCATTATAAATGGGTTATATAGCTTTGTGGAAGGGCCTTGAGTCTACACTGCCATATAATCCAGTTAAAATCAGATAATCTGTATTTTATAGGCAGTGTGGAAGAGGCCTAAGTGAGGCCTAACTCTACCTGTCCCCTGGGCTGAGTGGGTTGCTAGGAGACCAAGTGGGCAGAGCTTAGCCTTCTAACTGGCAGCAATTGGATAAAAACAATTATTCCTCTCCCTCTAATTAGGACTTTATTTTTCTTTTCTTTTTGTTGTATGAACGTAGAGGCATGGATGAGGGATTGTGCTGCCAAGTTTAGTGTTTCTTGGATGTGTAGTTTTGTTGTTTTGTCCTAGGACGAAATTTCATTACCCTTTTATATATATAGATTTCTGTGTTCAACCGGAACATTTTATCTTCAGTGATAAGAACAAAGGTGACCACAAATGATCCAATTGTTTTGCCTTATCATATTTTCATCTTGTATACTTGAGGGTTTGTTTTTGCAATCTTATGTTAGAATAGCTAACCTTGTGTACGTGTGTATACGTATGTGTTTGTGTGTATTTTTATTCTCCAAAGGTTATGTGTCGGAGAATCCACATGCATCAACTCTCAGCCCATTTAAAGCATTCTCTCCACAGCCACCCAAGTTTTTCAAACCCTTAATGCCAGTAAAAGAAGAAAACAAAAAGACCTCTCTTGAAACTCGGCCTCTGCTTAGCAAAGAGGTAGGTCATTATAATGAAGCAATTTTACGTTTTGTGGATTCAAACACATTCTTGACTTTTTCCTTGGAGCTTTCATTTGTGACATGGAGAATTTAAAATCCTGAATTCAGTTGTTCAAATTCTTGGTCTCTATTGGAATTATATATTATATCCCTTTTTTCTTATTTTTGTAAACATTCCTGCATGGAGTTTGTTTTTACTTAAATGTGTTTGTGTGTATAAAGTATCTGCCTTGTTTTGAAAGCAGTTCATATTTTTCACAAGTTTGTAAAGATTGTATTTTAAGTCAGGAAAGATGGATTCCTTTCATTAATGTGGGCCGTTCACCTTCCTTGCCTCAGTTATTTTAATAAGAGAGCCACCTGTCTTACTAACTTGCATGGTTTGATGTTAGTATCTTCTTTGTGTCTTGTGTGTCTTAACCTTTGCAGAGCATGCCATCATCTCAGGTACATAGCATTGGTTGTGTCTTGCCTTCAGGAAGTAATGCCAGTAGCATGCCAGTAGAACCCAATAGCATACATGAGAAGAAGATTGTAAGTGTTGCACTTGTTCTATCATAATACCTGGTGGTGGTGTAGGGCCCTGATATGAACTTTTAAGTTAAACTTTAGAAGGGGGAAATGTGTGTATATAGGGTGCCTCGCTGCATGCTGGCTTCTATGCATGTGACATAATGGACAGATCATTTGATGGGAAAGTGGTATTGTGTTGGATCATATAAACTAGCAAACATCCAATTTCATTTTCCTCCAACTTTTCCATTGGTCAAAAACGGAAGAGTTACCACTTGCTAGTTTTCTAGCACTTTTTCATTTGTAATCTAAATAGTTTTTAGTTGAGTATATAATTTGTCTTAGACAAAAAGCAAATGTTAAAAGTGTGGGAAAGCATCACAAAATAATTTTCTCATGCCCATTTTCCTACTCCTGCTCTAAACCATAGCATCCATCTATAATCTGCTACAAGCCAAGAACTATTTGAATTTTTTACCCAACCAGTTGTTTATAATAATGAATTGTATTTTTCTGTTTGCTAATTCTGTATTTTAGTAACATGTATTCTTGAGCAATACAGTGCTATTCTTAATAGCAATTTGCAGTGAGATTCTTGTGGTTTGTTTTTGGGAGGCAGCTGATATTTTTTACTTCTCAGTCAGAATAAATGGATGACTCAAACACAGAGGCTAGAATTGCTATAAATGTAATGTCTTTGAGTCTTATTGCTTAGAAATAACAATAACTCTTTGAATGTCATGAGAATTATTTAAAATTAATGGCACAGAAGAATTTTGTAAGGCTACCCTTGTGCTTTCTGAAGGTCAAAATATATCTGAATAATCTTTAGACTCTTAACATTAGCTTAAATTGTCTGATGATACTTACTCACACTGTCCTTTCTTCTGATAAGTCCAGAGAAATATGGTATGAAACAGAATGTGAACAAGAAAACTTTGGCTTAGTACAATAATAAATGAATTTATTAAAGCAAAAAGCCATATTAGTCAGGTGTTCCAAAGAATGAGTACTGGCAAGCCCTTTACTCTTCAATAAAATAAAACCCATGTGCCAGGTGTTTTTGTAAAATTTCAGTGAAGGAACACGGATACATTTATCTTAAACTGTTTGTTCCTGACCATACTTAAAACCTCCAGGAGCAGCTTTGATCATAATAATATGATATAGTATGTTTATGGAGATTTTTGTGCATATTTTGTGAAGATCTCTAGAAATAGACATAGCAATGCATTCTGATGTACTGAACTTGTTGTCAAGTGGCGTGAAGTTGACTTCAGCTTATAGTCACCCCAGGAATGAAAGACCTCGAAGTCACCCTGTTACCAGCAGCCCTGCTCAAGTCTTATAGACTCAGGGCTGTAGCTGTTTTGATTTAGTCTATCCATAATGTGGCCTTCCTCTTTTCCTGCTGCTGTCTATCTAGCATTATCGTTTTTTCTAGCCTTCTCATTATATGGCAAAAATACTTCAGTTGGTTTAGTCATCTTGGCATCTAGGGAGAGTTCAGGCTTCATTTGCTCTAGGACCCATTTATTTGTCCTTTTAGCAGTCTATGGCATTTGTATATATTTACTACACAATCATATATATTACGTTGCCATGCAAAATATATTTAGAGAAAATATTGAAAGAATTATATACTTTGCTTGTGGACATTAGTAGTTAAAAATAAATTGAGTGCTATTACTATATAGATTATGCTATTTATAGGCCTTAACAGGAACTATTTTAAAGTGTAGAAAACATGTAAACTGTGGAGTGGAGTACAGGCTCTTGCAAGTAGAAAAAGGATTGCAGGATATTGAGTGCCACTTTTGTTCCAGTCTGTTTAATGGATACAGTATAATGACTATTGATAAGAGAACTAGTCAAATATAAGCAAGAAGATACTGAAATGTTGACATTGAAGTGGAATAGTTTAAATCCTGATGAATGGTGAGCCCAATATTACAGAATTTTGGCTTTTTTTGAAGAGTTTTCTTTCTCAAAAGAGTGTGAGGGCCCTGGGGAGGGAAGCAGGAATTACCCAGAATCCTTCCAGATAAATTATTATGCAGGGCTTGACTGCAGCTTCCTCTCTTCTCATTAGAAAAGACTATCACCTATTTAGTTAGAATAGTACCATAGGCTAGCTGCAGATATTTAAAATTACTAAAATGAATTAATTCATTTAAATACCAGGTGACCCTGAAGTTCACATTAATAATATCCAATACTATGAAGCCAAAATAGTTTCATATTTTTATTTTTTTTCAAATCAGTAGAACCCCATCCATTATGGCAAACTGTTATAAATTAGGGAAATATTTGTAATGTTGAATGGAAACTCAGCTGCTGAAAGAAAAAGCAAACGTTCTGACAAACCTCTGAATAAATTCAAGTAACAATTAGGATAAAGCTTCTGAGATGTGAAAATATAGCCCTCTATTAGCATAAGAATCAAACTATGAGAATAATAAGAATGACAGGCCTCTTAATGCAACTGCTAAAGAGCAAGTTTTGATGACATGAAATTGAAATTTAGTGCAGGCTCATAGGACTTTCACAGTGACTCAGGCAAAGGCACCTTTTGGCTGATGCCTTGTAAAGGAGTAGCCATTCATATACACAATATGTTTCTATAAAGAACAAATGATACATACCATTTTTCTTTACAAGATCTGACTGCAGATAAGTACAGATTAAAATGTCTAAAATAATGACTCATTCAGCATCCTTTTCTTAATTTACATTTTCATTATTATTTAAACACAAAAGAAAAACAGTGATATACATTAACAAAGCACACAACATACAAAAACAGCGCCATACATAGTAGACAACACATTGCCTCCATCCCCCACCTGTGCGCCCACCACCGTGGACTTCTATCCCTGCTCACTATGATATCTTTACCTTATACTATACCTACTTCTATAAGTTCCCTAAATAGTTCCCCTTGTGGCATCATTAAAGTCAGCTTTTGCCTTCTTTCCAAGATATGTGATGGCCAGCCGTCATTAGTTTGTGAATTCTTCTTTCTTTTTATGTCAAAGTCCATTAGACAACCTGGCCATTTGTATGTAATGTATTAATTTTCTCTCCAATCTCTTACGAGTAATTATTTCCTTTTCAAGATTTTGCTATATTCATTCTTGCTGCTTCAAAGCTATATTGACATATTTCTTTATATTTCTGGTTAATACTCTCTCTGAATAGACCTAACAGGCACATTGCTGGGCTTTTCTTCACCATATTAGTGAGCATATTATTTGTTTCCACAGTTATCCCTTTCCAGAATCGTAATACTATCAGACATGACCACCAAACATGGAAAGAAGTAACCTTCTGATTTTTGCAAAAATCAGAAGGGTACTCTTTGAACATCCTTGATAACCAAAGCTGTCTGTATAATAACTAAACAAATAATCAAATAGTCTCATCTGGTCTAAATCTCTGTGAGAAAAACATGTATTTTGTGGTGAATGTAAACGTTTGGAACAGGCAGTATGCATCCATTTTTGCAAAGGAGACAAAAATACATGTTAGAACAGTTAAAATATTTAATTGTTAAGGAAACTAGAACATTGTAACTGAGGAAAATGTTTAAATAAAAAAGACGTGAATACAATTTTTCTATCAGCTGGATAGGTCTGATTTATTTGTTTGTTTATTGGATTTATAGCTGTCTTTTTCCTGGAATGGGCATGTGTGCTATCATTTTGACATAGTAAAATTACCAGCATATTTACATTAAAACTGTTGTGTGAACAGTATTTTCAGTACTTTTTAGTATCTATCTGATCACTACATTTATTCGTCATTAACAAAGTGTCATGTGCTGTTTAAAATGCAGCCGTAGTAAGTGTACATTTTTTTCAATATTAGCAGGACTCTGAAGAAGACGATGAATTGGAGGCCCTTAACAAGAAACCTTACGTGCCCGAAGAGTTTGCTGACTTCAGTGTTTACAATGCCAGCCTGGAAAACAGGGAATGGTTGTCCTCGAAAGGAGACTTTGTAAACTCTCGCATTCTTGACAAAGAAGTATCTCGTAGCCCCACCACAAGCAGTATTACTAGCGGCTACTTTTCCCACAGTGCCTCTAACGCAACTTTATCTGATATGCTTGTTCCTTGTAGTGACAGCACAGATCAATTAGCTAATCAGATAAGGGATCTAGACTTGAGCGACCACTCTGTAGCCCACCTCACCTGTGACTTGAAAGCCTCAAACAAGGAAACTTCAGAACCAGAAAAGGACTTGGCTATGCATACGAGATCCAAGTCACCAGTCAAAGGAAATGGTGCCTTAGCAATAGAGATTCCAATATCTGAAAATGCTGATACAGATGCTGCAAAGTTACATTCTTCATCTTCGGAGACGTCGGCTAATAAAAATAGACCACAGGGGATTGAATTTCCATCTCGAGAAACAACTGTGGAGCGCACTTCAAATGTTTTTGAAGATCATGCATTTACGGAGTTCATGGGCGTTGATGATGGAAAGGAACTTGAATATTCAGTACATCCACCATTCGCTTCCAGTGGTAGCTCTGGCAGAAGAACAAAACTGTCAGCCGTTGGAGTGAACGATGCAACAGTTTCTCCCCAAAATTCTCACAATCAGGACAACCCTGTGAGCCATTCGGAATGTCTACCAATGGGACACCAGCTGTCAAACAGTACTGAGGAACATTTGTTGGCAGTCAGAGTAAAAGAAGCTTCCTTTTGCCAGAGTTATGCAGATTCTTTAATAGCAGAAGATTTCACTAGAAAAAGTATTTCTGGTGCCTCTCATGAAGATGTTACATCTGAAGAGCACCTTGATTGGCTGGCAGTGGGGGAACATGTGTGCATTGGTAGTAATAAGACTGGTATAGTAAGATACGTTGGACCTGTGGCTTTTTCAACTAGTACCTGGGTTGGCGTTGAGTTACATTTCCCAGTGGGTAAGATATCACAATTTTCAGAACATATTAAGTATTCTTAATAATAATTTGCTTACCCTGTATTGATTTGAGGACAAGAGACCTTGAACCTGTAAAATCCTTAACACATGTGGAGCATTTCTTTTATTCATATCTGAGCTATTTTCCCAATATGACATCAAGGCAGCTTATATAGACTGGGCCAAAAGTCACAAAGGAGTTTCACTATTTAATAACTCATTTATTTTTTGTTTGTAATTTACAATACCATAGTGCCATATACAATATATATAGGAAATAATTACATTACTTATAAAATCTTTTCAATTGTTTTCAAAAATTTGTTAAAACATCAGGTTATTTGTGACTTTTGACCCACCCTGAAATTGAGAGTGAAGAGATCAAGTCATAGTAAGGTTCTAATTCTCCCATCATTCCGTAACATCGCTAAAACCTGCTTTTTCAATACTGTTAGCATATTTTTTAAAATTGTGAACTACCTTAAGTGGAAACCTCTTCACAAACCTTCGGGCATCCTCCTTCTCTGGTTGCCTCATATTCGGGTTTATGACTTGTGGTTTTTAAATCACAATGTTAATTGTATTTTTAAAACATTAAATTTTTTTAAAAACACGTTCATCTCTAGTTACTGTGAATGGAGAATCAGTTGTGGGAAAATTCAAACTTGGAATAGTTTTCAGATGCCGCAGTTTTAAATTCACAATTTGTCGTTTCAGTTTCAGACTTAGAAACTGACATGTTACTGTCAAATATGGATGTTTCACACCTAAGAGAATTCTTAGTTTGTAAACAAATTGGTCTTTTTATTATAATACTTAAGGTCCAGCTAAAATGCCCCTGCCCCCAATTGTGTCAGACTCCACAATCCACCAGCCCCAACCAGTGTGATTACTAGTAAGTGATGGAAATTATAGTCTAGCCATTGACTCACCATCCCTGTTTTTAGTGCAAGTACACTCTACTTCATTAGGAATCAAGTAACATCAGATGTCCTCTGTTTTAGAAAAAGTACATACAGGTATTAAATGCAATCTATTCCCAACACACCTCTACATCCAGATAATATTTATTAACAGAAATGACAGATGAAGTCTGTTTTTCCCCCTTGTTCCTTTAATTATGTGGCAATGAACTATATTCGTATTTACCTCTTCTTCTGTTTACAGTTGTATTTAGAATCTCAGAAACTTCTTGTTGAAATTCCGAAGTGTTTTTTAAAAGTTGTGATAAGTTGGGATATAAAGCTTTATTATTATTATTATTATTATTATTATTATTATTATTATTATTATTAAGTGCATAAGCTCAATCAAGGCAATATGCCCCAGCAAATTTCTTGAAAATATTATTGAAAATTCCCAAACCGTTTCTCTGATGGTCAGTGGCTTCTAAATCTTCAGTGTAATTCTTACTGAGATGTACTGAGCATCTGAATAACAAGATGACCATTTAACTCTGTGTCTTTGCTTTAAGGGAAACATGATGGAACTGTCAAAGGTAGAGAGTACTTCCGCTGCAAACCGCAGCACGGAGTATTTGTTCGTCCCGAATGCCTAACAAAAACACCAACCACAACCAAGACACTCAGCAGCACTTCACAATCTCAGGTACCACCAGACACGGAAAAGAGGAAGAGTTCAGTCCTGCAACCACCATCCTCTTTCAAAGCTGGGACAGAAAACTTCTGTCATTCTGGAGATGCTGCAGCTTCAGCTTTTTCTCAAAAACAGGAGATCAGGAAATCTTGGATTAACTGAAGCTACAATTTTGTTCTTGTTTTTGCACTTGCTGCACACATTACTGTGTGGAAAACTTTTTTTCAAAGAAATTGTATAGTTTTAATCTATCGTTACTGAATGTTTGAATTATGGATACAATTCCCTAGTTCTTTTAAAAAATAATATATATATATATAAGGACTGTGTTATCATTTCCCTGCCTACAGGCAAACATGTCTGCTCACTAAATTGCAGTTAAACTGCAATCCTATACTCACCTGGGAGTAAGCCCCTTTGAACCTGGTGGAATTTACGCCTGAGTCGCTGTGTGTAAGAGAGTGCTCTTTGTAGATAGAACTGTGAGGTACTCCACAAATTAGACCAGACTTAAAATAATGTATTTTATGGGATGTACATATGTACCTGAGGGGAAACCTACCATATGCTGTTAATTACCAAAGAACTTACGTTAGGCTGATATATTTGCTGTTTATATCCCGGTTTTTATTGTATGTGTTTGTTTTAAATGATAGCATGGTGCCATTTTTCTAGAGATTAACACCGGGCACAATGCTGCCTTATATCCTGTTTAATAAGCACACTGAAGAGAGACGGCTTTCATTATTATTTTGTATTGTCTTCCTGTGGTCCTGCTACTGTGCTGACTTGACATTTATTGACAATATTAACAATGCCGACAGCTTGTACGTCTGGCATGTTTCATGTGCCAACCCAGGCCAGTCAGGCAATCTTGATGCAGAAGCAGTATTAACGGCAGAGGAAGAGATGGATGGACAACATTTTCAACAAATGGCTTCTCTTTTGGCAACAGGGACCGGAAACAAAGCAGCAGCACCTCCTCCTCCCAATGAAGGTGCATTGTCTTTTTGCTGGCAGTGACCAAGCTCTGATAAAGTGGTCTGAAGTGATGTGATTTGTAGATTTCACTTTTAACTACGGATTTGTATTATGCTTTTTTGTTCTTGGGGAGCTATTCCATGTATAGATACTGTGCAGGACATTTGGAAAATAGCAAATGCTAAAACAGAAAGGTGTGAATGGCCTGCTGTATTCTTTATTTTTTAGAAAGTATGAGATGATGGGACCTTAAAGCAAGCTGCTGCTCTTCTCTGATTTATATGTATAGTAAGCTAACTCCTAGTATTTTACAATTATTGTAAAGAACTGTAATTTATATTCTTTTTCTGCTACACTGTATTTAATTGGTACAGAATATTTGTGTGTTAGAATACAGATGATTTACTATTTTATAAATATTTGTGCCTATTTGACTTACTACTCTGTATCAAAATCTTTACGAGATATCATTCTTAATTGGTTACCAATTCATAGCTTGGCATAAGCTGCATTTACGGCAGGGATGGTTCAGTATTAAAAGAGGTGAAGTGTATTGACTGATCACTTGAAAAGACACTGTGAGACCGTAATTCCTTCCTCTACCCCATAGATTATGAGACACATCCTCTACTCGCAACTAGGTACTTTATAATTTGTATATTATTGTTTACACACACATATCAGTCTAGAAATTTTAGTTTAAAATTGAACCCCAAATATCTGCGTCAGTTATCCATGTTAAGTATTGTGCCTGAAGACTTACCCAAAAAATAAAACAAGCCCCAGATGAAATACACACACGCACGCGCGCACGCACACACACACACATATATATATATGGTATTTCTAACAAAATATTACACTTCTTTCAGTACTTTTATGGCCATCTTATTAAAAAAATACTGGTTTGCATCAATGTGACTTTACCAACTATGATGCTGAATTTTAGTGCTATAAAGTAACCTGTTTTTTCCCCCAAATAAGTGTAAATGAACTATAGTAAAATGCAAAATAGGATCCTATAAAGTAGCCTTTTTTCTGATCCTAAAACATTATTTGCTCCCAGAAAATGCTACACATTGTAGTAAAAATTAAATATATTCTTCAAAACATCTAATTTGTTCTAAATATATGCTTAAATGACCTAAACTTGTGAAATAATATTGTGGCAACTGTGTACTGTCAATGAGCTATACCCAGTAGAGTCTCGCTTATCCGAGTACCACTTATCCGACACTCCGTATTATCCGAGGTAAATGTTCTTCTGCCCCCCCCCCCCAGGCTCTCTTTCTCTCATTCACTCACCCCGCCGGGTACCGGTGCTGCTGGAATCCAGCCGGGTGAGTGAGCAAGGGACAGAAGAGTGAAGGAGGGAGGCAAAGGCTCTCCCTCGCTCATTCCTTCACCAGGCCAGGCCCCGGTGCTGCTGGGACCCGGCGTGGCGAAGGAGCTGAGGGACGGAGGGCAGGCGAGTGAAGGAGGGAAGCAAAGGCCTTCCCTCACTCGCTCTTTCATTCACTCACTCACCCCGCCAGGTCCCAGTGCTGCCATCGCCATTGTTGGGACCCAGCCTGGTAAGTGAGCGAGAGAGGGAGGGTGGGCGAGCGAGCACCCATCCTGTTATCTGTTGGTGTCGCTTATCCATCATTCTGCCCACCAGTTTATGACGGATAAGCAAGAGACTACTGTACTTTGAAAAAAGAACAGGAGGTAGCAGTATTTCACTACAGCAACAGGGAGACTTTTTGGACTGCAGCTTTCAGCAAACTCAGTCAATGTAGCCAATAGAAAAGTCTGGGATTTCCATTCTGACAACAGTTATATATCTACCTGTGTAACTGACTGTAAGGCATAGTTGTGTTACCTATTGAATTATATATTGAAGTGCATTCGTACATGGGGTTGGGGGTGGAAAAGGTGTCCACAAGGACTGTTGGGTTGGATCAAGTCTTATGGTGCTGGAGAGGAAGCTGTAAAATGATTTTACCAATCCCTTCCTACCATATGGGTATACGTGCCACTGAAAAGCTGTCCCACAAGGTCAGGTAACCCACCAGAATAGTATGGGAATATGTAATTTAAGCTTTCAGAGACAGAAGAAATTAGGAAAAATCATCATTCCATTCACTAAAGACCACTCTGGATTTAACACATTGTCTGTTGTATTGTGAAGACTATAATTTTCAACTCACATGAACCATGAGGTGTCTGTGTCATAATGCCCTTAAAAACTAGATTTATGTTAAATGCAAATGTTAGTGAACCATATCTGTTACTCAGTATCCGACACCACTTTTTTCATCTTTCGCATTAATGCATAACATTTTTTTAAATACAGGTTGAATATTCCTTTCCCAGAATGCTTGAAACCAAAATGTTTTCGATTTCAGGATACCCTAGTCTAAACACAACATTCATTTATGTTTTATATATCCGTAGCCCAAATGTAATTTTATGCACTTTTATATTTTGTGCATGAAACAAAGTTTGTGCACATTGGACCATCAGAAAGCAAAGTGGCATTATCCCAGCCACCATGTGGACAATTTTGTAGTATTTTGGATTTCCAGATAAAGGATACTCAACCTGTACATGCTCAATCTTGAGACAATCATTTCAGTTTAGTATTAATAGCAACAGTTCTCAATATTTATTCATTTTTAAAAAGTTATATGAAGACTTTTTAACAATTGGTTTGATTTGTATTATATGTCAATAAAAAGAAGACATGTTCTAATACATGGATAGATCATATTTAATAGCTATAATGTCTGACACACTTTAGCCTGTAGATATTTTCAGGTCTTCTTTGTGAACTAATAAAGCATACAGAAGATAACACACAAATCCATACCAATAAACGTAATAAAATGTAAAGTCATTTTAGTAGGCACCAAATCCAAGTCTGGTGTATAAGCTAAGCAGTGTCAACCCTGGTTTGTACATGGATGGGAGGACTGCCAATAAATGCTTTAGCTATATGTCAGGAATGAATTAGCGAAACTACTTTGGAGTATTTCTTACCTAAGAAAATCCTATGAAATCCATGGAGTCAGCAGTCAACACATTCCTGTAACCTATACATTCTTATACTTAAAGCAAACAGTGGCCATTTGAGAAGGTAAACACTGCCAAAGATAAGGTTGTGCCAAAAAGGGAAACAATGTGGATTTAAAAATTAAAACCATTTGGGCCTTAAAGAAAATTAATCCTCTTCCTATAAAATCACTGATTTTCAGGCATCCCTGTACCTTCAGCTATGTCTTGCCCCAATTTATTCAAGCATCTACTCATTAACATATAAGATATTTAGCCCTTCGTAATGAATGATTTTCAAGAAAATACATATCTGCAGGTGTTTGCTCTAAATATATGAGTGTACAGGTTATAAGCAATTGTACAATAATTAAAATATATTTTATGCCTACATGTATGTACTTGGATGTTTCATTTAAGTTATTGGCTGAAGAAGTCCTTAAAACGTCTGCAGACTGAAATGCTTTGGGTGTTTTAGTTATGAAACATTATTTGAGTTGTGTTCTCTTCCCCTCTATTGGTTTTTATTTTCCTCTGGCTTATGAATGTATTTAACAATATTTTGTTGAGCTTTTCTTGTCCTTGTTTTCTATTCAAAATGATAAATTTTAAAGAGGGACAGCAAATTTACAAAAAAAAACCCAAACTATTTCCAGGGCTAAACCAAGAATGGGCAACTTGGAAGTCCCTGAACAGATTCAGAAGAGGAACCTGGCCAAAGGGCACGACTGAGTCCTAGAAGAATCCTCCACCTTGTATGACTGTGGAGCAGAACAAGCAACTCAGCATCTGTATGCTTGCCCACAATGCCCTCCCTCATGCACAGAGGATGAACTGTTTAAAGCTGCAGACAATGCAGACAATCCACTCCAACAACTATCATGTCAGACTACACAGAGAAGCATGTGGACAACTTCAACAGAAAGGAGGAAACCATGAAAATGAACAAAATCTGGCTACCAGTATTAAAAAACTCAAAAATCAGAACAGTAGATGGGAAGCAACACTCTGAGGGCAGAGGACTCTGAACAAAAGATGCCCTCCAGGCAAGAGACAAACCTTTCCAATGCTAGTTAAGGTGATTAACTGCAACATTCACACTGACTTACAACTGACAAAGAACTCTTCTCACACCCTGGACTCTCCACAGATATATATTAACCTTCCTTGCCCAGTTTTCTCCATGCCTCACTACTTCTGAGGATTCCTGCCATAGATGTGGGTGAAACGTCAGGAGAGAATACTTCTAGAACATGGCCATACAGCTCAGAATACATACAACAACCCAATGCAGTCGCTGTTGCCCATTTTTGGTCTAAAACTATGTAGCATTATCTACTTTGAACTGATTTATATGAGTTTACACTGCCATATAATGCCTCCGAGTCACCTGTTGATTTATGGTGACCCCATTAAATTCATAGTGTTTTCTTAGGCAAGAAATACTCGGATATGCCATATCATCTATTTCTGCATCCATATTATCTGCTATGAACTGGATTATATCAGGCTGGATTTATATGGGCACATAAAATTCAGATTATCTGCTTTGAACTGGATTATATGGCAGTGTGGACTCAGGCCCCTTCTACGCTGCCATGTAAAAATCCAGATTGTCTGATTTGAGCTGGATTATATGGCAGTGTGGGCTCATAATCCAGTTCAAGTCAAATAATGTGGATTATCTGATTTGATTATCTGGATTATATGGCAGTGTAGATCCAGCCTGAGTCTACACTGCCATATGATTCAGTTCAAAGCAGATAATCATTATTCTGATACTGCATTATATGGCAGTTTAAATTGAGCCAATGCCCCTTCTACACTCATATAATCCAGATTAGCTCTCTTTGTTGTTTATGTATCCTGTACAGATAAATGTAATCAGCAAGGCTTGAATTAAATATTCTATGCCATGAATTGTGGCAAATCCATGGGCTCCCAGTGGGGGGCATGGAGAACCCGGCCCTCTAGGCCCCACATCTTGTGATCTGCCTTTGCCACCATCCCACAGAGGGAAGCTGCCCAGCTTCCCCCCATTGCTGGTAAGGCAGCACATTGCTTGCTCTTCCCTTTCTGGACGGAGCCTGGCCAGAAGTAAACTTGCATCATGTAATGGGCTCTGTCCTGAAAGGGGACAACAAGCAGCATACAAGGGGTCAAGTAGTCTGTCTCATAAGGTAGTAAATCATAGGACCCTCTAGATGTTGTTGCACTGCAGCTCTCAGCAGCCTTAGGCAGCATAGTCAATGGTGAGGAATGCTGGGCGTTACAGTCTAATAACAGCTGGAGGGGTGTAGGTTTGCTATAGCAGTCTAAAAGGTCCACCAACGATCACTTTAAAAGGCATATGCAATCACAGTCAGGGATATCCAGGTGAAGTAAATTCAAGCCCATAATTTAAATGGGACATGACCATAAAGAACAAAAGAGGCCTGCAATGGAAACACCTTTTAAAGTATTGTTTCTGTTGTTAATGTATTCTGGGTGCTGAATTAGAAAAACAAAATAATAATGTCGTACAGTACCGACAGTTTTTCCGCAAACACAAACTTTTATCAACTCAGTTGTGGTTTTGTTTAATGCTTTTGAATGGCTATCAGAAAACTAAAGCATTTTGAAAACCTATTAAGATATTTCAATCAATGTCTTACTCTTGGTAGGATAAATCTTTGTAGCATGAACTCCATGTAAGCCCATAGTACAACATCAAAATATCAAAGCAAGTTGTGAAAAAGTGGTGCCACAAATGCCAACCGATTTAGTCCTTCTCCTTCTTCCCTGTAAATCTAGAAAGATAACAAGCCAGGTAAAGATTATAATCCTTACAATGCTAAATGAATTTACTTCTCAGAGAACTGTTAAATCACAGCAAATAACTAGGAAACACCTAAATAAATAAATGTAATGCACAGCTACATGAAGATCTGTGTGTGGAGAAAATAAACCAACTGAACTGACAATCATTCCAGTTACTGATGGAATTCAGGCTCATGGTCACAACCAGCCATGGCTTATCTTTGCTTTATGGGAATGGAGGAGTGCCTCATGGCCTGAAACCTTTCCTCTGACTGCAGATACTTTAATGTATCATGATGAACACAAGAATCAACTCATTTCAGAGAGAACAGATACCAAACACAGACAACTCGCAATCATTCCTTAGAAGTCACATTTTAGTGCAGAATCCACAGAGAACTACAATCTTGGCATTCTACCTCTTTGTTACCTTGATAGTTTTAAACAATGTTTTGAGATTTCAGCCATTTGCCATGAACAATGTTTCCCTTCTGTAGTTAAAACATCAGGAAAAACATCAACAACAGTAACCAAAAAACTCAATGCAAACCAAAAACAGTTCCCAAAAGTTCTACTTGATTTGTTTTGTTTTGTTTTTTTGACATGATCCTATCCAACGTGAAACACTGGAACAAATTATCTCATGGTATTGATCAGTAAACTGCTATGTAGCAAGCTAGGACTGCTTTTCTTTTCAGTATATTGATATTAGTTGGATCTACTGGTCCTTCCAGACAGGTCCTATATCCCAGGATCTGATTCCAGGTTTTCTGTTTATCCCAGATTATCTGGCAGTGCGGACTCATGTAACCCAGTTTAAAGCAGAAAACCTGGGATACAGGGCCTGTCTGGAAGGGTCCTTCATTGCCATATAAAATCTAGATTATCTGCTTTAAACTGGATGATATGGCAGTGTAGCTCCACTGCTTATAAAGAAATTGAAACTGCTTCTATTGGTGAGACATTGCAATTAACTGGGACTTGGAAAAATTTCAAAATGCAAAAGATTCCGGCATCCCATCAGTGATTTATAATCAGTCTAACCTGTCGGCGGTTCAAATCCAGGGAGCGGAGTGAGTTCCCCACTGTTAGCCCCAACTTCTGCCAACCTAGCAGTCCAAAAACATGCAAATGTGAGTAGATCAATAGGTCTGGTAGGAAAGTAACCGTGCTCCATGCAGTCATGCCGGCCACATGACCTTGGAGGTGTCTACAGACAAACCCCGGCTTTTTGGCTTAGAAATGGAGATGAGCACCAACCCCCAGAATCAGACACGGCTAGACTTAATGTCAGGGCGAACCTTTACCTAACCTGTGCCATCACAATTTGCCTTTTTGGGGTGTTGAATAGATCAGAATTCTGTTCTGCCCTTACAAGAATCAATTCCCTACAAACCCACCGTCCAGCCCCATTAACATGACCACTTCCAGTTTATCAGAAAATGAGGGGATCTGTGACAGTGGGTGCATCTACATTGTCAGATTAAGGCATATTTAACCCCCATGGCTCAGTGCTATGGGATCTGCAATTTGTAGTTTTATGAGGCACCAGCACTCTTGGCAGGGGGTTCCACTGCATTGCGTCATGGTATAAACTGCATTTATTCAACAGTGTGGATTTTTTTCATGTAAGGAGTGACTTGAGAAACTGCAAGTCGCTTCTAGTGTGAAAGAATTGGCCATCTGCAAGAACGTTGCCCAGGGGACACCTGGATGTTTTGATATTTTTTACCATCCTTGTGGGAGGGTTCTCTCATGTCCCCACATGGAGCTGGAGCTGATAGAGGGAGCTCATCTGTGCTCTCCCCGGGTTGGATCCGAACTGGCAATCTTCAGGTCAGCGACCCAACCTTCAAGTCAGAAACCCTGCCGGCACATGGGTTTAACCCACTGCACCACCGGGGTGGATCCAGTGTGGCTACATTCAGAGTGGTCAGCTATTGCCCTGTTGCTGGATGTGCTGCAAGGATGTCATCTCCAGGGATGTCCAGATGACCCCCAGAAGTCCCTTCCTATCACATTACTATTATTCTTATTTTTATTATATTTATTGATACCCCACTTTATCTCTCCTGGAGGAGACTCTAGGCAGCTTAACTACAAAACCTCAGCACACAATTTAATAGTAATTCACTTTATTTATACTCTGCTTTATCTCCCCAGATGAACTCAGAACTGATTAAAGGACACATTTAAGGCAAATATTCAATGTCTTTTTAAATACAGTGAACGACATACAATAGACAGACAAAGGCAAAGGCTTCCCTTTATCATCTCCAGTGCCTAGAGGCGATGCCATAGCATGTCTGCAATGAACAATGAGATGGAGTTTAAAGGTGGGGAAAGTAGGTTTTCCAATCCTTCTGCAGCAGGGTGTGTCTGCTTACAATAGGCAAAGTAAACAGCAGCTCCCTCCAGGATCCATTGTTGAGAAGGCTTGACACGCAAGGGCAGGAGGTGCCATTCTTCTGACATGAAAGCACGGGGGAATACAAAGACATTTTTTTTTAACAAAATTGTCACAGAAATGAAACTGAAGGGTCTGGAGAACAAGCCCTATGAGGAGTGGCTTAAAGAGCTGCATATGTTTAGCCTGTAGAAGAGAAGGTTGAGAGGAGACATTATGAGGCCATGTATAAATATGTGAGGGGAAGTCATAGGGAGGAGGGAGCAAGCTTGTTTTCTGCTGCCCTGGAGACTAGGATGCGGAACAATGGCTTCAAAGTACAAGAAAGGAGATTCCACCTGAACGTTAGGAAGAACTTCCTCACTGTGAGAGCTGTTCAGCAGTGGAACTCTCTGCCCCGGAATGTGGTGGAGGCTCGTTCTTTGGAGGCTTTTAAGCAGAGGCTGGATGGCCATCTGTCAGGGTGCTTTGAATGTGATTTTCCTGCTTCTTGGCAGGGAGTTGGACTGGATTGCCCATGAGGTCTCTTCCAACTCTATTATGATTCTATGATTCTATGAATTAATTTTCAAACACTGCAAATGATGATGGCAATGCATTGCTTTCAAAAAAAATAACTTTCCATGCTGTGAATCTTGCCTGAAAAAGCCTTGTAATAGGGTTGGCGTAGGGGTGCCATAAGTCAGAAACAACTTGAAAACATACAACAACAACAACAACTACAACCACAAAAACAACAACAGGAATATTATATTAGTTGCCTTGAATTCAGAAGGGTGGCACAGACATTGAATTTTGTTGGTGCTATTTTGTTGGTGCTAAGACACAAGACAGTAAGACAGTATCTCTTTATTGGTTTGTAATACTTTGATACACAGTATTTGCCAGTGTATCAATCCTTCAAATACATAATCTCTGACGGGAGGGGGGGAACCATTCAGGATAGATTTTCACTGCCATGTAACCCAATCCAGTTCAAAGTAGATAATCTGGATTTCATATGGCAGTGTAGATGAGGCCTCACACACGATACAACTTTGTGTAGGATTTAAAGAAATTCTCACAGATGGTTGTGCCAGTTCCTGTCTGCAATAGAGCCTGTGGCATCCTGACCGAAAAGCCTTCCAGCCAATGAGCGAGCGAGGCGGCGTGACGTCACCCTTGGAGTCCTATTCCGTCACGCCCTCTATGCACCCCCTGGCGGCCAAGAGGCGGTTGCGAGGCAACGGAGTGGGAATACGGAAAAGACAGTGGGCAGTGCCGCGGAGGAGGTGGGCGTGGCTTCGGCGGGCCCCGCCTCCCCCTTGAATCCGAGGCGCGCGCGGGCAGGCAGACAGACAGGCGAGCGGGCTGCCTGGGGAGCGAGGGCGAACAGAATGGCGGAGAGGCAGGCGGGCGCGATGATTGGCGGGCGGAGACAAAGTGGCCGAATCTTGGGAGCCTGGACGCTCGGAGGAGAGTGGTGGGCAGCAACGAGCCCGAGGCACCGTTGTTTCAGAGCGAGGAGGTCGGAGGTTTTTCCAGAGCGAGGAGAGCGAGTCGGCGGCGTTGGAGAAGGAGGCCGGAGTCCTTTCGGAGCGAGGAGAGCGAGTTGGCGGCGTCGGAGGTGTTGGAGGGGGAGGACGGCTCAGGGAAGATGAGTCGGAGCGTTAGCCCGTCCCCGAGCCAGGAGAGTTTGGGCTCCGAGCCCTTGGAAGTCAAAAGCAAGGCAAGCCCCTCCTTCCAAACCACGCCCCCATCCGCCCTCCCTCTTCCTCCCAATGAGTGGAGAGGGAAACTTCCTGCGGCTCCCGGAGGCTTTTGTTCGAGGCGCCTTCCTTCCTTCCCGCAGAAGGGTCGGAGGTCTCGGCATTGCTCCTCTTCTGCGCCTCCCACACTTCTCTGCCTCCCCGACTTCTCCCCGCCTGGCTGACACACGCCCTCCGTCCTCTCTCTCTCTCTCTCTCTCTCTCTGCCCGCCTTCAGCTCCGCCCACTCGCTCCTCTTTCTCCTCCTGTTTCCACTTGTTGGGACTGTGGCGCCTCTCCGGGTCTGGCCCTCTTACCTTCTCCTGAGCCCTGGGAAACGGCTCAGGAGAGGAAACAGAGCTGAATGTCTCTCACAGAAGCTGGTCACCTCAGGCCCCTTCCACACACCTGGGAGTTGCATTTATTTAATTACTAGTTTGGATACCCGGCATTGCCTGGGTTGTTTGAAAAAGTTGATTTTTAATTGTCCAAAATGCATAACTTTGTGGGTGAACTACAACTCACGTCATACCGTTAACCCCCTGAAACTCCATGAGTGGTTAAAGTTTTTCATGTTGGGCAAGTTTGCTCTCTAGATGCATCGTTATCCAAAGTCATTCCACATATTCCTTATTCATTTCTTTCCCTGCTTGCTAACCAAAGGCTTGGCCCCACAGCCATAACTTTGCTTTTTTCTGAAGGCTAGGAGGGAGGGCGCTGATCCAGTTTCACTGGGGAGAGAGATCCAAAGCTGAGGGGACACCACTGAGAAGGCCCTGTCTCTCGTCCCCACCAGTCACGCCTGCGAAGGATGGAAATATGGAAGATCTCCTTTTGACCTTGACTAACCTATTGTCAGTTATTTGAAATTCAGTGTGTTCCATTAGCAATGCATGGAAGTGGAAGAAGACAATAGGATAGGAAGGACAAGAGATCTCTTCCAGAAAATCAGAAACATCGAAGGCAAATTTCAGGCAAAAATGGGCATGATCAAAAACAAAGATGGCAGAGACCTAACAGAAGCTAAAGAGATCAAGAATAGGTGGCGAGAATATACAGAAGATTTGTATAGGAAGGATAATAATATAGAGGATAGCTTTGACGGTGTGGTGAGTGAATTAGAACCAGACATCCTGAGGAGTGAGGTTGAATGGGCCTTAAGAAGCATTGCTAACAACAAGGCAGCAGGAGATGATGGGATCCCAGCTGAGTTGTTTAAAATCTTGAAAGGTGATGCTCTCAAGGTGATGCATGCCATATGCCAGCAAATATGGAAAACACAAGATTGGCCATCAGATTGGAAAAAATCAATTTATATCCCCATACCAAAAAAGGGAAATGCTAAAGAATGCTCAAACTTCCGTACAGTGCCACTTATTTCCCATGCCAGTAAGGTAATGCTCAAGATCCTGCAAGGCAGACTCCAGCAATACATGGAGCAAGAGTTGCCAGATGTCCAAGCTGGGTTCAGAAAAGGCAGAGGAACGAGAGACCAAATTGCCAATATCCGCTGGATAATGGAGAAAGCCAGGGAGTTTCAGAAAAACATCTGCTTTATTGACTATTCTAAAGCCTTCGACTGTGTGGATCATAATAAACTATGGCATGTTCTTGGTGGTATGGGGATACCAAGTCACCTTGTCTGTCTCCTGAGAAATCTGTATAAAGACCAAGCAGCCACAATCAGAACAGACCACAGAACAACAGACTGGTTCAAGATTGGGAAAGGAGTGCAGCAGGGCTGCATACTTTCACCCTCCCTATTCAACTTGTACGCAGAACACATCATGCGACGTACGGGCCTTGAGGAATCCAAGGCCGGAGTTAAAATTGCTGGAAGAAACATTGACAACCTTAGGTATGCAGATGATACCACTCTGATGGCCGAAAGCGAGGAGGAGCTGAGGAGCCTTATCACCAAGGTGAAAGAAGAAAGTGCAAAAGCTGGGTTGCAGTTAAACGTCAAGAAAACCATCTACACCTATTGATAACTGGCAAATAGAGGGAGAAAACGTGGAGGCAGTGACAGACTTTATATTTCTAGGCACGAAGATCACTGCAGATGCAGACTGCAGCCAGGAAATCAGAAGACGTTTACTTCTTGGGAGGAGAGCAATGGCCAACCTTGACAAAATAGTGAAGAGCAGAGACATCACACGGGCAAGGAAGGTCCGCATAGTCAAAGCAATGGTATTCCCCATAGTAACCTATGGATGCGAGAGCTGAACCATAAGGAAGGCTGAGCAAAGGAAGATAGACGCTTTTGAACTCTGGTGCTGGCGGAAAATCCTGAGAGTGCCTTGGACCGCAAGAAGATCCAACCAGTCCATACTCACTGGAGGGAAGAATATTAGAGGCAAAGCTGAAGTTTTTTGGCCACATCATGAGGAGACAGGAAAGCTTGGAGAACATCACGATGCTGGGGAAAATGGAAGGAAAAAGGAAGAGAGGCCGACCAAGGGCAAGATGGATGGACGGTATCCTTGAAGTGACTGGCTTGACCTTGAAGGAACTGGGGGCAGTGACGGCCGGGAGCTTTGGCGTGGACTGGTCCATGAGGTCACAAAGAGTCGGAGACGACTAAACAACTGAGCAGCAGCAGCAGTAGTGTTCGATTATTACTTCTATCTGGAATCGCAATAAGAAAATAGCGTTGCTTACCAACCCCATTTATTAGTCAGGTTTTTCCCTTTTTTTATGTTGTATCAAATACATTTGCAAAATCCTGACATTTTTTCTCTTCATTTTTTCCTTTGATAATAGTTTGGTGCTGAATTTCGAAGGTTCATCATTCCCCGTTACAAGCTACCAAGCTTTGAAGAATTCATCACACTAATTCTTGATGCTCATCACATAATAAACATGAAAGTAAAGATTAAATACGCAGATTTTCATGGGCGTCTACATCTCATTTATGATATGGACAGCTGCTTTAAAGCTTATATCTCAGCAAACCCAACGATTAGAATTTTTGTACAACCACAAGGTAAGAGGACATGGTCTCTCGTCTGAAAGTACCCGCTCTATATTTTTAAGTGATTTACATTTTTTTGAAGTCCCACTTCAGAGGAGAATTATTATTTGTATTGGATCCTTAAATTTAGTGAATATTACGTGAACTACTCATGATCCACCAATGCCTTATTTTTTTGCCTATATACTGAATGTATGGTTACCTCCACTTTCCTTCCTCCTTGCAACCATAAAAAGCTAGAAACCTTTAAAAATTACACTCTAGAAATCAACATATTTTTAAACAGGTAAATAAATAAATAAATACAACCCCCCCCCCCCAAAAATAATAATAATAATCCACCTCGTAAGTGTTTGTAAGCTTGTCTAGATCTCCCAAAGCTATTCTATGGTATGATCCAACTCAAGTATAGTCAAAATATAGGGTTCACTATTATCCACAGATTCAGGTATCCATGGTGGGTCTTGGAAAATATTCTTGGCGAATTCAGGGATTGCATTTTATAACGTGGAAAGTGGTGGTCATATATGCTGTCTCTTGGTCAAAACAAATACTACTGTTGGCAAATGGCAATTAAATCATGAAGGACAGCTCCTTGTTTTGTTCTGGCATTGTCCATTCAAATTTACTTATACCTCCAGATCAATTCTCTCTTGAAAAAACAAGGTGTACTTCTGATTTAGCTTGCATATAGTACTGGAAAATGCAGAGTCTCATGATCTTGCATCACATTTTTACAATGCTCCTTTATTTAAAGAATGCAGAGGAAGGAGGAGGAGGAGGAATGGGGTGGGGAAAATGGCTTACTCCTTGAGTCCTGGAGTAAACACACTGCTGTGTTTGGCAATCATGTGTTGGAGGCGGTAGACTGTTATACCTACAGCTGTAGCCAGTGTTAAATCTGTTTGCAGTAAAATACATCTTCTTCCTGTGTTCCTCTTTTTGTATTCCCTTACCAGCCATTACAATCTTACAGCTGCTGTTCAATTTCTCAGCTTCAAATGTAGAATGATGAAATTTCTTTTTTTGCAAAGTTTTCTTTGGAGTGTATTTGGGAGCCACAGACACTACAAACCAGGGTATAGTTCGCTTGGTCTGGCTTCTCTTTTTGTCCCCAAAATAAAACATTCCTTCTTGTTAAGCATTTAATTCTTTTTCATTAAACAAACATCCTGATTCATTTCCCGGCTGTTTGTGGACAAGTATGAATTTGGATGATGATAAAAAGAGCTCAATTTCATTGTGTCTCCCATTGAGACCTATGGAATCAGTGTGGTTCTTGTAATTGTTGCATTCCATTCAGAAGTGGTTTCAAAGAGCCGCCTTCAGTTGAGATTAACACTTGGATTTAGACCCAAGGTTGAGCTTAAGGTGCTCAGTTCTTCTGTTTGTTCCTGGGACCAGAGCATTCAGGAACTCCCAGGAAGGAAATGGGTGTTCCTCTGCCATGCGCCATCTGACTTTCTGCTGTCACTTGACAGTGGCTGAGCAGGTTGTGACTAGATTGCCATCTTGGGCCAATAACCCGCTCTCATTTCAAGATCAAGGGAAATGCACAGCTGTTCTGGTCCAGTGTTTTTTCTTTCCCCTGCTAAGTCTGCTGAGCATCAGGGCTGCTAATCGCAATGGAAACAAACTTGCTTCACAGGTGGAAAAGTTAATAAACTGTGGCACGGGGACATGGGTTTAAATCCCACCTGGGTTGGCCTTGGGGCACATTGTGTTAATTTAGCCTTTGTACTCTGGGAAAGGTGCCTTGCTCCAGTGGCTGTGATAAGAAAGGAATGGTTATCTGCCCCGAGCCTTGGGAGTTAGAAAAAGAAGCATATCTAAATAAAAATATAGGACGGGTAATAAGTGAGCCATTGGCTTTTTGCCTTGGCGTGCCCAGACAACCACTGGTCTCTTGTGAAGGACAGTCTTTGTGTCCTGCTGCTGCTGCTGCTAATCCCTTGAGCATCCATGTGGGTTGTAATGTAAAATCCTTCTATGTAGATATGGATAAGATTTTTTGTTTGCTAATGAGGAAGGGCTGGCTTTGCCCACTCTCTGGAAGGCAGACATGAGCAAAGAAGTTCATCTTGCCAAGGGATGCACCTATTTTCTTCTAATATGACAATGCAAAACACTTTAACAGGTGACATATGTTCTTCCTTTTTTTCTCCCCTCTCTGCAATTACCACTTCCTGACTTATGGATTGCAAGAAGAAGAAGCAGCTTTGCAGTGAAATGAGCACTTAATCCTTTTTAGCTTCATGCAAATATTGAAATCGCAACAGAAAGCTGTTAAAATAGTTAACAGCCCTTAGAGCTCCAGGCTGTAGCTCATGTCTTATTCCTTATCCTATTGTATTTATTATCTTGGCCTTCCTGAGCTCAAGCTGGATCCTAAAGGTCTCCAGTCCAGGCTCTGCCCAGTTCTTGATTTCATTAAAAGTGTCCCAGGTAGAAACAACCAATGTGCCTCCAGGCCACCATTAACTGTGTTTTGTCCCTCATGAGCACAGTCTGATGCTTCTCCTATTTCATAGAGCCTTTGGTACTGATTGAGATAATAATAATAATAATAAAACTTTATTTATACCCCGCCACCATCTCCCCAACGGGGACTCGGGGCGGCTCACATGGGGCCATGCCCAAGACAATACAATAAACAAAATATAAAAACAACATATCAAAATACAATTAAAGAATACAAGAATAACACTACACAATACAGAACAAAATAAAGCAAAACGTAGCATAACATAACAAGGGCGGGCCGCATGGACACAAAGTTAAAAACTCGGGGTAAGAAGAGATAAGAATAAAACCATGGGGAACAGGGTCTACAGAATAGATGTTGGGGGGAGAAACAAAGGAGGTATATACAATTACTCTCCGAAAGCACACCGGAAGAGCCATGTTTTTAAATCTTTCCTAAAGGCTAAAAGAGTGGGGGCTTGCCTGATCTCAATGGGCAGTGAGTTCCATAAACGGGGGGCCACAGCAGAAAAGGCCCTCTCCCTTGTTCCCACAAGGCGGGCCTGAGATAAAGGCAGTGGTGACAGGAGGGCCTCCCCAGATGATCGTAGGGCTCGGGCAGGTTTATGGTAGGAGATGCGGTCACGAAGGTAGGCGGGTCCCAAACCGTTTAGGGCTTTATAAATGATGGTCTGCACCTTGAATTGGGACCGGAAAATGAACGGCAGCCAGTGGAGCTCCTTAAACAAGGGAGTAGATCTCTCCCTGTAACTCGCTCCCGTTATTAATTTGGCCGCCGAGCGTTGGACCAATTGTAGTTTCCGGGCCGTCTTCAAGGGAAGCCCCACGTAGAGCGCATTACAGTAGTCCAGTCTAGAGGTAACTAAGGCGTGCACCACCGTGGTCAAGTCAGACTTCACGAGGTATGGTCGCAGTTGGCGCACAAGTTTGAGTTGTGCGAAAGCCCTCCCGGCCACCGCCGACACCTGAGCCTCAAGCGTCAACGCTGAATCCAGGAGGACCCCCAAACTGCGGACCTGTGATTTCAGGGGGAGTGCAACCCCGTCCAGCACAGGTTGCCACCCAATACCCCGATCCGACGAGCGACTGACCAGGAGGGCCTCTGTCTTGTCGGGATTGATCCTCAGCTTGTTCCTCCTCATCCAGTCCACCACAGCGGCCAGGCACTGGTTCAGCATCCGAGGGGCTTCCTTGGAGTCAGATGGAAACGAGTAGTGGATTTGCGTGTCATCTGCGTAGAGATGGCAACGCCCTCCAAAACTCCGGATGACCTCTCCCAGCGGTTTCATGTAGATGTTGAAAAGCATGGGGGAAAGAATAGACCCTTGCGGGACCCCACAGGTCAAAGGCCAGGGGTCCGAGCAGGTGTCCCCCAGCTTCACCATCTGGGAACGGCCCTCCAGGAAGGACCGGAGCCACTGCAGAACAGTGCCACCAAGCCCCATCCCAGACAGCCGTCCCAGAAGGATACCATGGTTGATGGTATCGAAAGCCGCTGAGATGTCCAAGAGAACCAGCAGGGTCACACTCCCCCTGTCCAGTTCCCTGCGGAGGTCATCCACCAAGGCGACCAAAGCCGTCTCGGTACTGTGCCCAGGCCTGAAGCCAGACTCCAAGCGGTCCAGAAAATCAGTGTCATCGAGGAACCCCTGGAGCTGCGTGGCAACCACCCGCTCCAGAACCTTGCCCAAAAATGGGAGGTTGGAAATTGGTCTGTAGTTGTTACATACGGATGGGTCTAACGAGGACTTTTTAAGTAGCGGTTTTACTACCGCCTAGATGATGTCTGTCTGGTAATATCTTCCTGTGACATCTGGTTGTTTTGTTTTGAGCATGATAATGGAGCACAGAAAACATTCATCAGGAAAGTAGTCTTGTTTTTCTACAGTTCACTTCCATGTTTGCTGTGGGTAACAAGTTTCATGAATTGCGTGGAAGACTCCAGATTTGTAGGCTGATGTGTGAGGGACAGAGAAAGAGACAGAAAAACAGCATAACATTTTCACTGCTGGATTCAGCAGCTTCCTATTAGCAGTGGACTAAGAACACCCTGAAAGTGTGCCAAGAATGTAAGAAGAACCATCCTGGATCAGACCAAAGCTGTGTCTCGTCCAGCATGCTGTAGTGTTTACTCAGTGACCTACCGGTTGTTTGTACAAACCCCGCTCTTTTGGGCAAGATGTCCCATGGGTTGTAATTTGGGTTTTGGGACATGTAAGCCCCTTGGTAGTGTAGTAGTCTAGTTACTGCTTTGTGCAAGTGAATATATGCACTACAGTATCCCTTGTCCAAAATACTTGGGACAAGAAGTGTTTTGGATTTCAGATTTGTCCAGATTTTGGAATATCTATGTTTCCATATACATATATGAGATACCCTGGAGATGGGACACTAGTCTAAATTCATGTAAGTTTCATATATACTGTTCTGCCTCCATGCTGAACTAAATGAACTAGAAGGAACCATAGCACGAAGGACAGATTGGACACTGTGTTTGGTAAAACGAAATATTTTATTGGTAAACAAAATGGATCTCTATTCCTCTTATTGCCACTATGAAGTCTCTTGTGAGGAAAGAAATCTTTAAGTCTATGCAGTTCTGGATAGATATTGCCACAGAGTATAAAGTCTTGTCATTACTGGATTCTTTGTAGGTTTGAGGTGACTAATACAATGTTGTCATGACTTTCTCTATTGCTATAGTGTATGGCTTTTTATTCTAATCTGGGTACAGTTCTGACGTGATGTGAATTTCTGTGATACTTTTGCTTCCTACACTTCCTTCCAGTGCTTCACCAACTGACAAAATCTAACTGACAAAAAATAACTGCCATTTCAGGCTGGCAGGAGCCAAGGCTAAGCTCCGCCCCTTTAGAATCTTAAAGGGACAGGACAGCAGGTGATGTTTTGCCTCCTCGTGGCATGACATATACCCTATACACCAGTGATCCTCAACCTTTTTTTTTTTTTTTTTGACCAGGGACCTCTTTCCAACATTAATACCAAAAGGGTTACGAATCAGTTTTTGGTTAACTTTAGATTCGGTTTGGTTATTTGGGGTGCTGATTTAGAAAATTGCATTGGATAGACCACATCAGTTTTAGTTTCTGATACAGAATATATGCCATCCAGTAGTCGCCATCTGCTCACCCATAGAAAACCATATTTAATAATCTAGAGCTGATGTGGTCTATCCAATGCAGTTTTCTGAACCAGCACCCCAAATATCCCTAGGAACAGGCCTAAAAAAGAAGACACCAAGGAGCCCCGATTCAAAGCATCACATGAAATTACCCTGCTTAGTGGGAGGAAGGGAGGGAGAGGGGAGGAGAAACAGCAATCAGAAGGCTTGTTGTCATGCCTTTCATGGTTAATCAGTCTTTCTCCTCCTAACATCCCTGTTGCCTTGGTACTATAAGGGGGTTTCGCAAGACCAGTCACTCTCCTTGCAATGGTGTAGTAACAGTGAGGCCATATTTTAGTTCTTGGGGACCACAGGGTAGGAACCACTGCTATACCCACATGACCAGAAGGTAATTATGTGCAGTTGCAAAAAAAAGAAAAGAAAGAAAGCAAAGGTGTCACTATCTCAGCTACCCCAGTAAACAGCTTCAGATTTTGGAGTATTTTGGATCTCAGAATTATGGACAAGGGATGCTTAACTTGTACTTTGAGAGTGCTGAATTGGTCTATAAACATGAACAGCTCCATTAAGCTATTCTGGCAACCAACTCCCAAACTAGCATTTGCTTCCTTGGTTTCTTCTAGCAGCCTTTTTCAAGCATCACTAATAATACAATGGTGTTTTCTCCCCTTAGGAGAGATGTGGTTGACCAATTTTGAGGGAATGTTTGCTTAATTGAACATCAAACAGTCATTCAAAGGAAAGTATTAACACTGTTGACTGTCTTTTCTTCAGCTGAAATAAAAAGGATGCTTCTCACATGTCTTTCTGAGGCTTTGTTTCACAAGCCCGGCCCTTAGCTAATATCCGTGAAAATTTTGGACAGTCATAGTGGTGGTGTCGGCTCTCATAGCGTTGTTCTTCAGTAATTAAGCCAACCAAACCTGAAATGTTCTCTGTATTACTAGGTGTCGGCTTCATCAGAGATTGTGTGCACGCATGCGTGTTTGACTTGCCTATTGACGTGCAGCAGACCCATTAATATCATAGTGTTTTCTTGGGCAAGGAATATTGGGGATCGTTGTGCCAATTTCTTTCCTACAGTCGCTGGTATTCTTTAGTGGTCTCCTAAGTACGAAACCTTGGACAAATCACATTCTCTTAGACTCAGAGGAAGCAAAGGCAAATCCCCTCTGAACAAGACTTGTTAAGAAAACCTCATGATAGATTTGCCATAAAAACAACTTGAAGCACACATGAAAAAAGAATTGTACTTGGCATATGGCTAGTGAATTACATTGTTTGTTACACTATTTAGAATGCATGTACCATATATACTCATGTATAAACTGATATTTTCAGCCTTTTTTAGGGCTGAAAAAGCCTCCCTTGGCTTATACTTGAGTGAGCGTCCTGACCGGCTCATATTCGGGTCGGCTTATACTTGATTATTTAAGTAATCAGAGTTGGTCAGTCTTATCTTATTGAAGTCTTATTATTATTATCTTAAATTACAGTTTTATGTGAATATTCAAAAACATTTAATCTATTGATGCCTCAGTTAATGTAATTTTATTGATGTCTATTTTTATTTTTGAAATTTACCAGTAGCTGCTGCATTTTGCACCCTTGTCTTATACTCGAGTCAATAATAGCCGTCCCAAGTCCCCTCGGGTGAGAAGGGTGGGGTATAAATGTTGTAAATAAATAAATAAGTTTTACCATTTTTTGTGATAAAATTAGGTGCCTCAGGTTATATTCAGGTCAGCTTATACTCAAGTATATGTAGTAGTTCATTTTCCCATCAACTATAGTGCATTTAGAAATTGCCTGCTGAAGATTAGCAGTGACTGCTGATTTTGATTAAAAAATAAGTACAGTATGTAACACATTAAGGAGCTGGAAGCTGTGTGTGGCTGATGGGCCTCACTTTGTCCATTCTTGTTCTCTGTATAGATGAGTCTTACTTTGGAGAAGTTGTGGAGCAGCCAAATCGAAGGCGAGGCTGTAGCTATTTCGGTAGCTGTTTCAGATCGCTATTTTCTTGAGTGTTCAATCAAGGTAGATCAGGTATTTTGCCAGTATAGATAGAGCATAAGTATAAATTATGAATGAATCTAATTGTTCACCCATAATATTAAAAAATAAGTGGGGGGTTTGCTGGAGAAAGTTTGCTTCATATAAGGGGGAAATGCTACCTAATTGCCATTGCTCCTTTTCTCTGTTCTGATGAAGCAGAGAAAATGCTTACTGGACAAGAGAAATATTTTAGAAAGTGGTTTAGGAAAGTACAAGAAATTTACCAAGGGGAGCTAATAGTTGGAGAGGACTTTAATGTGGACCTTAGAAAAAATAAAAATCTTTTTAAAAAATGGAAATTGGAGGACATATTTGAAGCAAATTCTATAAATCAAAAGCTGGCATACGTTGTCGAAGGCTTTCATGGCCAGAATCACAGGGTTGTTGTATGTCTTTCGGGCTGTGTGGCCATGTTCCAGAAGCATTCTCTCCTGACGTTTCGCCCACATCTATGGCAGGCATCCTCAGAGGTTGTGAGGTATGGATAAACTAAGTCAGGAAAGGAAAGAATATATATCTGTGTAGAGTCCAAGGTGTGGCAAGAGTTCTTTGTCACTGGGAGCCAGCATTAATGTTTCAGTTAATCACCCTAATTGGCACTGGAAATGTTTTGTCCCTTGCCTGGGGGCATCCTTTGTTCAGTCAAGTCCTCATTGTGTTGGTTCCCATCTACTGTTTTGATTTTGGAGTTTTGTAATACTGGTAGCCAGATTTTGTTCATTTTCATGGTTTCTTCCTTTCTGTTGAAGTTGTCCACATGCTTGTGGATTTCAATGGCTTCTCTGTGTAGTCTGACATGATAGTTGTTAGAATGGTCCAGCATTTTTGTGTTCTCAAATAGTATTCTGTGTCCAGGCTGGTTCATCAAATGCTCTGCTATGGCTGATTTCTCTGGTTGAATTAGTCTGCAGTGCCTTTCATGTTCTTTGACTCTTGTTTGGGCGCTGCGTTTGGTGGTCCCTATGTAGACTTGTCCACAGCTGCATGGTAATCAAACACTAATCAAACAAAACTTCCCAGAAGACATCACAGCCCTGTTTCACCATTGCCTCACCACTAGCTACTTTCAGTGGGACACTGGATTCTATGAACAGAAGGATGGAGTGGCCATGGGGAGCCCTCTCAGCCCAGTAGTAGCAAATTTCTATATGGAATACTTTGAAAAACAGGCCCTAGAAACAGCACCAAAAAAGCCAACTGTTTGGTTCAGATACGTAGATGACACCTTCACAATTTGGAGCCATGGAGAGGAAGAACTCAGCAAGTTCCTGGACCATCTTAACAGCATCCACCCAAACATCCAATTCACCATGGAAAAAGAAAAGGAAGGAAAACTGCCATTTCTAGATGTTCTGGTCATCCGCAAACCCAATCAACAATTGGGCCACACAGTCTACAGAAAACCTACACATACAGATAGATACCTTCATAAAAACTCCAACCATCACCCAAGTCAAAAAAGGAGCACAATCAAAGCCCTGACAGACCGTGCACAAAGAATCTGCGAACCTCACCTCCTCCAAGGTGAACTCAACCACCTAAACTGGGCTCTACAGGCCAATGGATACTCCACCACAGACATCAGAAGAGCTGCAAGGCCAAGAACAAGCCATGAGAGTCAAGACAAAGATCCACCCAGAGGAAAGGTGTTCTTACCATACATCAAGGGAACTACTGACCGCATAGGGAAGCTGATGAAGAAGCACAACCTACAAACTATCTACAGACCCACGAAGAAAATCCAACAAATGCTACGGTCAGCGAAGGACAAGAGGGATCCTCTCTCTTCTGCAGGAGTCTACCGGATACCATGCAGCTGTGGACAAGTCTACATAGGGACCACCAAACGCAGCGCCCAAACAAGAGTCAAAGAACATGAAAGGCACTGCAGACTAATTCAACCAGAGAAATCAGCCATAGCAGAGCATTTGATGAACCAGCCTGGACACAGAATACTATTTGAGAACACAAAAATGCTGGACCATTCTAACAACTATCATGTCAGACTACACAGAGAAGCCATTGAAATCCACAAGCATGTGGACAACTTCAACAGAAAGGAAGAAACCATGAAAATGAACAAAATCTGGCTACCAGTATTACAAAACTCCAAAATCAAAACAGTAGATGGGAACCAACACAATGAGGACTTGACTGAACAAAGGATGCCCCCAGGCAAGGGACAAAACATTTCCAGTGCCAATTAGGGTGATTAACTGAAACATTAATGCTGGCTCCCAGTGACAAAGAACTCTTGCCACACCTTGGACTCTACACAGATATATATTCTTTCCTTTCCTGACTTAGTTTATCCATACCTCACAACCTCTGAGGATGCCTGCCATAGATGTGGGCGAAACGTCAGGAGAGAATGCTTCTGGAACATGGCCACACAGCCCGAAAGACATACAACAACGCTGGCATACTTCTCACAAAGTCATAAATGCTTTTCATGGATAGATTATATATTAATAAAAACACAAATAGGTCTAGGCTTTTAAATATGGAAACACAACCGATCTGGATTTCAGATAATGCGCCTATTATAGTGGAGTTAAAGCAGTATTATTTGCGGCTACTGTTCTGACTCCATGCTGAACTAAATGAACTGGAAGGAACCATAGCACGAAGGACAGATCGGAGACTATATTTGGTGAAACAAAATATTTTATTAATAGACAAAATGGATCTCATTTCCTCTTGTCGCCACTATGAAGTCTCTTGTGAGGAAAGAAATCTTTAAGTCTATGCAGTTCTGGATAGATATTGCCACAGAGTATAAAGTCTTGTCATGACTGGATTCTTTGTAGCTTTGAGGTGACTAATACAATGTTGTCATGACTTTCTCTATTGCTGTAGTGTATGGCTTTTTAATCTAATCTGGGTACAGTTCTGACGTTATGTGAATTTCTGTGATACTTTTGCTTCCTACACTTCCTTCCAGTGCTTCACCAACTGACAAAATCTAACTGACAAAAAATAACTGCCATTTCAGGCTGGCAGGAGCCAAGGCTAAGCTCCGCCCCTTTAGAATCTTAAAGGGACAGGACAGCAGGTGATGTTTTGCCTCCTTGTGGCATGACAGCTACTTTTTCCACAGTGTCATGTGCTGTTTAAAATGCGGCTGTAGTAAGTGTACTTTTTTTCTTAATATTAGCAGGACTCTGAAGAATACAATGAATTGGAGGCCCTTAACAAGAAACCTTACGTGCCCGAAGAGTTTGCTGACTTCACTGTTTACAACGCCAGCCTGGAAAACAGGGAATGGTTGTCCTCAAAAGGAGACTTTGTAAACTCTCGCTACGAGATCCAAGTCACCAGTCAAAGAAAATTGTGCCTTAGCAATAGAGATTCCAATATCTGAAAATGCTGATACAAATGCTGCAAAGTTACATTCCTCATCTTCGGAGATGTCGGATAATAAAAATTGACCACAGGGGGTTGAATTTCCATCTCGAGAAACAACCGTGGAGCGCACTTCAATTGTTTTTGAAGATCCTGCATATACGGAATTCATGGGCATTGATGATGGAAAGGAACTTGAATATTCAGTACATCCACCATTCGCTTCCCATGGTAGCTCTGGCAGAAGAACAAAACTGTCAGCCGTTGGAGTGAATGATGCAACAGTTTCTCCCCAAAATTCTCACAATCAGGACAACCCTGTGAGCCATTCGGAATGTCTACCAATGGGACACCAGCTGTCAAACAGTACTGAGGAACATTTGTTGGCAGTCAGAGTAAAAGAAGCTTCCTTTTGCCAGAGTTATGCAGATTCTTTAATAGCAGAAGATTTCACTAGAAAAAGTATTTCTGGTGCCTCTCATGAAGATGTTACATCTGAAGAGCACCTTGATTGGCTGGCAGTGGGGGAACATGTGTGCATTGGTAGTAATAAGACTGGTATAGTAAGATACGTTGGACCTGTGGATTTTTCAACTAGTTCCTGGATTGGCATTGAGTTACATTTTCCAGAACATATCAGAACATATTAAGTATTCTTAATAATAATTTGCTTACCCTGTATTGATTTGAGGACAAGAGAACTTGAACCTGTGAAATCTTTAGCATATGTGTAGCATTTCTTTTATTCATATTCTGAGTTGTTTCTCCAATATGACATCAAGGCAGCCTATGCAGGCTGGGCCAAAAGTGGAGTTTCACTATTTAATAACTATTTTTTTTGTTTTTAATTTACAATACCATAATGCCATACACAATATATATAGGAAATAATTACATTATTTATAAAATCTTTTCAGTTGTTTTCAAAAATGTGTTAAAACATCAGGTGCTTTGTGACTTTTGACCCACCCTGAAATTGACAGTGAAGAGATCAAGTCATAGCAAGCTTCTAATTCTCCCATCATTCTGTAACATTGCTAAAACCTGCTTTTTCCATACTGTTAGCATTTTTTTAATTTTTAATTGTGACTACCTTAAGTGGAATCCTCTTCACAAACTTTCTGGCACCCCTCCTTCCCTGGTTGCCTCATATTCAGGTTTATGACTTACGGTCTTTAGATCACAACGTTAATTGTATTTTTTAAAACATTAACTTTAAAAAATATGTTCGTCTCTAGTTACTGTGAATGAAGAATCAGTTGTGGGAAAATTCAAACTTGGAATAGTTTTCAGATGCTGCAGTTTTAAATTCACAATTTGTCATTTCAGTTTCAGACTTAGAAACTGACATGTTACTGTCAAATATGGATGTTTCACACCTAAGAGAATTCTTAGTTTGTAAACAAATTGTTATTTTTATTATAATACTTCAGTTCAGGTTTTTATTGTATATGTTTGTTTTAAATGATAGCATGGTGTCTTTTTTCTAAAGATTAACACTGGGCACAATGCTGCCTTATATCCTGTTTAATAAGCACACTGAAGAGAGACGGCTTTCATTATTATTTTGTATTGTCTTCCTGTGGGCCTGCTACTGTGCTGACTTGACATTTATTGACAATATTAACAATGCCGACAGCTTGTACGTCTGGCATGTTTCATGTGCCAACCCAGGCCAGTCAGGCAATCTTGATGCAGAAGCAGTATTAACGGCAGAGGAAGAGATGGATGGACAACATTTTCAACAAATGGCTTCTCTTTTGGCAACAGGGACCGGAAACAAAGCAGCAGCACCTCCTCCTCCCAATGAAGGTGCATTGTCTTTTTGATGGCAGTGACCAAGCTCTGATAAAGTGGTCTGAAGTGATGTGATTTGTAGATTTCACTTTTAACAATGGATTTGTATTATGCTTTTTTGTTCTTAGGGAGCTATTCCATGTATAGATACTGTGCAGGACATTTGGAAAATAGCAAATGCTAAAACAGAAAGGTGTGAAATGGCCTGCTGTATTCTTTATTTTTTAGAAAGTGATGATGGGACCTTAAAGCAAGCTGCTGCTCTTCTATGATTTATATGTATAGTAAGCTAACTCCTAGTATTTTACAATTATTATTATCATTATTATTGTAAAGAACTGTAATTTATATTCTTTTTCTGCTACACTGTATTTAATTGGTACAGAATATTTGCGTGTTAGAATACAGATGATTTACTATTTTATAAATATTTGTGCCTATTTGACTTACTACTCTGTATCAAAACCTTTACCAGATATCATTCTTAATTGGTTATCAATTCATAGCTTGGCATGCGTTTACGGCAGGGATGGTTCAGTATTAAAAGAGGTGAAGTGTATTGACTGATCACTTGAAAAGACTCTGTGAGACCGTAATTCCTTCCTCTACCCCATAGATTATGAGACACATCCTCTACTCGCAACTAGGTACTTTATAATTTGTGTATTATTGTTTACACTCACGTATCAGTCTAGAAATTTTAGTTTAAAATTGAATCCCAAATATCTGGGTCAGTTATCCATGTTGAGTATTGTGCCTGAAGACTTACCCAAAAAATAAAACAAGCCCATTCTGTGAGTACAGTGGTGAAATACACGCGCGCGCACACACACACACATACACACACACACACATATGGTAATTCTAACAAAATATTACACTTCTTTCAGTACTTTAATGGCCACGTTATTAAAAAATTACTGGTTTGCATCAATGTGACTTTACCAACTATCATGCTGAATTTTAGTGCTATAAAGTAACCTGTTTTTCCCCCCAAATAAGTGTAAATGAACTATAGTAAAATGCAAAATAGAATCCTATAAAGTAGCCTTTTGTTCTGATCCTAGAGCATTATTTGCTCACAGAAAATGCTACACATTGTAGTAAAAATTAAATGTATTCTTCAAAACATCTAATTTGTTCTAAATATATGCTTAAATGACCTAAACTTGTGAAATAATATTGTGACAACTTTATTTGAGTTGTTCAAGACAGGTGCATCGGGCAAATCCAGAGATTAATTCTGTAGATTATTTCAGAGTTGCGGTGTTCATACCATGTGCCAATTCACTCATACAGAACATTACTGAAAGGTTCATGTCAAATGAAGACATTCTAGCCAGTTTCCAGGTTCTCCTCCCTGGGTTTTTAGGTCTAGACAAAGTTCACCATATGGAACAACTGTCAGAATACTTTGAAAATGACACAGCACTTGCTTCCGTCAAGGCTGAGTACATAATGTGGTGTAATATTATCCTATCAATTAAGAAAGATACTGAGGTACTTAAAGTGTTGGTACTGTCTGACAAAACCTACTATCGGTCAATTAATTTCCTTTTGGCTGTGTTAGATACTCTACCAATAACAACATGCAGTGTGGAAAGATGGTTTCAACCATGATGAGAGTGAAAAGTGTATCTAGAAGTTTAATGACAGACCATGTTCCAGAAGCATTCTCTCCTGACGTTTTGCCCACATCTATGGCAGGCATCCTCAGAGGTTGTGAGATTTGTTGGAAACTACGTAGGCAAATGAGGTTTATATATCCGTGGAACGTCCAGGGTGAGGGAAAGAACTCTTGTCTCTTGGAGGCCAGGGTGCATGTTGTAATTAATCACCTTGATTAGCATTAATGGCCTTGCCAGCTTCAAGGCCTGGCTTCTTCCTGCCTAGGGGAATCCTTTGTTGGGAGGTGTTAGCTGGCCCTGGTTTTTTCCTGTCTAGAATTCCCCTGTCTTTTGAGTGTTGTTCTTTATTTACTGTCCTGATTTTAAAGTTTTTAAATACTGGTAGCCAGATTTTGTTCAATCTCATGGTTTCCTCCTTTCTGTTGAAATCGTCCACATGCTTGTGGATTTCTGTGTAGCCTGACATGGTGGCTGCTAGAGTGGTCCAGCATTTCTGTGTTCTCAAATAATATGCTGTGTCCAGGTTGGTTCATCAGGTGCTGTGCTATGGCTGACTTCTCTGGTTGACTTAGTCTGCAGTGCCTTTTATGTTCCTTGATTCGTGCCTGGGCAATGCTGCTGTGTTTGGTGGTCCTCATGGAGACTTGTCGGTAGACTCCTGCAGAGGTGAGAGCTTTGTAGCTTTGAGGGTGATGAGATGCCCCCTCACATCCCTTTCATTCTCCCGAATAGGAATCCAATCCCCACAGACTCAGAGGCGGGCTTTGGCCAGAGAAGGCCGCACATTTGGAGACAGCGAGGAGGGAGGTTGCTAGGCAACGGGGAGGGCGGGGCTGCGGGGCTACGAGGAGAAGACGGGAGACGTGCCGCCCGCCACGCAGCACCGCCTCTTCTTCCAATTCCGCTTCCTGGGCCTATGAGAGGCGGCTCCTGCAGCAAGGCCCGCCCCTTCCTTCCCTTTCTTTCCCTTCCCTCTCCTCCTGGCCTTGGAGCTTGCTGCTCGGCGGGAGCATCGAGGCGTCAGTGGACGAGGTGAGTTCGTTTTGGCCTTTTTAGACACCTCAGGCGTCGCCCTCATTTTCTCTACATTGAGGCAGCCACATTGGTCGGGAACTGGGAACAACGACGTGAGCTGTTGTTGTTGTTGTTCCTGTCTTTTTATTTCCCTCTGGGTGTACCTACTACACTATAGAATTGACGCAGTTCGACACCACTTTTACTTGTCATGACTCCTGGCAGCTGTGGTTTGGCAAGGCGGAGAAGGCCAAAGGCAAAGCACACCTCCCACGAAGCCATAGCATTAAGCTCTAGCAGTTCAAGTGGTATCAGACTGTGTTTATTTCAGAGTGTAGCTGCACCAGAGGAAATGGTTTCCCCCCACTACCAAATAAACCAGGCATGGGCAAGCTTTGGCACCTGGAGGTCCAAAGTTTGCCCATGCCCGCAATAAATCTTTCAATGCCATGTTTATTTCAGTGCTTTGGGCCCGAAGAAGTGGGTGGGGAAGTTAGTTGGTTTTCTTCCTTTGGAAGCCCTTTTTGTCTGTTTTTTGGGACACAGTCACACAACAGTGTTCCCATGCTCTTATTCCACTGTAACTGCCATGGGAACCTTCTGTGTGTCATCTTTAGTGAAGCCTGGAAACTGATTCTCAAGCCTCCCCCCCCCCCCCCTCAATATACAGACAGTTCCTGAGTTACAAACATCCGGCATAATAATAATAATTATTATTCATTGGAACTTATGCCTCAAGTACCACCTCCCAGCAGTAAAGAACTGGTGGGGTCACAGACCTGCAAAAGTATTGGAAGATGAGCACACAAAGATACTATGGGACTAACGAATCCAGACTGACAAAGTTCTGGAACACAACACACCAGACATCACAGTTGTGGAAAAGAAAAAGGTTTGGATCATTGATGTCACCATCCCAGGTGACAGTCGCATTGACGAAAAACAACAGGAAAAACTCAGCCGCTATCAGGACCTCAAGATTGAACTTCAAAGACTCTGGCAGAAACCAGTACAGGTGGTCCCGGTGGTGATTGGCACATTGGGTGCCATGCCAAAAGATCTCAGCCGGCATTTGGAAACAATAGACATTGACAAAATTACGATCTGCAAACTGCAAAAGGTCACCCTACTGGGATCTGCGCACATCATCCAAAAATACATCACACAGTCCTAGACACTTGGGAAGTGTTCGACTTGTGATTTTGTGAAACTAAATCCAGCATATCTATCTTGTTTGCTGTGTCATAATAAAATAATTATAATAACTATATTTTTATTCCGCCCTATCTCCCCAAGGGGATTTAGAGCAGTGTACAACAGAAAAAATGGCAAAGATTCAATGCCAACAAGCAGGGCCATAGCCAGAAAAATAATTTGGGGGGGGGGGGGGGAGAGGTTGAAACTTTTTTTTAGCACATCATGAAGAGTAGTTCCATAATGCAAAATAATTTAGAAATCAGGCTCCATCGATAAACTTAAGTGGACACTCAAGGCAGATAAACTTCAGTGGACACTCATGGAGATTTGCTTAACCAGTTAAAATGTTTTAAACCAGTTTTTTTTTTAAAAAAAACTGAAAATGTTAAAAGGGGGGGGGTTTGAACCCCTACCCCCCTCCCCTCTGGCTACTGCCCTGCCAACAGGACATAACAAAACAGATCAAATCATAAACAATAAATGAACATTAAAATATTATAAAGTAGCCCAAACTAACAATAAAAAAGTTTGATACATCAAGTAATAGTAGGCAATATAATATTAAAAGTTACAAATGACTCCTAGTTAAGAACTGGGCTGGGACAACAGGAAGGGAGAGAAATCTGCCCCTTGGAAGCTCTTGGGTCTCACTAAACTACAAATCCCAGAACTCCACGTGACAGTTAAAGTGAGACAATAGTACTGGAACAATGTAGTGTGGTAGGGATCTTGTCTTTGTAGCATCCCTCTCTGCCCAACTTGTGGTTTGAAAATATTGGAAAATACTTATCACAGAGGCTGGTTTCCTATCCAAATCTCCCAGGTCTGTCATCAGCACCACACTTAGGCCCCTGCTTATATATTCCTCCAGTTGATGTTATTTTCTTCTTGTCTGAGAAGTTTTTCCATCCAAGGACTGTGAGTAGTTTTGCTTTGCTTCAGTGCAATGGTATAATAGGTATTGTGTATCTCTAGATCAAGCTTTAAGCGCATTCTCTTTCTGTTTTTTGGGGCCATCTAATCTGTGGCCCAAAACAAAGTATTTGAGAGAAATAGGCCCTACTGCTGTTCAAAGAGCTCTGTGTCTGATAAATGTGTTGAGATAAGAACTCCAGAGTCCTGATGAATGAAATTTTTAAATTGAGGGCCTAAACTTAATTTTAATCCCAGTTATTCATATGAATGGATTTTTGTTAGTCACTATTTATCTAGCTCATTGTTTGCATCTAAAATTGGATTTTGCCCAAAATGTGTGAATCTCCTTTTGTACACGATTTGGTAGTTGTTCATAGGGTCAGCATAAGCTGAAGTTCACTTAAAAGCAGTTAATAACTATCAGTGTACTACCAAGTATTTTGGTTTGCATGTTACATCTCACTTCTGAAGTTTTATAATAAGCATACACATTCAGCTGGTGTTGACAAATATGCATCAAGGCCATTTTAACTTGTGGAGAAACAATTAAATAGTTTAGCAAATAATTTTCACCATGACTTTCATGGTTGGTGCTCAGTGCAATGTTTAATTAAAGAAACACTCACATAATAAGCATGTTTTTCCAGAGTGGAGCACCTGACATCTGGGGTAGCGGAGAAGAAAGGATAAGACAGGACAATGGTGGTTGGTTGGTTGGTTGATTGATTTCTGTGTGTTTATGTGCCTTCAAGTCATCTGCCAACTTAGGGCAGCCCCATGAATGTCACAGTGATTTCTTAGGCAAGGAATATTTGAAGGTAGTTTTGCCAATTACTTCCTCTGAAAGATAGCCTACAGTAATAGTAGTAAGAATAACAAGAAAGTAGTAGTAATCATAGAATAATAGAGTTGGAAGAGACCACATGGGCCACCTAGTCCAACCCCCTGCCATGCAGGAAAGGATAATCAAACCACCCCTGACAGATGGCTATTCAACCTCTGTTTAAAAGCCTCCAAGGAAAGAGCTTCCACCATACTCCAAGGCAGAGAGTCCCACTGTTGAACAGCCTGCATGGTCAGGAAGTTCTTCCTGATGTTCAGGTGGAATCTCTTTTTCCTGTAATTTGAACCCATTGTTCTGAGTCCTCGTTTCCAGGGCAGCAGAAAACAAGCCTGCTCCCTCTTAGAACATCCTTTCACATACAGTAAATTCTCACTTATCCAAGACTCGCTTATCCAAGGTTCTGGATTATCCAAGGCATTTTTGTAGTCAATGTTTTCAATATATCATGATATTTTGGTGCTAAATTCATAAATACAGTAATTACAACATAACATTACTGCACATTGAACTACTTTTTGTCAAATTTGTTGTATAACATGATGTTTTGGTGCTTAATTTGTAAAATCATAACCTAATTTGATGTTTAATAGGCTTTTCCTTAATCCCTCCTTATTATCCAAGATATTCACTTATCCAAGGTTCTGCCGGCCCATTTAGCTTGGATAAATGAGACTCTACTGTATTTATACATTGCTCGAAGTGGGTTACAACATAGCTAAAAACACATAATCATGATAGACATTATATAAAATATACACATTAAAGTGTATTTCTATAAAATGCATATTAAAATACACAGAACCAAGATTAAAACACAAGAAACAAGTTTAAAATTCATGATTGGATTGTAATGTATGCTCAGCCATGGAAATCCACTGAGTGATCTTGGGTAACTTGCACTCTCACCCTCAGAAAAAGGCAAATGCAAACCCCCTCTGAACAAATGTTGCCATGGAAACCCTGAGATTGGTTTGCCATGAATTGATAATGACTTTGAAGGCACGTAGTAACAAGATAAAGGAAGATTTTATCGCGCCTGAAGTACTGAAAATTCATAGGCGGTACCCTGTAAAGGCTTACGTTCAAAAACTAATGTTATACACTACTTTAAAAGTGATGTCCAGAATACCTTTTAGATTAATCAAAGTTTCCAATGATGGAGGATTTTAAATATTTCAGAATGTCTTATTCCTTGTAAATAATCCCCAAAAGTTATAAGCCTGTATTAATACTTTTACTAGCATCTAGTTGCCTGGTGGAAGAGGGCTAGAGAGGTTAATTTTTAAACTGGCCCCAGGATTTGGGTCCCCCTCCCCTTTCAGCCTCCTTGATTTTTGTGCTGGTTGCAGAGAAGGGATGGAATACTTCTGTCCATCCTCTGCTATTCCACTACCTTGGCTGCAGGCAGTTCCCAGCCTCTTTTGGATAGTGCTGAACACCTAGGCATATGCAGCGGTTCAGTGGGTCTCCTCTAGTCAGAACTAACAATAGGAATCAGACCAGTGTCTTTCTCTTGAAAGAGTCTAACATAAAGATTAAAATAAGAAATAGCACTTAAAGTACTTTGAAGGTTTTTCATGCTGGATGGGAAAAGGTGTTGAGATTTCATTTTTGTGCTGCTAGGATTGTGGTAAATTTCTAAAGCTTGTTTTGAGAGAGGGGGGAGGGAGAAACAGAGAGAGAGAGAGAGCCTTTACATAGTAGCAAACTTTTTTGAGCTCAGTGTGAAACCCTTAATTGGCCCAATCAAGAAACCACTCATTGCCTCGCCTTCCAAGTGAAATACCTAATGTTTCAGTGGAGCTGCATTGTTGTTTACTTGTCAGGCAGATATATTCAGTTTTCCATTTAACTTTTTCCACAGTTAGTACCGTATGGTGATCCTGATGAATCTTTTCCAGTCTGCTACGAGGCGGTTGGTTTCTCAAGTATACTGTGGATTTAAACCTGCTTCTTCTAAGAAACAAAGGAGTTGCTTTGAAATGGCGCGGCCCAGTTCAAGTAAGATTAGATTCTTCCAGTAGCCATGTCCTTCAGTAAGATAAGATGTCTGTAAACTTCTTTTTTCAGAAGTGAACTAACCTTGACATGTGAACATTTAGAACCTTCTTATTTTAGTCTTTATAAGTGCTCTTAGTTTTGATTTAGTTTAAGGACCTTCAATCTTAGATTAAGATGGAGATGAGATATAAATGAATTATAATCATTATAATAATACATTCTGTTGTGGTTAGCCAAGCATCTATATACTCAAGAAATATCAGTAGGTGACGTTTTGATTACAAGAACTTTCTAGTCCTGTTGCCCAACATCCTTTAACTGGAGTCCAATGCCTTATAAATGTTAGAACATGTTTTATGTTTTATTTCATTTTAAAAAATGAAATAACTGACAGGTAAAATGTCAGGTAAGCTACCCTCTTTAGCACATGGGGTTATAAGATGAATGGCACTATTAATCATGTATTTCTAAAACAGTGATTTTCAAACTCTGGTCCTCCAGTGTTTTGAAACATTGTTCCAGAACAAGATTTTAGTATTTGCCAAAACAATTCAGTATTTGAAATTCCAATAAATAAAAAATGTTAAGATATAAAACTCTGACCACATTGTTGAGATAAGAGATAACAGTTTCTTCTGTGGCCTTCTATCCAGCCATTTTTATAGCTAGCTTGAAACTTCCGCTCAAGTCTTAAACTTCTTAATCAAAGTTGCTTTCTATTTGTTAGAATATGTGCCACTTCACAATGTGACAATTTTGACTTATCTTTCTTTTCTTTTGAAAGACATGGCAGATTTTCGAGAAGCATTTGCTAAGGCAAAACACATAGCCATTATTACTGGGGCTGGTGTCAGCGCAGAGAGTGGTGTTCCAACCTTCCGAGGTGCTGGAGGCTACTGGAGGAAATGGCAGGCCCAGGTGCGTACCCTCCTGCTCCACACTTTCAAAAATACTAAGTATTGTTACTTGATAATACATTAAATGTGTTCAGGAGTCTTGGTATGCAATTGTAAAACTGGAAAGGTAAGCTAGTTGGAGTGGTCAATGATATCCATTAGTATAAGGAGGAAAACTAAGGGTATACAACAATCCCAAAATGAAAGCGCCTTACAGATTGTTTTCAGGTATTTTTTACTTCAGGTTTGCAGTGAATGCTGAGCATTATTAATTCAATTCAACCAGACATGATGTTTTAATATTTAGGCTACATAGTATAGTCTAAATGTACAGTATGTCCCTCCTAGGACAGGTACTTGTTTTATGTACATTTGACAAAATATGCCCTCTCTAGGCCAGCCAATAATTCTGTGGTATCTCACCATTGGACGTTACCCTAAAGTCTCACAGTACAACCTAACAATGTGAATTTGTATGTCTTCCGGCATGACTCTATAGCAGTGGTTCCCAATCTTTTTTTGACCAGGGACCACTTGAGCAGGGACCACTCTCCAACATTAGTACCAAAAAGGTTATGAATAATTTTTTGGTCAACTTTAGATTCAGTTTGGTTATTTGGAGTGCTGATTCAGAAAACTGAATTTGATAGACCACATCAGCTCTAGTTTCTGATACAGAACATATGCCATCCAGTAGTCACCATCTGCTTGCCTACAGTAAACTATATTTAATAATCTAGAGCTGATGTGGTCTGTCCAATGCAATTTTCAGAAGCACCCCCCAAATAATCCCAGGAACAGGCCTAAAAACGAAGACACCAAGAACATTTTTTTTGGTTGGGCTGTGTTATTATCCATAATAGTAACGGTGAGACGGCGGACCATATTTTAGTTCTTGCAGACCATTGGTGGTCCACGGACCACAGGTTGGAAACTACTGCTCTATAGTGACTTTCCGTGGAAGACGTTCATTTCAATAGGATTCATTATTATCCATGATTTCCTGATTCCACAATGTCCTGAAACATATTCCCCATGTTGTTTCTCCCCGCATCCCTATGGGGTGACTTCATGATTTGTGAAGCAGTTTGTAGAGCTGTTGGATTTGGTTTTCCTTTTATATGACATTACTATGGATTGACTTTCCAATTAGACTTTTCAGATTTATTGTCAGGCTAGAGTTGTATTGCTCACTAACAATTTCTGGTTTTATAGCTACAACTCTATGAAATAAAGACTGAACTCAAACTAGACTTAATATAGTATCTGCTGGAGTTTAGTTCCAGAATATCTATGTCACTGCCTCCCTATAGATCCATGGATGCTCAAGTCCCATTATATACAATGGCATAGTGATATGGCATCCCTTATATATAAAATGGCAAAATTAAGGTTTGCATTATGGGGAATATATTCAAGCCATGGATGATTGACTCCATAAAAGCAGAATATGTAGAAATAAGGGGCCAGCTGTAATTTTTATTAAGCATGTTGAACATTAGTGTGCACCATATTAATGTCAGCTGTCTTCCTGCTTTTATACTTGCTTGGGATGAAAACAGGGCTCCATAATCATGTGTCATTTTGTGACGCTCTCTTCCTTTGGCAGGAATTGGCCACCCCAGAGGCTTTTGCCAGAAACCCTTCCCGGGTTTGGGAGTTCTATCATTACCGGAGGGAGCTGATGATGACTAAACACCCAAACCCTGCCCATGTTGCTATAGCAGAGTGTGAGGCCAGGCTGAGCAAGCAAGGCAGAAGCGTTGTGGTAATCACGCAGAACATTGATGAGCTCCATAGGAAAGCAGGGACGAAACACCTCTTAGAAATTCATGGTGAGCATTCATAGAGAGTTTTACTGATGCCTATTACAACTGTCCTTTCCACATAGGAAAAACTATTTTTGAAAATTTGACCTAATCTATTATCCTGGCTCTGATCATATGGTTGCATTTTCATAAAAAATAAAATATAGGGAGATCTCCATAGCTTTCCTGTATACTGCATAGATTGACCTTGAAGGGAAGATTAAACATTAAAACCTTGAGTAAGAACTGCAAGCACAACAAATCAAGATCCCAAGCACTGAGCACACATAGCCTTTCTCACTGAAGCCCTTTGCCATCTCAGCTTTTCATGAAGGCTGGAGGATTGTCCAAAGAACTCCCACAGGAAAAAAGGAATTAGTAATGCAAAAGCCTTGCCTCCCAGTTGTAACAACACAACCACACCACAAAACCACACAGGACCCACAAAACTCACAACAACGCATCGTGACTATAACAACACAACTAAACGCCCCAGAAATACGAAACTTGGCAACACAACGCAAAAGCCTTCCCTCCAGGTTGTAACAACACAACCACACCACAAAACCACAATCCGGACCCATAAAACTCACAACAACGCATCGTGACTATAACAACACAACTAAACGCCCCAGAAATACGAAACTTGGAACACAACTAAACGCCCCAGAAATACAAAACTTGACAACACAATGCAAAAGCCTTGCCTCCCAGTTGTAAGAACACAACCACAACACAAAACCACAATCCGGACCCACAAAACTCACAACAGTGCATCGTGACTATAACAACACAACTAAACGCCCCAGAAATACAAAATTTGACAACACAACGCAAAAGCCTTGCCTCCCAGTTGTAACAACACAACCACACCACAAAACCACAATCCGGACCCACAAAACTCACAACAACGCATTGTGATTATAACAAATACAAAATTTGACAACACAACTCATCCACCTCCCCAATCCCTACATTCACACTTGGCCTCCAAAAAAACAATTACAATAATAACAATGACAACAACAACAACAATAAGAATCAACACCATCACAGGCAAGATACAGCCAGGCACTGAGGCTGAGAGGCCAGTCAGTGCTACACTGGGCCTCCAAAAAACAATACAGTAGCATCTAACTTATCCAACCTTCATGACCACTACAACAACAACAATAATAAACACCTACACAGGCAAAACAAAAAAAAGACTATTTTACCACAATAAAAATATAAGCCGCACTCAGCAGAATCAGACATTACAACTAACAACAAACCAAAGACCACAGGGATCTCAAGCAATTATCAATCAACACAAAAATTGAAGAAGGTAACAGACTTCAAATACCACTACTAATGTGAGTATAAAGAAGGGTGGAGGTCACAGCATAAATACAACCTAATTTAGACTGACCAACACCACCAGACTAAGCCACAGCAACGCGTGGCCGGGCACAGCTAGTATTTTATAGAATGTTTATGTATGTTGCATGGGAGAAATTGTTCTGCATTGTATTAGTAGCCTCATAAAGAGTAGATCTGTTAGAACACTTGTTGAATGATGAATTAGCTCTTATGTAGATCCTACTGATTCAATTTTAGTTATGGTTACCAACAACATTCTGGCTGTTTGGAATATCTCAAATGATTTTTTATTGGACTTTCTGTCTTGGCAAATTCAGCATTTCAAAATTCTCCTGCAGATAAGCAATTTCACTTGTAAGTGAAATAATATTTTGTTCTTTGCTAAAATTGCTGACTTTTGTAATTTTCAGTTCCTCTTTGTAAGCAGTTTTGTATCACCAAGGGAAGGTAAAGGGTAAAGATGTAATTTGGACTTGTTTTATTTTGTCTTTAACTTCACAGGGAGCTTATTCAAAACGCGATGTACCAGCTGTGGGAATGTAACAGCAAATCATAAGAGTCCAATATGTCCTGCTTTGGCTGGAAAGGGGTAATTTATTTGTGTTGACATATCTACAGATGACATTGGTGGAGAGTGATAGGAATGTCAGCTTCTACTATGGACATTTCTCATAAGGAAAGTTTGGTGGACATTATAAGCATGCAATTCAGTCATAATGACATAGACTACATGTGTGTGAATGGAAAGATCTTCTAATTCTATCACAGGGAAAGGAAATTAAAATATCCTCCAAAAATATCCTCCATAATTCTGGGGTATTGCGCCACAATTTTTGGGATTTTCCTAAGCAGTATCAAAACTCCTATGTATTTATCAAAACAGCCCTGGAGGCATTTCTTGTGAGTCAGTTTATACTCTACGTTTCTTTTTAATCATCTTTTTCCATTTTATAAGAAACTGAAGAACTGTATGATAGAGCAATTAGGACATTTTAAAAATGAAATAGCAAAGAGAGACAATTTTATTTCACTGATTTCTGACAAATGTTTTCATTTGTCGTTGAATAAAAAATTATTAGTCATTATGCTGTAAGAGAATTGTTTTTGCTTCCTTCAAGCTAATTATCAGCACAAAATGATCTGCGTACTACTTATCTATGTTCCTGATTTGAAAGTGTTATTTCCTGTTTAATTATGTGGTACTTACTTTGAAAGTAGTTGTTATACTCCAGAAACTTCATTTTTGTGGCTGCCACAAACTGTGTTAAATTGGTTGAGACTCAATGAAAAACTATAGCAAAACGTGTTGCAGGATATCCCACAAAGACAAAGGTTTTGTAGTTTAATAAACCATTTTCATGTTTTTATGATAGAACCAATTAGGAAATTACATATAAGCCAGGAACAAAAATCATGTTGCATAGTGTAATTGGAAACAGTATTCTTACAAATGTCCTTGATATCAGGGAGACTTGTTTATTTCCATTTTATTTTCCTCCTGCCTTCCCTTCCAGTGCTCCAGAACCAGATGCAGAAGATACCCGGATTCCAGTGGAAGAGCTCCCTCGGTGAGTGTTGAGCTATTATGAGAAATGTATAATGGATTATAGAACTTTTTTGTCACATACCAGACCAGAGCTGTTTATTTGATGAATTGCCATCCGAGCACTTTTGGTGTATTTAGCCATGCTTTTGTTCAAATTACGATTTCAGGGGAATATACACAAAATCAAATTTTCAGTACAATAAAAATAACATAATATAGTAGAGTCTTGCTTTTCCGATTTAAACTGGCCGGCAGAATATCGGATAAGCGAAATTGTCGCATAATAGGGAGGGTGGCAGAAGAAGGAGCCTCTTCCCCTGTTGCTGGGGAAGAGGCTCCTCCTCATCCTCCCCGTCATCTTCCTCTCTCTCGGCAGGCTGGCTATCAAGGGAGAGGAAAATGAGGATCACTGGGAGAAGCACTGGGGGCAGCGTAGCTCCCAAAAGAGGCTAGCAGGATGTCCCCGCCGCTGCTCCTGGCAATCCTCCTCTTCCTGAGCAAGCAAGCAAGCAAGAGAGGGAGGGTGCCAGGGCCTCGGATAATACAGACCCTCGGATTAGTGGAGCTCAGTTAAGCGGGGCTCTACTGTAACTAAAACAGTACAGTAAAAATGATATGCCTTTAAAAAATCAAGTCAGGTAAAACCCACACAAATTTAAAATGCCCCTGCATTCTTTTGCAACATAGTGTGTTAAAGTGCTGTGAACATTTTAAAGGTTTTTTTTTAAAAAAATGTGTATCTGTACATCAAGATATGTAGATCTTTATGCCTGGAATGCTTTCTCTAAACTAGTATCTCTCTGGTAAACTAAGGGTGCATCTACATTGCAGAATGAATGCTGCTTCGCATCACTTGAATTGCGATGGCTTCATTGTATGGAATCTTGGGAACTGTTGTTTTAGAAGGGCTTTAATTTTAACCAGGTCCTCATTAAACTACAACTTCAAAGATTCTATAGCATTCAACCAGTGTAAAGTGGAGTCAGCAATACCTTTAGTGGTTTTCTTAGGCTGGATCATGTCTTTTGTTTGCACAATTGCCCCTTCAGAATAGGATAACATTTTTGAAGTATTTTAGACTGATTGGATGGTAAATAAAGAATCGAATTGATTTTCCCTGTAGAATTATTTCAGCAGCAACAGTTTCAGTTGTCCACTAGTAAATTTGGTAGAATTCCAACAGAAACTGGATTAAATTTACTAAACATCTGACACAGCTTTCCCCTTCATAATTCGTATTCTTCTGCAGGTGTGAGGAATGCAGCGGCCTCCTGCGGCCCCATGTTGTGTGGTTTGGAGAAACATTAGATTCTGATATCCTAACAGAAGTAGAAAAGGAACTTGAGATTTGTGATCTTTGTTTAGTGGTAAGTGGTTTTTCTTTTAAAAAATTTTTGTGTATGTGTGTGTTTAATATTACATGGTACTAACCTTGTAAAACTGCACGTTTTCAGGCAAGAATGCCAAGCTATACTATACTGACATTTCAGCTCTTGGGAAATAATACTGAAATATTTCTATAGCATTAATTTTGTTAAAACAAAAACACCTCGCAACTACCAGGTTGGATACATGTGTTTGTTATTAAAACAAAGTCTCTATGTTGATAGTGTTGTCTTAGATAAAATTTGTGATGCTGATCGACTACTAAAGGATTTTAACAACCTATTTATACATTTTAAGGTTTTCCAGGTCATCACATTTCACTGTATGACTTATTGTATCCCCCCTCAATAATCTATGATTGGTAAACACTTACCTTACGTTAGCTATCAGATCAGTGTTGATTTTTAAAAGTAGAATTCGGTTATATTTTTCAGCAAGCAAAGATCATTTTCTTTAGAAATCAGTAAAAACCCTATTATAGGGTCATTTAAAAGTTGGAAATAATTTCAAGGCACCCAATAACAAACCAAGTGTGCCCCATGGGGTCACGAGTCTTACTGTTCTCTGTCCCACATGATTTTTTCCTCTTATTCTTTTTTATATTAACTGTATCAGAATGCAATGTGTCTTTATCAGTTCAAATGGTATTCTGAGTTGTTTAAAGCCTGCTTGCAAAACTCTCATTAAAGAATGTTGTTGATGCTGGTACACTCTTCTGGTTAAGAGGCTGTTAGATCATGTCTAAATAAAGGATGGCAAAGTTCATTTTTCTCAGGAAAGTGACCTTGATGAAGTGTATTTTCTCTTTTTTTCTCTCAGGTCGGGACTTCTTCTATTGTATATCCCGCTGCAATGTTTGCTCCTCAGGTGTCTGCCAGAGGAATGCCAGTTGCAGAATTCAACATGCAAAGCACTCCCGCAACAGACCGATTCAGGTAATATCCTAATATATTCTTAAATTTGAAAAACTTTGCTTACTTACTGTCTTTTAAATATATATTATATTGGATTGGGCCAAATGTCATCTCTGTCTCCCACCCTCCTCCCAATAG